>NC_138549.1:71201764-71662046 GCF_964273705.1 Natrix helvetica | reverse complement strand
GGTTTTAGACTTCTGGTGCCAGATTTCAAGCTTTCAAGAGCCTACTGTGGATTTAGGTTGTGTTTCTGAATTGGCTCCAGTTCATTCTATCTATTTAATTCCTTAAAGTTCAAAGTGTTGTCAAGGATCATATAACCCACATAAATTCATATTTGCAGTATATAACCTAAAATCCCCAAATATATACTTTTTTCTTCTCTTCTTCACTTCTCCTGTGATCTTGTGCCCAATGGATTATTATTAACAAGCTTATTTTTAAATGTACCCGTGTTTGAAGAATTTTCAAAACCAAATTTAAATTGAAGATAAAATGTTCAAAAATCCATAAGAAGGAAGACCAGCAATCTTAAAGATGTTTGTCAACATTTACTGTCTCAACAGACATTCAAATTACCTGATTGTTATTTTCTCCCCGATTATACTATATTTCTATTTAACTTACAGGCATTATTTCTAAATGTATATCTAAACATATATTAATAATGTACATATTAATGTTTTATCTTTCTTTGATGCTCAGCTATCTAACTCAGTTACTTAGATGTGAAATAGAAAATTGATGATGATGATGATACCAGGAGGAGGAGGAGGAGGAGGAGGAGGAGGAGGAGGAGGAGGAGGAGGAGGAGGAGGAGGAGGAGGATAATGATGATGTGAAATCAATCAATCAGAATAGAGCTGGAAAGGACATTGGATGTCTTCTAGTCTAACCGCCTGCTGAAGCAGGAGACTCTATACCATTTCATACAGTTGGCTGTTCAGTCTTTTCTTAAATACCTCTAGTAGCAGCACCTACAACTTCTGAAGGCAAGCTGTCCCAGTTTTTAATTGTCCTCACTGGTAAGTTTTTCCTTAATTCCAGGCTGCTTCTCTCCTTGATTAGTTTCCATCCATTGTTTTTTATCTTGCCTTCTGGTGTTTTGGAAAATAAGTTGACCTCTTCTTTTTGTGGCAGCCGCTCAAATACTGAAAAGCTGCTATTATATATTCCCTAGTCCTTGTTTTCTCTAGACTGGCCATATCAAATTTTCACTTTTTCCAAAATCTCAACATTCTTTTTGTAATGTAGTGATCAAAACTGGATGCTGTATTAGTCGTGTGGTCTTACTAAGGCTTTATAAAGCAGTGTAATTTACCACATGATTTTGATTCTATGCTTCTGTTTATACAATAAAGGGCTGCATTAGCTTTTTTGGCTACTGCTACATATTGCTGGCTCATATTTAAATGATTGTCCACTAGGACTCCAAGACCCTTCTCATAATTATTGTTTTTGAGCCAGGTTTTGCCTAATCTGTAGTTGTACTTTTGGTTTTTCCTTCCTAGGTATAAAACTGTGTTTTCCACATTAAATTTCATGTTGTTGGATAGTGTCCATTGTTCAAGTCTGCCAAGATCTTTTTGGATCCTGAGCTTGTCTTCTAGGGTCTTGGCTATTCCTGTCAGCTTAGTGTCATCTGAAAATTTGATGATTTCCCCTTCTATTCCCTCATCTAAGTCATTTATGAAGATGTTGAAGAGTAGTATAAATAACATACATAAATGTATGGACTTTTCTAGGCCACTGAACTCTGGATTCTCTAAGAACAGGTTACATTTTATTATTGCTAATTCTAAAATCTGAATTAGTAATATTACATAGAATATTTTTATGAATTATGTAATCCATCCAGCAAAGACAAAGACCACCAGTTATGGATAGTGGATCATCATATGGTGGAAAGCCCATTGTAGTTATTATTGTTTGCCTAAGTAGGATTGCAAAATACATTTGGCATGCATGATAAATGGCTGGTGGACTTAGTGTACAATATATAGTGCAGATCTGGCATATGCTTTGAAAATGTTCCAATGCACAACTTTAGTAATGCTACATTAAAACAATATGGCATTTAATCTGTTATCAAAAAGTATGTTTTCCAAAAGTATTCCAAAAAGAAACAGTAGTTCTATAGACAAATGTAGGAATACAAAATAATAAACAATTTCTCTCCTGTTCAAAACCTACAAGATCTAAAAAAAGCAGCATTTTTATATATATATTGTTTTACTATGCTGTAAAACAAATTTGTAACACAATAATTATTTTGTTACAAATTAGAACATTTGTAACAAACTATTGTTGGAATTTGTTATAAAAAAATCAATTAGGAAATGTGTAAAAACAGGTTTTAATAAACATTATGTAGTTGGCAAAGAGAAAATTGGTGAGATCAAAATTTTGACATGTGAAACCAGGAGTTTTTTGCATTAAGAATGTATGGCTAATTGGCACATGACTTTTAGTATGACTTGGTGCAAGCTAGTTCAAACTAAAAACCTATTAAATTCAGTATGTTTTATTTACTTCCAAGTATTCACTAGGAACTCAACATTTATTCCAAAAACTAGTATGAAAACAAAATGGGACTCAATAACTGCTTGCATCTCAGCAGTGGAAAAAATGGGAAAGAGTTAAGACTGCGATCATGTCAAGAATATCCAAGAATATGGAGACCATGACTTCTTCTAAAATATGCCAGTGCCATAAAAACTTCAAGAAGACTAACATTTATCATTCATAAAATGTCAAATTGCTTGAGGCAACATTGAGAAGCAAGTTGCTTACATGGAATAAGAATCAGTATTTACCTACAGAATATGACTCAAAATATTTTAAGTTCTCACCTCTCCCTCCATAATAGTTACAATAATAAAAATACCTCACGGTGTAAATAAGCTGTTCGTTTGAAAATAAAGGTTGAGGAAATGTTACATGTATATTTGAATAATTGAGACAAGCAATTTCATTGTTTTATATCTTGAATAAAAACTGTTAGATAATGTTCAAATGCTTTTTTAAAAAAAAACTTAAAAGTACCATTAGACCTCCTCAGGTGATCACAACAATGGAAAGCTTTTTGGTTTTCAAAGGATAAAATAGAAATCTATGCTACCCAGACCTAATAATCACTAGGTGTGAGCAAATCAGGTCAAATTCAAATAAAATATTTAACATAGTTCAGAAAATTGATCTGATTTGATTTGGTTTGAAGCTATAAAGATCTCCAAATTGAACTTTAATTGGGATTACTAAAACATGTGTAAAATACAGAAAGAAACATCTGATACAGTTTAAATTTGGATGTGTTCATTTTGATTCAATAAATGAAACTAATCTATACATTTGTTATGTTGGATCAATATGACACCCTAACCTGATCCAAATCAAGTGAATGTTTGTGTATTTCTACTGATCTCATTCTACAGGAGAATCTGTCAAAATCGCAGAACTGGTTTTGAGAATTCCAGTAAACAACCTGAAACCAGATGTCATTAGTTCTCTGTTTTGTTTTGAACAATACCTTCAACAACAAACCTCCATAGAGCAGAAATTTGCATTCTTGACTGTCCATTTGCATCTGCTCCCAATTCTACTTTCCCAGGAGAAGCCTGACATTGGGCAAAGTAAAACATCACCATTGATAATGTTATCTAGTTTGGGTAATGAAATGTCTGCAAAAAAGCAAGCGAGCTGAGAAAGCACCAAGGTCTGCTCAAAATGAAATACCCTCCCAGTCTTTGGGGAAACAGAAATAAAACATATACCCCAATTTATTAATAATGTGGATTTTGACTCTTTTTTTTTTGTTCATATTACAGGTAGAAATGGGTCCTTTAGGTCTAATTGATTAGATAATTTGATCAGGTGAAGCCAAATGAAGCCTGCAGTATATGTTTAACATGAGGATGAATTCTAGGGAAGGTTATTCAAATATATTCAACTATAAGTATAAGTATAATCTTTATTGTCATTGTACTTAAATACAATGACATTGGTTATACATATATTTGTATGTGTTGTCTGCCTATGTTTCAATATATTCTTGGTTCAAAGACCTCACCTGACCTAACATGATATCTTTTTTATGAATTACTAAGATTCTGATAACATTTCATATGAAAATCACGGAGTTGGACACTGTTTTATTTAACTTACCAAAGTGTGTTTTGAACCATGGTTTTTATATTTGAAATAGTAGGAGTATGAAAAACTTTGAAGAGTACTTTGATTTGACATTGTTTGAACTGAACCACCCTATTGAAGCAGATTCACAAATCACAGTGGACACCTATTGCAAATTGACCTGTGTTTTTAAAGAACAAAACAAAGCAAAAACATAAACAAAAACCAACATTCAGACAGTTGACAGACATTAAGACTTTCCTACTGCCTCAGATATGTTATACACTTACCTTCCGTGTATTGGAAATGATGAATGAAAGGGAGTTTGGCATGATGGGCTTTCTAATACTGACATGAATAGATGGTCAATGAGCTTTAGCACCTGATTAAATTCTATCTATCAGAGCTATTTGTGGGTGGCAAGACTAATCAGTCTTTTACACTGAGTGAATTAGTGTCTAGTAAGATTTGCCTAAATTGCTTTTAACAATTATTTGATGTTCCCCCTTTTTCCCTAGCAAGTACTCAAGAGAGCTGAGGAAATTAGAAATCCTGTTTATTTTTTTTTATTCTTTCATTTCAAATTTTATGGGGGGAGGGGGGATTGCCAGGAACTTTTACATTATGGTTCAACTGTAAAAAGAAAATAAAGAAAATGTCTGTCTATCTAACATATGCTTTAGAAATTAATTTTTGGAGGGATAAGGGAATACATTGCATCAGGGTTTTTTTTTTATTATTATTTTAGTAATTTTCATCCTTTTTCCCTAGAACAAGCAAGACAACCTTTGGAACAGTCTTACTTTACTTTACTTTATTTAGATTTCTAGACCGCCCCCTCTCCCGAAAGGGACTCGGGGCGGTGTACAGTCAAATTAAAACACAAATACATAGGAATAAATATTACTTACTTCAAGTAAGTCTTAATATATTTAAATTACATACAAAATCTAACAGAAAGCAATCACTGTAATTAAAATATAATTTAATTCTTTGAAAACTTTTGAAAAGTACCACAAAACACCAGGTAACTGTTTTCTGTATATGGAATTGTTATGGTCATGTAATCCTGGGATGGTTTCCTTATTGTGACTAACTTTATCATCAGTGTCTGTATACTTGTATGTTTTTAATGATGACTGTTTTTATGTTTATTGATTTTTCTTTTTAATTCACTATTGCATGCTGCCCAGAGTCATGCTCTTGTAAATATGACGAATGGATGGATGGATGGATGGATGGATGGATGGATGGATGGATGGATGACAGTATAAAGTAATGGGCAATATAGAGGCAAATTATAGCCCCTCAGGTCAGTGGGAAAATTCAGAGCGGAAAATAATCCAGAAAATCTGAACACAATTGGAATTGTGAAGAGGTCAATCATCATACCAATACCAAATAAAGACAACTTAACCGAATCTCAAACAAACAAGTAACAGCCTTAAAGTTCAAGATCAGCCAACACAAATGAAAGTGAAAAGTGAAATGCCAGGTAGCCAACATGGTTTTGGAAACTGAGAAGTGTGACACATTATTACCGATGTATGCTGGATAACAGAGAAATCCAAGAAGACAAAAAGAATGTTATGTGTCCTTTTTTGATTTTAGAAAGGTGATTAATTGTGTTGATCATTCCATCCTGTAGAAAAAATGCTTAGAGAGAAAGGAATCTCAGAATGTCTCATTGCAAAACATGCACACTGTCTGTCCAGAACATTACAGAACAGATTGCCTCCATATCAGCAAAGAAATGTAATATGTATACTCTCTCACATACTATACTGAACATATAGTGAAGGAAATGGATTGGAAAATATGAGTGTGGTTTTAAAATTGGAGTAAGAAAATACCACAACTTGTATAAATGTTGCTGATGACACTAATCCCATATCTGAAAATGCAGAGGATTGAAAGACAATTAGCACAATGAAAAAATGGGATGAAGGTTAAATATAAAGAATACAAATATGATAGCAGCAAGTATAACAACCATAATTGAGAAAGAAGAAAGGACTGGGAATGAAGATTCTGAAGTGATGGATAATGTCTACCTTTTAGAATGGAACAGAACAGTGCACTTTATTTTTCCAAGTGCAGTTAGACATACCAGGAATTTTTCTGTGGTGCAGAAGTTCTCAATGTACATGCAAAGCAACAGGGTAATAATAATCATAATAATGATACCAATAAAAGGTGGTAGTAGAGAAGATGAGAAGGATGATGATGATGATAGGCATTTCCGACTTAGGAACAACAAGGTTGAAACTGTTTCACATTTAATATGTGAATGCAGCAAAATTGAACAAACTGATTACAAAGCTAGCTGATTACAAACCGAGTTGCTAAATTAATCCACTGGTCATTATGTAAAAGAAAAAAGACTTACTTGTATCAAAAAAGTCATGGCAGCACACAGTTGAAAAAGTTACGAAAATGGGAAGGTGAAGATCTTGTGGAACTTTTGAATACAAACGGATCATCACCAGATATCACAGTTGTAGAGGGCTAAAACATACAATTTATTGACATTGTGGTACCAGGAGATGCCAGAGTCGAAGAAAAAGAACTGGGAAAAAAATCACAAATTATTGCGACCTGGCCATTGAATCTACCCGATTATGGATGAAATATGTAACAGTGATACCCATTGTCATCGGGGAACTTGGTACCATGTCCAAGAATTTTATAAGACACATCAACAAATTGCAGCTTCATGCAATAACACCAGCAGAACTGCAAAAAACTGTGCTACTTGGAACATTGTATATTTTAAGAAGGTACTTGGTTGATACCTAGAATGCTGCCAGTAACCCATATCAACCATTAGCACCAGTCAATGGTATTTGTCATGCATTTTTTAATGTTCCAGCTGATACTATCCAGCTGGAATCATCAACTGGACTTTGGCTGAACTTGACAACTTGGACTGGAAAATGTGTAAACTGAATCCATCAAACTGTTGAAGAAGAAAAATGAAGTTTGAATGACTATGTGAACCAAAGTACATAAAAATTGCTGATGGCTGTGAAAATGGAGAACTTTATAAAAATAACAGAACCCGAGGCAGAATATAAGGAAAAACAGCAGGATGACAGATTAAATATATGGAAAACCAAAGCATTGTGTGGATATAAAACAATGAAATTGATTGTCTCAATTATTCAAATAATATTTTGAGGATTAGATGTTCAGCAGAGTGATGGCATGAGGGAAAAAATGTCCTTGTGTCTAGTTGCTTTGGCATGTAATGTCCTACAGAGGTGTCCTGAGGGGTGGGATTTTATGGTTAACTATAAGACTAGTAGAATACCACCAAAAGCCTTGAGAAAGTATTCAGATGCTAATGATGATGTTGTTCAGCTACTAAGTCATGTCCAATTCCTCGTGAGCCATAGATACTATAAAAATCAGAATTTTACACTTTTTCCTATGATGCTTTCTGGATGCAGATGTTGGACTTTGAAGAAGCAAGATAGAAAGAAAATTAATGCTTTTGAACTTTAGGGTTAGAGAAGATTCCTCAGAATGCCCTATATGGTCTAAGGGTAAAAAACAAATGAATCAAGTAACAAATCAGTCTAAAGTTCTCACTTGAGGCACAAATATCAGGCTCAAATTTCAATATTTTGGACACATTATACAAACATATAGCATTTTTTAAGTCCAAATGCTTGGAAAAGGTGGAAGGAAAGAAAAGATCTGAAAGATGGATGAACTCAATTATAGGAATGGTAGGTGCAGTATTGGAAGACTCAAAGGATCAGATTGTCCTGGATAAAATCTGTCTGGGCTATCACTAAGAATCAATACTGACCTGATGGTAGAATATTAATTTAAAAATCCTTCTTTCTATGTTGCTTTTCATCACATAATGCTGGTAAAGACATGGAAGGGCTTGATAAAAATTGCTTTCTAGGAAAATATGTCTGTTAACTATCATTCTGTTTTTCGATCAACATTTTTTTTTTAGTAAAAATCATTCTATTATTATTTTAGCCTGTTTTTCTCATAATTTTAACTCGATTAAAATGCTTTTTTAAAAAAAATGCTTTATTTTTAACTGCAGGTTTATATTATATTTCTTTAAATGGAGGGACCATATTTGTTAATACTTTCTGCTATTTCACAGTATATGTGGTTTATAAAGGCTCGAAATAAAAGAATAAAGTGGACAATGAAAGCAATAGAATACAAGAAAGAAGACATGGAAAAATTTCAAATTTAAAGGTTTTTCCTCCCAATGCATCTAATCTAATAGGTTATTAGATGAGATTATTTTTCACTTTCTTCACATTAGTTTCTATCTTTAAAGACAACTTTTATTTTTAGAATAGTGACTTACAATGCAGGGGGCAGGGGAAGGTCTAGTTATGTAGTAATCAATGTATAACACAAAATACACAACTATTAAGCACAGCTAATGTATAAATTAAAATATTATCAGGATTTTTTTCTAGTAATACATTCTTTCCTCCCTTCTCTGATTTCCCCAACTGCTGACCACAACCTATGTATTTATACTTTACATTAAAATTTTGAGTAAATGTGGGTTTGTGTGGGTTTGTGTGTGTGTTCATGCATCCACCATCTCTGAAAAAAAATTCTCCTTTTTGTTATGACATTTCCAACATTTTTGTTACACAATTTGTCTGCTTTGGTAATTATTGATGAATTATATATCATTTCTAAAACAATTTATATGAATTCTCCCTTAAATTGTAACTTAGAAATTTTTTATAGATTTTTTTCCAAACTTATCCAAATGATACACTATGATAATTTTGTGTTTTTAAGTTTTGCAACCACTTTATCATACAGTTCAGCATCCATTTTGCTTCCTTGTCAATTTTCAGTAACAATTTGCATATACTATATGTCTCACCTAATATGTCACCATGGTTTTGTATAAGTCAGCATTCTTAAAGTCTTTCCATTATCTTAACATTCATGTGGCTCATTCATGTTTTATGAATCAATGTGTTATATTACAACTAATAGTGAAGTATTTTATCAGTTTCAACCCTCATTATAAAACAGATTGAATACTATCTTTTCACTCTGAATATTTTGTGAGACTTAATGTGTCATAATAAGGTATTGAGCATGCACTGAAATTACTTTCAGTCAAAGAAGAGAATAGTTTTTATGAGAGCACTTATTCTTTGCTAACAAAGTGTTTGAATGATAAAAGATAGTTTAGCTTCTTGAGGTTAATTCAGATCTAGTTGCTATCCCCCTCCCACTTTTTTTAAAGAAAAAATGTTCTCCGTTGTCAAATGCAAGCAAGAGAATAAAGCTGGGAACAACTGTCATGAGTAAGAGTTTCATCTACTCTAAAATTTGCTGATACTGTTACTACAGAGAGAAATGGATAGGTTTATCTACAAAGAAATGTACAAGTCAGCATCAGATAATTTGCCAATTTACAGCAGCTCCAGATAATCCCAGATCTACTAATTCATCAACATTGTTTGACAAGCAAAGGGTAGCCATAATTACATGATATATAGATGAAGGAATGTGAAAATATGGGCCACCTTCCCCTAGAGCTAGAAGCACATGCAATGCTTTTATATACTGGATGGAGATCTGTATACCTTTTCTGGCAGGAGCTATTACTCCTCATAAAATCCCATATATCAGTTCCCCACCCAGAAGGAATAGTTTTTCCAAGGAATTGTGGATGAGATCAGATGTCTCAGTCTTTGACTCTGTTCCAGATGAACCAGTGGAATGTCAGCCTCAAGAGACACTTAACCAAGAATCACCGGAGGCTGGCCAAACATAGCCATCAGCAGAACAGCTGGAATAGTCAGAAGTTGACATACACCCTCAAGCCCTGAGACTCTGTGAGCAGAGAGAACATAGAAAAGATGATCAATAAGGGTCTGTTCTAAACATGGAGTAACATTCTGATAACTATCTACAGTGTAACTTAAGAGGTGCTCTCACCCATGTTTCTTTGTTAGAAACATCTATCTGACCTCTTCTGACATGTTGTTCCTTTTTTATACCCTGCTTGTGTAAATAATAATAATAATAATAATAATAATAATAATAATAATAATAATAATAATAATAATAATAATAATAATAATAATAATGGAAGCCTGATCTTTGGGCTAGTTAATGAACCAGATTTGGCTCTGTATAAACTTTGGATTGAATTTTGATATCTCTTTTGCATGTTCCTGTTGAAAGCAAAACTAATCAGGTTAAGCTTTGTTTCCAAGAGACATCTCATTCTATAGTACACTCCTTTTCTCATCTGGCCTTTATTTGTTTAATAAATTATATTTATTATTATATTTATTAATTATATAAATTATTGTTATCATTAGTGGTATTATCAGTTATTATCAGTTCTATCAGAACTGTGGATTTAGTTATCCATCAATATTGTCACCTGTGCTCTATATCCAGATCTCTTGCCCAACATCTACATCCTAGACAGGCAATATGATTTTAACCCTTAACCACAGACGTACTGTTTTGGCTGCACTATTACAGACATGAGGTCATAATGACCTCTGTAATAAAAAAAACAGTCAATGTTTTCATGGTTTGATCTAAAAATTGATTTATACAGCACTAAAGCAAAAAAATGTATTGATTTCTATCAAATCCACATTGCGCAGATCACTTTTTGACTCTCCATCCTTGAACTTCAATCTTTCTTCTCTAATTTTTACATTGGTCCACTGAATGATGGCACTACTAGTTTGTTTAGAAAATAATAATTTCCAAATCTCTTAGGGGAGTAGGTGAATTTCCAAGATTTCTAGCTGCTGGCCATAGTCTAGGCAATTGCACAACAATATTTGTTCTACATTTAGGCAACAAGAATGGAATGCACGGGTACAGTATAGGTGATACCTTGCTCAGTAGTAGTAACTGTGAAAGGGATCTTGGAGTCCTAGTGGACAACCATTTAAATATGAGCCAGCAGTGTGCAGCAGCTGCCAAAAAAGCCAACACAGTCCTAGGCTACATAAACAGAGGGATAGAATCAAGATCACGTGAAGTGTTAATACCACTTTATAATGCCTTGGTAAGGCCACACTTGGAATACTGCATTCAGTTCTGGTCGCCACGATGTAAAAAAGATGTGGAGACTCTAGAAAGAGTGCAGAGAAGAGCAACAAAGATGATTAGGGGACTGGAGACTAAAACATATGAAGAACGGTTGCAGGAACTGGGTATGTTTAGCTTAAGAGAAAGAAGGACTAGGGGAGACGTGATAGCAGTGTTCCAATATCACAGAGGTTGCCACAAAGAAGAGGGAGTCAAACTATTCTCCAAGGCACCTGAGGGTAGAACAAGAAGCAATGGGTGGAAACTAATCAAGGAGAGAAGCAACTTAGAACTGAGGGGAAATTTCCTGACAGTTAGAACAATTAATCAGTGGAACTGCTTGCCTCCAGAAGTTGTGAATGCCCCAACACTGGAAGTCTTTAAGAAGATGTTGGATAGCCATTTGTCTGAAACGGTATAGGGTTTCCTGCCTAGGCAGGGGGTTGGACTAGAAGACCTCCAAGGTCCCTTCCAACTCTACTATTGTATTGTATTGTATTAATATTGTGACTAGCGGTTCTGGATCTATTTCCAAAAGGTGCAGAAGACCATTTGAATTTGTTCTTACCATATAAATTATTGCACAACGTAGATTGTACCTGGTCATCAATTTTATTGGAAGCTTCATCATCAGTGATGTCAGAATCAGTGTCAGTGGTGGGTTCCTTATTGTCCATTACAAAAATTTCATCACAATCTGATTCCACTTCACTCAGATCACTCTCTGCAACCATGTATGCTTCTCCATACCATTTTAGAACAGTTTCTTCAAAGTTTAGATCACCAAATCACACTATTTTTGGTGGAAAACATGGCCCCAACATTATAAAAAAATACGTTAACACGTTCTGTGGTCAAAATGATGGAAACTCAAATTCAAATGCACTACAGAAAACACCAAATAAGTGATGCAAGCGTGATGCTGCATATGCTCTTTTTGGTAGGAAAACAAAAGCTATTAACAACTGGAATGGTCCATTTCTAAAAATAGGGGTGTTCTGAATATTTTAGAAAACTGTTGCGGTCACTATGACCGCAGGTCTGTGGTTATGGGTTAATTAAAGCTATGTCTATGGACACAATCTCTTTAACTTCCATTCTTCAACTTGACCTTGTTCCCTTGTTCTTCTTATCATTTTCCCCCTCCAGGCATCTATTTGGCTTCTTCTGTTTATATGGTTAAAAACTCCAACATTCTAGTGATATCCATTTTCTTTCTCACTTTCTTTATAAAATAATTTCTTTCATGTCAACTCTTAAAAAAAAAATAACAATCTTGTAGACAGTAAATGAGGGTAGAAACCATGTATTCCTATAGGTGTTCTCTCTCTCATCCATCTATCTACCAGCTGTCAAAACACAAGTATACCAGCCCCAAGAAATCAAGGTTGTTTTTTAAAAAAAAACCAGATGGAATTATATGTAAATGTGATAAAGCAAAGCTCTGAAAACAGAAATTGCAATAATCCAAAGTCAAGGAACAGGCTTATATTCCTTTTCCATACTGATGAAATGGTAATCTCATGACTACCCATATTTATTAATTCATTTGTTAACACAAATAGAGCTTCTATCAATTCCTGTGGTTTAGGGTCTGGTTATGACTAAATATAGCAAGTAAAGGCAAGAACTTTACTGCATCCAAGTGTAACCCATCTATATTAATATATGATACCCCAGATAAGCAAAGGTTTGCTTAGTTGGGTTTTTCTGTTTCTGATGCTATCCAAATACAGGTAGTAGTTTATGAAACCAAAATGGTTGCCATAGAATATTTGGAATCTGAAGGGAAAGGCCAAAAGTGCATCAGAGCCACATATTGCCAAGAGATGTCTCACATTTTCTTAATCCCCATCCTATGTCCAGAAGTCTAACATCCCCAAAATAAGAGCATAAGGTCTCCTCCTCAGTTTCATTTTGACACTATCTGAGAGATCCAGTAAGACTACAGCTGTCCCAAGATATAGAGTCTAAACATTGAAGGAGAATGTCAGACTTATCTCTCTTTTGCAGTTGACTTTTTCAGAAGATATAAAGTGGACTTTGGTAAATAGCCAACCTATTAGATCTTCCAGTCTTTATCCCACTATAGTAGATCATTGCTTTAATAGACTGATACAGGAATGCTGTTTACCTTTTTGTGCTGGAGTTCTTAACTGAATGCACAATATACTCTGATGCCTGTGTATAATCTATCACAAGTAATATATTCCAAGCATGCAGTGAATTAATAAACATATTCACAGCATCAAAACTAATCTGCTTTCTTGAGATCATCCTATTTTTGTGTCTTATCCCACGGCCAGGTATGCCTAGAAGGTTTTTTTTAACAAATTATTTATAAAGAACTCTTTTTATTATCATGTTTTTTCAGCTAGTTTACATGTTAAGTTAGAATTAATGTCCCAATATTGAGCTATAAAAAGAAGGCATGCTTTTTAAAGATGCTAATATGAGTGCCTAGTTTAGATTTTGCTCATGTGACTGAGTATACAGAGATGAAAGTATTCCGTCTTAGCACTTCCAGATTGGCTTGGTTGTAAGAGTCATATGGAGAAAATTACAATGAAGAGAAATTGCTGCAGGAGTTTATGCAACAGTTCACTGCAGTCTTCTCTGCAGGGCTCAGTTCAAAAGCTCCGAGGGGAGCAAACCCCTTGATCTGCATGCTTTCCTCCATTCTGCTGTTTTTGAAAACCCAACTCTCCCGAGATGACTTTGAATATTCTCTTCTGCTGTATATTCACAATCTCTTTGCTGTTATATTTGCTCCTTTTTGAATGTGGCCACTGGAACACGTCTCCAAACATAAACAAAAGTGGATGGATAATAGTAAATCATTGGCTTGCAGCTATCAGCCTGATATTCCATATCCAGATAAAAACAGGGCAATCCAAACCATTGCAGTAACATGTTGCCTCATTGGCATTGCCTGGATGGCCTAGGCAAATGAGTGCTTATTGCACACATGGGCATTCTGCTTTACTCAGTGACGTGCGGTGAGGTTTATGACTGGTGAGGCACTGACACAGTGCTGGGTTTCAAATATTTTTAGACTTGTGGACTTCAACTCCCAGAATTCCACAGCCAGGCATGCTCAGTTCCAATTTAAAGCGACAGCATTTGTTTTTCTCCTTTGCTCCTTCTTTCTTTTTCTTTTTCTTCTCCTTCCCCTCCTTCCTCTCTCTCTCCCTTCCTCCCCCTCTCTCAAACACACACACACACACACACACACACAAGTTGGATTGGACTATCTCTCCTACCCCTTCCCTCTCTCTCTCACTCACTCTCAAACAAACCCACACACAAACAAAAGTTGGATTGGATATCTTTTCCAGTGGCTTGAAAGCAGCTCCTCTGCCATCCCCCCATTCTCCTGCTGCCTTTCCCAAACACCTCCACCATTGCAAATGCAGCCTGCTGTCTGGGTGGGAAATGCCTGGAACACAATAAAGCCCACCCACCACCTCCTGCTGGCAGGCTGGGGTGAGAGGAGAGGCAGAGAAGCCGGAGGGGAGCCGATCCGAGCCTTCCAAAAGAAAGAGGCTGGGGGGAAGTGTGTGTACTACAGCATGGCTCTTTGCCTGGCTTCCTGCCTCCTCCTGTGGTCTCCTCAGTGCTCGCTTGTGCTCTCCCTCCCCAAGTGTAGTTTGATTGCAGGTGGAGCCACGTTGCCCTTTCAAACTTGTAATCAGTGAAGCTGGGCTAGATTTTTATATAGTTTTATCCAGCTGTGTGTGTGTGAGAGAGAAATGAATGGGGGCCTGGGGAGGAAGTCACTACACTTGGGGAGGGAGAGCACCAGTGAGGAGACCACAGGAGGAGGCAAGAAGCCAGGCAAAGAGCCATGCTGTAGCGCACACACCGGCCCCACAACGTGGCTCTGCCTGCAATCAAACTATTCTTGGGGAGGGACAGCCCAAGCGAGCCAGGGTCCTTCCCTCCAGCCTTTGCCCAAAGCCCTGCACAGCACCAGGAGGATGAAGTTTGAATTCCTCCCCCTCTCTCCAACCCACACGTACCTTTTCCAGCTTTTTTTTAACAGTTAAGCAGAGTCATCCACGGTGAGGCAGCAACTAGCTCAGCTTTTTCCTTTTACTTTTTTTTTTCATGATGAGAGTGGTGAGGCTGTGCCTCACTTGCCTCACCTCACTTCACGTCACTGGCTTTACTTGAGTCACTAACAGCTTTTATCATTCCCCCCCCCCTCTGATTCCCCAATCTTTGGCCAGGCCTTTACATTTCTGGAGCCTCACTGCTGATAATAATAGGTTTGTGATGGTGAATCTATGGCACGTGTGCCATAGGTGGCACGCAGAGGCCTCTCGCTGGCATGCTAGCCCGAGATGAGCTCCACCAAGCATGCACCGCCGGCCAGCTGATTTTCGGGCCTCTGCAAAACACTATACAACCCATCAAAATACATCCATCAGGAACAGGAAGTGAATCATAGGAGCAGATAGAGGTAAATCCTAGAAAGGCAGGAAATGCATCACTGAACAATAGAGATGAATGCTAGAGAGGAATAAAGCTGCATACAAGGCCAACATAACTTCTTTAACAGCATAGACATTCATGGGGGGGGAGTGCGGGGGATACATTTTTTATCCCAGGACGCTTCAGGGAGGCCTGCTAGGCCCAAAATGAAGTGTGGGGCATCACACGTGCACGCGCAGGAAGACACATGTGCATGATATTATGAGTGTTGTTGGTGCACATACACACGCTGTCTTGCACGCTCTTTCAGCACACAAGGACAAAAAGGTTAGCCATCACTGATCTAGGGCATAGTTTTTCACCATGTTTCTATGAACTAAGCTTTAACGCCAGTAAATTACATTTTAACAACATCCTCAAATGCTAAAAATACTGTCCTGGCCCCCACTTGCCCATTTTGTGTGTCCTACATTATTAGTTCTCATGAGCCCCTAAAATGTTAACTGCAGCCAAGGATTGTGCATTATAGCATAGTCAGTACAACATTAAATAACAAGAGCTGAGTGTTAAGATAGAGGACTTGATACAACTCTGTAAGAGCCCACATTTACTGCTTTTTAATAGAGAATTTAAAGATGGGGCTATCCAGTATGGTCTGTCAGAATACAAGGAATACAGTTATCTTCCTTAGATTCCATAACTTTTCATATTTAAAAGCAAGTTTAATTAAAGGAAAGGAGAAACTGACATACTGTTTGTTTGTTTGTTTTGTTTTTATTGGATTTATATGCCGCCCTTCTCCCAAAGGACTCAGGGCGGCATACAACATTAAAAAACACACATCACATTGCTGCAAAGTACAGCAAAATTTCTGTAGAAATTTTGGGAGTGAGCCTTCTAAACTTTCCAACAAAAAAAAGGAAAAGAGACCACTCTATTGTTTGGAATTATGCCATCATAAAAAAAATGGTAAAAGCAAGGAATGGTAGCATTCTTATGGACAGGAGATTCAGATTAATCATTTAATTGATTAAAATTATTAGTAGCCATTTTGTGAGCAATTGTCTCATAGCAGCCATTATTAGCAGAAGTCATACACTGGGCCCATGAGCAAGCTATAGAGATGTCTCATCCATCTCTAGACTAACTTCCTTCTCCTTAGCACTGTTTATTAATAGTGGTTGTTCATGGCTAGTATTGCTTTTCCGTGCCATTGTTTGGTAATTCAGTAGTGGCAATAGCTTCTTCTGGGTTACACTTATTTTGTTCACTTTCCTACAAAGACCCAAGCAGGCAAAGTAGTGGCAGAAAGAAGGAAAAACAGCAAGAAGCGGATTTTCCATGGTGAAGGTTCCTGTGCACATGATAAGTCTTGGGTAGTGGCCAATTCTATCAATCTCTAATACTGTCATCATGTAAAGCAACCCAAAATGGAAGTTTCCCAGATATGTCCTATGATGTCCAGAATTGCCAGTACATACTTTGGAAAATCCAGATAATGGAAAACTAGAAATGTTGTATAGATCAAAATATATCCAGAGAGAGAAGAATAAATGTCTCCATTTAGCCATAAAGTTCCATGACTGACCTTACCTCACTAATTATGTTCCTATGTCATCATCATCATTGGCATCCTTCAGTCTCGAAAGACTATGGTATTGTGCTCTGGAAACAGTTCCTAAAACAGCATCTGGTGTGACTAAAAAGGACAATTCGAGAGAGGCAAACCCTTCCACATTGAGGGCAGATACATTCTGTCCCATGCTCAGCCCCCCGATTTCACTGGTTTAGTTGTTACAGTCACCCCTGTTGCCTTTGTTCTTATACAGTGTGACGATGTTTGCATCCTTCATGTCCTGTGGTAGTCCACCTTCCCTCCAACAAAGACAGAAGATTTCATGCAGTTCTGTGGGGATATTCTCTTTGCAGCACTTTAGAACTTTGGCAGGGATGTTATCATTTCCAAGTGCCTTGCCAGAGGCAAGGGAATCCAGAGCCGCATTTACTTCTTCTAAGGTTGGCTCCTCCAAAAGAGGCAGGCACTCAATGTTATTTAATGTTTCTTCAGCTACCACGTTTTCTCTGGAATATAATTCAGAGAAGGGCTGCATCCAGCATGCCATCTGCTGTGCTCGATCCTGGATAACCTTGCCTGTAGCAGACTTCCGAGTAGCAAATTTCTTCTGTGTTGGACTTAAGACCTGCTTAATGCCATCATACATCCCCTTGATGTTGCCTGTGTCAGCTGCTGTCTGGATCCGAGAGCAAAGTTGCAGCCAATAATCATTAGCACATCTCCTAGTGGCCTGTGGGACTTTGCTGTGAGCAGATCACAGAACCTGTAGATTGTGCTCACTTGAACAGGATTAATATGCAATTATGCTCTCCTTTTTTCCTCGATGGCTGGTGTCAGCTCCTCTGAATGGGCTTCAAACCAGTCTGCTGTCTTTCTGTTCTCCTTACCAAATACTGACAGGGTGGTGTTATAAACAGCATTCTTGAAATATTCCCGTCTTTCAGATGTATTTGCTTCAGCTAGGCCTGGGAGAGTTTCCTCAAGTGCTTGTGCAAATTCCTCTACTTTGCCCTGATTACAGGTCTTGTTGATGTCAATTCATGGTCTTCCTTCCTTCTTCAATTGATGCAATCTCTTTGTTTGCAGCTTTATTCTGCTTTGGAAAATCCAGATAATGGAAAGCTAGAAAAGTTGTATAGATCAAAATATACCCAGAGAGAGAAAAGAATAAATGTCTCCATTTAGCCATCGAGTTCCATGACTGATCTTAGCTCACTAATTATGTTCCTATCTAATGTATCCCCAAAAACCATTGTGAGGGGGAAAAATGAACGAAGGTCACATTTGTATTAGGACCATATGATTCCAGGAAAAACGGCAGACATTTGAAGGAGTTATGAATAAGTTTTATATTTGTGCTTCCCTTCAAATCTGAAGCACTTTTTTTTAAAATTGCAACCAAAGCATTTATTTATCTTTCTATTTACTAGTGTGCTCAGCCAGTGCACCAATACAAGCAGTTTCTGGCTCTAAAAGCCACCAACCAATTAAAAAAGTGAGAGAATATCTCAAAGATCCATTGTTTTACCTCTTTTTGTTATCAGGTTGGTCTCTCCCTTTTATATTTATTTCTGTTCTTCTGCAAAATCATATTGCAGAAGATATTGCAGGTATACTAAGCTGACAAAGGCCTGCCTGCTTATAGAAAGTTATTCGAGAGTTAATACTAAATCTAACAGCAGAGAAGTCAAATGTAAGTCAGTAAAATCTCATAACATGTTGGTTGTAGACAAATAGATAAGCATAACATTTTCCAAATGTTTTTCTTTCTGCATTCCTGTACCACAATTGCACAGGCTAAGGCAACAAAGGCAATAACATTGAAATGCTGACATTTTGTAAATGGTAGGATTCAACTGATTGCTAAAGTGTCATTAAGTTGTAACGCTCTGTGATTGTGTTGGAACTGAAGGATGGTTTAATTATTGTCAACCCTGTGTATACAGAAAGAAAATATAATTCTCAATGACTTTAGCCCTAACAGTCTTGCATTAAGTTCAAGAGAGATTCTAATCCTTAAAAAAAAAATATTGGCACATAACATACTTTCAGTTAGATGGGAAATAGCAGTAATCCCTGAAAAAAAGTGGAATGCAACAGAAAGGCTCATGAAGGTCACGTAGTATTGTCTATTTTTATTCTCATGCACCTTCAAAAGTTCCACTTCCTTCTGGTCTTCTGGGGAAACATGGTAATCATGGGGAACTCTATAGTAATTGCTAAGTGCCTCAGAATTATTGCAGCAGTTGTACAAAATGCATCTTGCTTCAGCAACTTCACAATTAGCCTATGACTGAGACAGAATAGTGGGTAAACCAAGCTATTTATTTGGCCATTTTTATCCTGTAGTTCATACTCTTCAAGAAAGGTTTATTTTGGAATATAAAGAATGGGAGTAATCATTTGGCTATTTGCACTATTTGTCAACTCCCTTCTTTTCACCAATATCAAATATAGCACATGATAGAAAAGATATGGAGGGAGGAGGAGAAAGTCTCTAACAGGAATGTCACTGCGTTAATTGTTTGCTAGCTGTGCTGAGATATTACTGCGCAGGTCATAGGCCTTATCAGCAAGTGATGTACTGCGCCTGCTCACACATTCCAGAGACTTTTGATCTTCTGTTCGTCTGCCAAGAAGGTGGACGACAATTGCTCTTGCCAAAATGTACCAATTAGATAGATTTGTTTATTTTCATTTTCGTATTAAATTTTGTTTTCATTAGAACATGTTCTCGGGTCTTATTTTATTTCTTATCTGGAGATATGCTAACAAGGAGGGGTGACTGTCCATACCTCGATCGAGGGGGAAGGGAAACTTTCCATTCCTTCTCAAGGAATGTATTGGCTAAGACAATATAGAACAGAACAGACAGAGATAATAAAAGATGTCAGATATGGATTTAGGGGTTAGTGTGAGTCAAATTTAAAAAAAAATAGATGTTTTTTTGAAGCAGGATTATATGAAGCAGTCCTTTATAATTTCCCACAATGCCTTGATGGTTTTTATTCCAGTGGCTTTGTCTTTCCTGTCCTTAGGGTTAGGGGGGAAAAAACACTGGTTTCATTTGCAGTCTTTGGGGGGGGGGGAACAAAAAGGAGAAAGAGGGAGGAGGTGGGGGAAAGTGGGATCCTTGCTGCTTTCTGAGCTTGGTGGTTTTTTTTACAGACATTTCACTACCAAACTAGGTAACATCATCAGTGCTAGATGGGGTTGTGGGGAAAGGAGGAGGAGGAGAAGTCGAAGGACAAAAAGGAAAAAGATAAGGAGGGAGAGGACTGTGGGGTCCTTTGGTGTTCTCTGAACCTGGTGGTTTTTAATTATTTTTAGGGAATTTTTATTTATTTATTGTTTATAGAATGTTTATTACAAGAAATGTTATTCCTTTTTGCAAATGTTTTATTTGTGATGCAATATGTTGCTTTTAAGTGTACAGGTTGGTGTATGGTATGTGTCTCAAGGTGGCTTCTTTTCTATGGGCAGGCCAGGTTGGTGCAAGGCAGCTTTGCCAGATTTTGTGTGCTTCTGTGTGATACCTGGTTGTTTAGGTAATTGTGAGGTGGTTGCTGGTTCTGTGAGCTTCCTGGCACTGTCCCTTATAATTTCCCACAATGCCTTGATGGTTTTTATTCCTGTGGCTTTGTCTTTCCTGTTCTTAGGGTTAGGGAAAAAAACTGGTTTCATCTGCAGTCTTTTGGGGAGAAATTGTTTTTTTGTGTGTGTGTGTGTGTTTTTTTCCTGGCACTGTCATAGTTTGTGTTTGTGGGTATGTAATGTCCTGCAGTTATCTACACATTAATAATGATCAAGTACTAATAATATTTCCTTATACATTTTAATGACCTTTCCTTTCATAATTGGTGTTTTCTTTCATACTTTTAGATTTCTAATTGCTGTTTCTGTTAGTTAGCAATTGATAAAACAAATTCCACGTGAAAAAGTAATCAAACCCTTCTTGGTTTTAATTGTCAATTTATTCATTCTTGCACATTCTAATGTTTATTCATTTTCATATCTTTGTTTTTTCCACTGTTGTGCAAACACAATTCCAACAGCTGTTAACATGTGTAAAATTAAATATATATTTATTTCCTTTGAAATGCAAGTAGTAAGTAGTAAGCTACTTACCTTCTGTAAGTATCTCTTTTATTGTTTTGTGTACTTATTTTAATCTTATTTAAGTAGTAAGTGCACAAAATAATAAATTTCCTTTTTGATATCTTCTTTTTGTAGATCATTCATTGGGGCAAAAAATTCAGTGACATTGTCTTGGCCACTCCCATCCGGTCACATGACTGCCAAGCCACTCCCACTCAGTCACATGGCCGGCAAGCCACTCCCACCCGGTCACATGGCCAGCAAGCCCCTCCCACCAGGTCACATGGCTGGCAAGCCACTCCCACAAAGGAGGCCACACCCACAGAGTAGGTTCCAAAAAATTTTGAAACCCACCACTGATATGTATATATGTATACACCAGAATTAAAATTTCCTAAACAATTTTGGCTGCTCTTAAACAGAATCACACCTGAGAATTCAAACCATCAATAAATACTAGAACTACAGTTTTTTTTTTAATGTGAAAGTTAGAACAAATACATTCTGTAGTATTACCACCATCACCCAAAAATTCAGTATGTACGTGTACCTTAAATCCAAACAATAGATTGTACAGCTAGCAAATACTAGGATGATTCTTTTTTAAAAAGAAAGAAAGAAAAGAAATTAGGATAAATATGAATTTTTTTAAAAATGTATTTATAATTCAGGTGTTTAGATTAAATTGAGTGATTCAGACTTAGTTTCAGGTGAAGTATTGCTTATTGTTCTACTATACAATATCAGAAACAACAACGAAAAACCTGTATGTATTATTTGATTGTATAGAAGTATATAACTTCATGCTTAAATTATTACAATAAACTCTATTTTTCTGTTTGATCCAACTGGTGTGAACTGCAGCAGGTAGGCTGCTAATTGGGACACCAGGCTTTCTACATATTACATTTCTGCTGAACCAACTGCACTTGGTTTTAAATTAAGTGCCAAGATAAGTTTCAAACTTCTTTTTGACGTATTAGGCAGCCTTAATGTGTTGATGTAAAAATGAAAATAAAGTGATACTGGATGAAATCATCTAATTTTATCAAAATCCATCTGATGTCACAGACTATGAAACAATTATCAATGAACTTCAACATTATGATTGAAAGTGACCTTCCTCGTATTCTATTCTCTCAATTATGCTAACCTTGACCACACAGTATAGAAGACAATATTCAGCAACATCTTTCTTTTTAGAAAGTACACATCTTATTCAATAAGCTCCTGAATATCTACTGTAGCATTCTTCAATCTGGGCACCATTTCAATGGATAAACTTCAACACTCTGCATTCTCAGAAATGGCTATAGGGGCTGGTAAACTCTGGGGGTTGAATACCACATATCTTGAGATAATTTCTTCACTAATACTAAAGTAGTGTAATTAATTTGAGTAACAAACTAACTTTAATGCCCAGAATCTATTTATATATAGTACTCATGTCAAGGGACGGAATTTTACTGGTTCGGGGGTGCCGGTAGTTCTAAAGATCTGCTGAGAGCGAACCAGTTCGATCCTACCTTCAGCCCGCCCCCAGGTTATACTTACCTTTATTTCCTTGTTTTTAGCCCAGCTGATTGGCACGGCAGAGTGGATTACTGCACCTCAGCTGTTCCCTTGTCAAATGTGCATGCACACGCAGCGTGCATCAGGCACATCAGGTATGTGCGGGTGCAATGAACCGGTTGTTAAACCAGTAGGCTGCCACTCCTGCTCATGTCACTTTTGGGCCCAAAATTAAAGTGAAGAGAATATTATGAACTGGAGTTTCATACCGCTTTAATCCTATTGTGCAATTATAAGATATTAAACAGGGCCCATGGTCCAGAAGTCTAAACATGAAACTATAATAAACATTACTATTCATTAAATAATACTTGTGGTAAATAGTATATGGGGCAATCAACAAGAAGTTAACAATTTATGATTAATTCAAAAGAAAGAATATATGAGGCTGGTTGTATTTATTTTATTTAGCATATGGCATGAGGCTAGAATGTAAGATTTAAAAAGCAATTAATAATAATTTGCACATTATCCAATTTAATGAGAAAAAGACAAGGAGTTAAGAGGGTAACACATTCAGCAAGATTTTCAAGACACCTTTTGATTAACAAAACAATTTTCAAGGAAGAGTTGTTGAAAAGCATAGAAATATTCTGGAACAAAACAGGAAAGGTTTAAAAAGAGTTCATGGAGCTAATGGCATTACCTTTTGCTAATACTGTTTTGCTACTGTACAACTGTCACTATTTCACCAAGATGCAGCAATTAGCAAAGCAAATAGGGAGAGTTGTTTATTCAATCTTCATTCAGAAAGGTCATCCTTGAGTCATTTGGGTTTTATTTTCATTCCATATTGCTACTAGAATCATTTTCCATAAGGGATTATTGAAGCACATTTCTTTTCTTCAAAGGAGGAGCTTATAACTATTACTGTGGAAGTGAAGTGTTCCCCACCATCAGCATTTTAGGACTTCTGGCTTGACCATAGTATTAAGGTTGTGCAAAACATTGACACAAATTGAAGGTGCAGTATAATAGGGAAGCAAATAATTTAAATGGTTGCTTAAGTAAAGCTCCAAGTAACATTGTGCATGGTTAGTATCATGTTGCCCTTCTGTCCTCAAATAAAATTGTTTGCTTGTTTGTTTGTCAAACATGTACAAGAGAACAAGTATAGGCATAAACATATACATGAACAAAGGAAGTAAATACAGGTAAATGGGGACAGTAAGAAAGGGACTGTAGGTACGCTGGTGCGCTTATGCACACCCCTTTACAGACCTCTTAAGAATAGGGTGAGGTCCACAGTAGACAGTTTAGATTGAAGCTGTGAGGGTTTGAGGCTGTAACAATGGAGTCAGGTAGAGCATTCCAGGCGTTGACCATTTGGTTGCAGAAGTTGTATTTTCTGCAATCAAGTTTGAAGCAGTTTACCTTGGTTTGTATTGATTGTTTGCCCGTGTATTATTGTGAATGAAGCTGAAGAAGTCAGCTTATTATATTTGGATATCAGCTCTTTTCTTTCTCTACAAAGAGTATAAGAGAAGCTATAAGAGATATCTGAGAGTATCATTAAGCTATATCATGGAAATATATTTAAAATAATGAGGAATCCTTGGGAAATATTTTAAGGACTTTCAGGAAAACCAAATAATTGAATAATGTCCAATAATATGGTCTAGAATTGCATAAACATAGGAAAAATGCCACAGTGAATAATTCACACTTACTGTGTCCTCAGATCTCATTGATTCCAGTCATGCATTTGGAGACAACAGGAGTAGCCATATGAGATAACCACTCTGATATGTTTGCTAATAGAAAGATGTTATATGCATCCAATGGGCAGGCATTTTATAGATGAAATGAATTGCAGCCTCGTTTTATTATATTAAACACCATAATAAAGCTCATAATGAAATTTATACATGACTGATTCAGTGAAGGACCTCCTGCTCCTGCTCTAATCAGCACTAAACTGAAGGAGCTTAATTTAGTGTTTGGTGAGCAATAAACATTCTTAGTGTGGTGAACATATTAAGTATTACTTAAAATGAAAGACACTTATTTTGGATGATGTCATTTGTCTTAAACACCTCTTTTATGCTGCTGTTCTTCAGTCACAATATAGTATTATCCGGTAATGATATGATCATATATAATTGCTTATATGAATAGAGATACACACACTTATATTAACAAAGGGAGAAAGTTGTTTACTGTAAGGCAGATGGTTGATGTCTGAGGAAAATAAGGTCTTCACTCTGTGCTGTTGTTAGTTGCGAAGTCATGTCTGACCCACCATGACCCCATGGACAAAGTTCCTGCAGAATTTCCTGTCCTCTACCATCCCCCGGAGTCCATTTAAGCTCATGAAGACTGCTTCAGTGACTTCATCCAGCCACCTCATTCTCTGTCACCCCTTCTTGTTTTGCCCTCAATCGTTCCCAACATTAGGCTCTTCTTCAGTGAGTCCTTCCTTCTCATTAGATGGCTAAAGTATTTGAGTTTCATCTTCACTCTGTAGCAAAGTCTTAGTCTGAAACTAGAAGCTGGCATCCCTATGATGGTACAGAAAGGAACATTTTTGTAAAGCTTTATCATAAATAGATCACCATCCAAATAATTATACATTAAGCATCGTCATTATCTAGACAGATAAACCATTGTAAATATTTAAATCAGTTTGCAAAACTGATAAACTATGACTTTTTTTAAAAAAATCTGACATAATTATTTTTATATACTTAAGAAATACAATACACAATTAAACTAATAAAAGCCTGTACTTTTTAATAATGAATTGCTAGATGACAATTTTTAATGTAGTTAGATAAATGTCTTATTTTATCTTTTATACTATTAATTTTTATATATGATATAAGATGTACTGTATATAAGAAAAATATTCAATAGAGTTGTATAGCATATGGCATATCATACATTGACTAGCAATATATATTAACAATAGGTATTTGATATCATTTGAACAGCATACATTCACATACTCTACTATATTTACAGTATCTTTAAAATGATTATAACTGCTGATAGATTCACAGAAAAAAAATCTGAATCCATTATTTGATAGTTATATAGGAGTGCCATAAGGTACATAATAGAAACCTCATTGTCTCCAATAAATGGGAGAAAAAAATCTGAGAATAACATAGGTTTCTTGCTCTACTGATGGTGTTCCTGCTGGAAATTTCACTGAGAATTACATAGGTTGGAATAGTACCCAAGACACTGATAATGGCAAACCTATGCTTAATAATCCTCTCCTTTGTCCTCAGTCTAACTAGTGTAATTTGTCTTTGTCTCCTAAATTACACCATGCAGTTCTCTCACCACCAGCAGACAATAAAGTGAACCAGCAGAAAAGAAACCCATAATGTAACGATGGCAATCTTCTCAAATACAAGATATCACGGCTCTTTTTTAAATCTGATGACCACTCACCTATAATTTCTTTGTGTGACTTTCTTTCTCAAATTTCACATGATCCTAAACTCTTACAATCTTACAATGAACCCATTCTAAAAGATTTCACTTGAATGTAATTTCAGCATTTCTGGCTAAAATCATGAAATTTAGTAATTTCAGGAATTTTCAGGGGGTTTTTAATAATGAAAAAGTACAAAAGTACAAGTGAACTTTGGAGTTTAAAAGTTGACTTACATGTATCCTTAAATTACAGATGTTATAATGTGATGCAATGTGATGGTGGCAGAACACTAGAGATCTATTTGTCAACAGAATAAAGACCATTAAACATGAAGTTGATATTCACAGTATATTCATATTATTTAAAAAGTTTGTTTCTTGGGATGTCAGAACTTTATAGTAAACGTATCCCTTAACACAGAGGAAATCACTCCTTCATGCTTCAGCATATTTTGATGACTTTTCTGGAAAAAAATATGTAGCTGGCTAAACTTTAAACGAAGGCTAGCTGGTTAGCCTTCATTTAAAAATGACTTTAAATTCAGTCCCTTTCACTAACACCACCAGTGTAGAATGGATAATTCTATAGTAGTGTTTTACTTTCAGAGGAAAAAAATAGCTGAGAAAAGCCAATGACAAGATAAGATCTCTATGATTGGAATATCCTATCTGTTTCACTATAGTAGTAGCATGCTTCCTGTCTGTCATTATGCATGAGCTGAGAGACCAATTAAATAGAAACTATACAATAAGAATGCATGGACAGCTGTCACAGTTGAGGTGAAATGGAAAATCTTTGATAACACTAGAGAATTTAGATGTGATAGTGGCTGCTAGGGCATTCACAGAGGAATGTAAGGGTTACCTATGGCCCATACACCACATGTTCCTAATTTCTGGCTGTGTTTGTTCATATACATAAACAAATACTGTTGCTTGTCAGAAATGAGAAGTTCCTTTCTATAAGAAAGAAGAGACTTCTACTTCTCCTTTACCCCCAGAGAATTCAGTTGCAAAAGTTATGTAATGGCGCAGCTTGGGTATCATTTTCTAATTTAGTATATGGGACAAGCAATACTGGATGTTGTGTTACCATTTTGTATTCATGTCATATCTAGACATATTCAGTATCTAGGGAAGAATAAATGAGAAAGCTTCACTTTTATGGGAGAGCTTCTTCACTTTATTTGCTTGTTTCATTTTCAAAATTTGTCACCTTTTCAAAAGCTGTTTTTTTAAAAGACAGCTTACAAAAGTTTCAATATGCCCTTGAAAATTCTAAATAATTAAAATATGCAACAGAACACAACATAAGAGGATAAAACACCAATATCAGTAATTAAAGTGTTTTAAATGTTTATAAACAGGAAATTTTCTTAAGATAAACACGCTAATTGATGAAAATGCCTGAGGGAATAACACTGTCTTTGCTTGCAAGAAGAAAAGACAACAAAATCAGCATGAAATATATCTCTCCGGGAAGAACATTTTAAAGATGGGGGGCTACCACTAAACACAAAGAGAGAGGGGGAAGGGGGGAGGGAGGGGGGAAGGGAGAAAGCAAGACGCAGTATGAAAGGCACCTGGAGCTACAACTTTGAAGATAATCTAATTATGGGCAGGATGTAATAATCAATGAATATTATAAAGATTTGGCATGATGTATTTGTAATGAAAAGCAACAAAGTTTCACTTCAATGAAGCTGCCCAAACTCAAGTTCCTTTGGCATGCATGCAAGGTTTTTTCTATTTATGACTCAACTGTTGTATATGTCCTGTCCAAACCTGCTTATCAAATATCTTTCTGATCTCTAACAGAAAGCAGAACTTGTCTAGCCGCTCTTCTACACACTTCCATCCTTTTTTTTTTTGAGGGAGAGGTGTCTGTTACTCTATTCCCATTAACTTGCTTATTTACCTTGTTCTTTATTTTGTGAGTCTGGATCAGTTAACATCAAAATCAAATCAAATCATTCAATCTATAAAATAAATGTCTCTCTTTAGAACTGGATAGCCACTGTTTTTGCTGTCCACATCCCAAGGAGGGCAAGCCAATGGAACTGCTTGGCCCTTCACCATCTGTCCCCTTTAGTAGTCCATGTCCAGAGCTCATGGTTATCACATCCCATTGCTTCTGCTCTCAGAGGGTCTAGGTAGGCAGCATCACCAACTTCCCACCCAGGAATACATTGAGATGGATAGATCTTAGTCTTGGAGAGATGGCTTCTTTTTACTAGAAGACAAGGAGTTACATTCATTTCTAAAAAGTCTCCACCATAGCAATTCATTTACTGATAACCAAAACTAGCTAATTCACCTAATGCTTTCAGGGTTTCTTAGATTTCAATATTTCAAGGAAAAATGTGGAAAACCAATGATTCTTTTTTTAAAAAAAGAATTTTATTGGTTTTTAAAATTTATGGGAAAAGGGTAGATGGATATACAACAAAAAAAATTTGCCAGATCCATCGTGCTAGAGGTAGGAATCTCTCCAATTCTCACAACTTTTTACAGGAAAACAAAAACAAAAGATAAAAGATAAGCAGAAACAGCATCTTATTATGCATTGTATCAACCATGTGTTCAATCATCTCTTTTGCCACTTTCTAATATATCAACAATTAGAATGATATTCCAGATATATTTATTTTTGTGACCTGAGTCTTTCCATTATTGTTCCCTCAACCCCTGTCCCCAGGCGGAGCCGCAGCCCCTCCCTCCTTCATGTCTTGTGTGTTGTCGCCTTTTTCTTATATTTCTGTCCTATAGGAGGGCATTATGTTTTTTAATGAAGGTCTCTGCCTCCACAACTGTGTTGATTCTAATTCTGTTTCCCTCCCAGAAGATCAGCATTCCTTCTGGCAATAACCATCTAAACCAAATTCCCTTATTATATAATTTCTTTGATAAGGAGGAATACTTCCTCCTCTTATCTCTTATTTTTTTCGGAATTTGCTTAAGAATGGCAATTTCTTTATCTTTATATTTTAGTGGTCCCCTCCTCTGAGCCCCTAGAATCTCATCCCTCATGGTCTTTCTAAGAAATTTAACATGTACTTCCCTTGGAACATTATATGTTCTGGCATAAGCTGAATGAATCCTATAAACCAGATCCATATCCCACCACAACTGTTCTTTATCTCTTTTAATATATTCTGCTAAAATTGTACTCATAATATCCTTAAGTTCTTCATCTTCTGTCTCTGGTAGGTTCTGGGATCTGAGAAAGAAGGACATTCTTTCAAATTCTATCTTTGTCATAAAATTTTCCAATTCTATATTCCCCTTCTGGACTGCCTTAACCTCCTCCCCCAGCCCAGCCGCGCCCTCCTCCAGCACACCAATTTTCTGTTTATTTTCTGTTATTTGTTGCTGCATACTTTTAAGCTCTTCTCTAAAATCTGCTACCTCCTTTTTCAACTCATTTTGTCCCTGCATAAGAGCCTGAAACATTTGAGTAACAGATAAATCTTTTGAACTCTCTCCAGTCCTTTCTTGTGAAAATGATGAAATTTTTGTCTGTTGAATCGTTGGACTGGATGCAGTAGAAGTCGGTGCCAAGGCTGCTTTGCCTGTAGGTGGTTTTCTGGGCCCCATTGTCTAAGTTCAGAAAGAGTATAAATCTTTTGCAAAAGAAATGGCATCTGTGAAGCGACCCGCCAAGCGAGTCCGAGGAGACAGGCAAATCAAAAAGTGAAAATTAATCCTCTGTCACAGTTCCAAGCCCAGAAGTCACTCAAAAAAAAAAAAATCAAATAATCCAAATCCAGAAAGACCACGTAACAGGAGAGGCTCCAAGAGTCCTTCAGGGGGATAATATAAAGGCAGACTTTCTTCAAAGGTAGTTACAAAAGGCAGACTTCATTTATAAGTGC
Organism: Natrix helvetica; assembly: GCF_964273705.1. Lineage (NCBI taxonomy): Eukaryota > Metazoa > Chordata > Lepidosauria > Squamata > Natricidae > Natrix > Natrix helvetica. Next base: position 71,632,078 of record NC_138549.1, on the reverse strand, counting down.
GAAGAAGAAGACGGAAGCAGGCCATCTTAGCTCCCCCTTGGAATCAGGAGCAGAACATTAAAAACTTCCATAAAGCTTTCAAAACAACTCAGCAATCAGCTCTTGCAGTTATGATATAAATCTTTTCACATAGTTAGTTCAAATGGCTAATTCAACTTTTTGCTCTCTATCTCCATTCCGAGATTGAGAAACAGTCCAAATGTCGCTTTGCCTGAGAGGGGTAGAAGAAAAAAAGCAACCCCCCTCCAATCTTCCTACTTCAAATAGATTGAATCCACAACTTACAAAAAAAGCCGCTGCTCATCAGTTAAAAGCAATTAAGGAGATTGGAGCGAATTTCTCACCTCCAGCACTTCAGCCGCTGCATGTAGTTAACTCTTTCCTTCCAGAAAGAAGGTGAAGGTGCTGCTATGCACCCCCTATGCTCCCCGGCTCCTGAGGTGAAACTGGAGACTCCCCCCATGGCTGCCGCCTATCTGGGGGGTTCTAGCAAGCTGCCCTATGGCAGGTGGTCCCTCCAAGACCGCCTGTGCTCCTAAAAGGAGTCCACCAGAGAAGCGAACAGCGGACCAATGTCCGTCGCTTTCGGAAACCGGAAATGATCTCTGAAAACCAATGATTCTATCATAGTCAAAGATAAAAGCAATATTTAGAAATTGGAGGTTAATAAAATCTGGTATTCAAGATATCATATTTTGATACAGCATTGAAGTATGTCAAACACAATAATAGCTTTGTTTTGTTTTTCCCCCCATTTCCTCTGTTCAGCACATTGGTTTCAGTTTATTTCACTGAAGAAGCAAATTAAAATCCAAAATCTGTAAGGCTTTAAATATATTATCTTGATGAATTCAAATGCAGGAATTCAAATGATAATATTGCAGAGCTTCACCAAGAAAAGAAAGTTAAAAAAAATCAGTTTTGCACAGAAATTTTCGGCACTACTTGAAACGTTAAACTCTCAAAGAAGAAAATAAATCACTTCACTTTTTTCTTTAAAAAAAACATTGAAAGAGAACAGCTGAGGCATAAAAAGTGCATATAACTTGATTTTCTAGTACAACATTTTAATACCTCTTCAGCAACTTTTAGAGACAATTAAAGCACTCTGCCTAATGGGTGAACCTTTTGAAAAGTCCAATAATTATTTCAGCTGGATATATTCAAACACATCTCTCTTTGATTTAGGGTACAAATCTATTCATCTTCATAACCAGAAATTATACTGTTCTGCTATTTTACCGGTATGTATTTTAAGATTATGCCTAAATAAAATAATCAACATTTCTTGTCATGTAACCTGGACTGGCAATGTACAAATCATTCTCCATCATTCCCATAGTTATTCCACGCAACATTGATTGATTTCAGCATATATGACCAAATGTACATTTGCAAGGGTTTTGAATTCTTATGTAATTATCAATTAAGATGTCAGATTATTTAATTGTTGATTTAATTTGTATTTAATATTGTCCATTGCAATGATTTCATTGCAAATGGCAACACTAGAGAAAATATAATGAGGATAGTGACCAAAAAAACCACCTGAATTGTATTTCACATTAGCAAGAAAGAATGTAGATCCTATTGATTTGGATTAAGGTGAGATTACTTGATCAAAACTTCCTTTTCTTTGTTTATTGGATACTTCAGATGGTAGTTGAGAAATAGAAGTCCACCTTCTGTTTTATCTTGGAAATGTAATATGGGTTGTGGAGATAATGATTAGCTTTCTCACTAGTGTTCCAATTTGGCCTGCCATTCACTTTATGATTAATATGTTTATGAGAAGACAAAGCCTAAAAATATTGATATCAATCAATCAAATTATTATGGCCAATGGTAAGATGTAGATACAAAGATACATAAACAATATTATAGTGAAGAAAGGGCAATGGATAGATGTAGATGAGCAATTTACATTAAAAACAGGAGGAAAAGGAGGAAAACATTTAAAAAACAGTAGGTGGAAGTTTGAGTAACCGAACCTGTTTAAAGTAAGCAGTAAGAATTGCAAGAAGTGCTTTGCTTTTAAATAAGAACAAAGCCAAATTGTATAACACTTGTGTAGAATATTAAAATAATCATCTATTAAGACATTCAGATTTTTAAAAAATCTAGTGATAAAATCAGAAGCATACACTAAAATAATAAAGTTTCCTGAAGTTTGATGATGCTTACTTAATGTCTACTTAGCTATTTATTATAATAATAACTTTGGACTCTATAAAAGACGAGGAGATTGAACCTAAAGTTATCTGTTGAACCTAAAGTTATCTGTTGCCTAGTTTTAATTGCAGCAGTGATAAATTTAGCTACTTTGTGGGCAAGGCACCATTTCAGTGTGAAAGGAGATAATGAATATAAAAATTATCTTGTCTCCCTGGCACTTGCACTAAAAGGAAAAGTATAATGTTGTTTTCAAGATTCACATAGAAATTATAGTAAAGAAGGACTTGTTAGATTTTTTCTGAAAATCCCTCTATTAAGCTTAAATCACTGCTTTGTAAACCTGAATAAATCACCCAAAATTGGGTAAAAGTGTTTTTTCCCCCCTTTGGGTATTGATATACAAAATCATTATTCAGTCACAACAAGGATATTAAAATAGACTTAAATAGCTTTACCTACATTGGGTAAAAGGGACTTTCTGATAAGCGGGTTTGGGAAATGAAGAAAAAGGTTTGGGAAGCTTCGACTTAGAGGAAGTGAGAATTTACAAGAATCTTGCTGTTTCTCAGGAATCAGTACTTAGTAGATTTCAGTAAAGTATTGAAGAGACTACAGGCAATCCACAATTATTACTATCATGATGACATTATGTCGAAATGGAATATCTTCATTTATAAAGTATTTGGGGGTTATGAGAATGGTGTATAGCTGAAAAGATAATTTTATATCAAATAAAATGTCAAAGAAAGAAAGATGGAAGGAAGATGTATGTTCATTCTCAGCCTATAAATTTGCTCTATCTATTAGGAAAAGAAATGTGAGAATTTGATTCTGTATGAGCAACATTTAATGTGTTGATTTAAAAACTTGAGTCACTTTGGCCTATTGTTACATTTTTAAAGTTTCTTTAGTCTCTTTCATTTTTCTTTTGCTTATCTTTACCTTTTTTGTTTTTTTTTTGTTTCTGGGAAATGTATCATTTTATTTATTTATTTTTGTTTTAGAAAAAAATAAAGTTCTACTGATTTTAGGTAAACTTTTATTAATCTTCTATTACCCCAAATTGTTTTAGTTATATTAATGGAAAGAAGAAAGAAAGAAAGAAAGAAAGAAAGAAAGAAAGAAAGAAAGAAAGAAAGAAAGAAAGAAAGAAAGAAAATCGTTTCTAGGGGTTTTCTTCAGAATTCTGATTCCTAAACTATAAGAGGTCCATATTTTCACCATTATTCCTAAATATAATCATTCCCATCACTACTGCTGTGGCAGGCTGGAATAGATAAACAGCAGGCAAGTTAAAAATAAGGTTTAAAAAACCAGAGCCTCTTTCATAAGAAAATAAATATTTAAGGAACTGAAAGTGGCAAATATTTATCGCTGGAAGTACAGAAAAACATCAGTGTAGCCTTCGGCTTGGTGTGCTAGCTATGGAAAATAAAATGTATAAAATGGCCCTAATTGTTTTGCTTTTTATTTTCAGTTTGGGATTCCAGATAAAATTGTTTCTGCAAGACTGCTCAATAGGATATTGGAACCAAATAATTTTATGTAGATTTATCAAGTGAGAGAAAGACTGGAGATTTTACCTTCTGATTTATCTCTTTATGATGGACAGTTCAAATAAATGCTAATTCAACATCCAGTCGGAAAGAGGACAAAATTTCATCTTTATCACGAAGGTTATTAGGGAAAAAAACTAGAAATCTAATTGCTGATAATACTCAATGTCCTTTATATTAACTTGTCATGTATCATCAATTTGTTATTTATCATCTTTAAAACTTCTATGTGTGGGATTAATTGCCAGCTGATGCAAGAAGGATAAATATATATTCTTTTTTATTGAAAGGATGATAGAAATCACAAACATCAGATGGGGCAATTCCCACTAGCTTAGATGGCTTTAAAATACAATTAGATAATTAATGAAGAATTGGTTTATTAATGGGTATAAACTGGAAAGACAATATGAACCACCATATGTGAAGATAGCATATTGGGGCAAGGGAATGATTTAATTAGATGTACAAGATTCTTCTTATAGTTTTATGTTTCTTCTCTTTTGGAAGGAAGTAGAATTATTTATTTGCCACCTATCTCACCATGGGGTTTTTCTAGGCAGCTTACAATAATAAAAGGAAGAAAAATGAAAAAGCATGTAAACAGAAGTAAAATAATAGAACAATAAAGTAAACAATGACAAATGAATGCATTTAATGCCTGGATTGCTGTAATGTCTGCAAATATTCCTTTGAAATGGGAAGGCAGGACAAAAGAAAGGAAACTTTTTGTTAAAAAATAGTTGATAGATCTGGTCAATTTATTATTTAATGATTCCAATCCTCACTCAAATTAATCCTCATTCCAACTCTTATTCCATTCCTTTATGAAGGACACATTTGTAATGCCTCCAGTTTTCATAGCAAATACTAACAACTAGGAGAAGAATTTTTTTTTTAAAAAAAAAACCTCAATTTAAAGTAAAGGTATCCTTAAATATGAATTCCTGTTGAAACCTTCCTTAAACTCATCAGACTTTCTTTTCTGCTGCAATTTAAATTTTGTTAAAGGTATATAAGGTATATCCTTTCATTTTAATGAAACCATTCATTCTCCATTTTTCTGTTGTATCTGACTCTTGACACTTAATAGGCATTTAGGCAAGTGCTCTCCATGCTAAAAAGAACAACAACCCCAAAACAAAATCCTTTTCTAGAGTGCTCTCCATGCTAAAGAAAGCCCTTTTCTAGAAAAGCAGTTCATGATACTCCCTGACATATTACTGTTGCTTGCAGCTAATACACACAGTTTTCTCCCTTTGATGACTCCACTGGCCATTTGCCAAGAACATCTTCTCATGACTAAACCTCAGTCTTGCTGCCCAATGCCATTAAGGTAGAATTTTCACATAGAAATGGTGTTCTACCCATTTTCATCTCAGGAGATGACATCCCAAGTGGGCAATCAACAACATATGGAGAAATAGAATGAGGATGACATAAATAGGGATGGGAATTTGCTTAGCAGTTTTACATAATCCGGAATGACTGGAACAAGAGGAGGAAGAGAAGGAGAAGGAGATCCTTGCTGCTCTAGCTGTGTTTGGAATGCTTTTTGCACTCACAAACCCAATTTTAGTCTTTTTCTAAGCAGGATAACAGGACAAACAGAACACTTCCATTTTTCATTACTGTACCTACCTATAACTCACAAAAGTGGAAAAATATCTTCTAATAATTATGCAAAAATATATAGTTTCTTTTCCATATTGCCTGCTTTAAATACATCTTCAAGATGAGAAATGTGGTCATTTATGCTATATACCTTAATATGTATGTAAGACTGTTTTTTTTTTTAAATCAGGTGCATCATGTATGCGGCTCAATCAAGTATGATTTATTGCTAAAGCCTAAACATAAGTACACATTGTTCTCTATTCAATTTCAACTGGAATAATTCTTTTACAATTAGGTTAAGTGTCTAAGAAATCTTCTACTGCCACCCAGCAAGAAAAAAATAAATGTTGCTAGTAACTGTATCTACCAAATATATATTACATACAAAGAAAAAAATATTTAAACAAACAAAAATCTTGAAGGTCTCTTGACTTTCCACTTTTACTGAAGTATGCATTTTGATCACACATGATAGTAAGTAATAATTCTGGTTTTTGACAGGAAAACAATAGCATACTGCTTTTTCTGGTTTTTTCTTAACAATATAAATGCATTATACCTGTCACAGCTGAATTGTATTACCTTCTTTTTTTCTTTTGAACTGTATTTCTCATGAGTGACCTAGAAAGATAATTCAAATACCACTCGGTTTTTTCCATTAAGTGAAACCAAGCTTTCATTTTGCTACATTTTGCTAGTTTCTTTGTCAAGGTTATCAATTTGTAGAAACAATTCTATCATAAAATACATAATTGACTGCCCCATGATCTGTTCAAGTGTAAGTATTTGAATTGAGCTTTTATGCAATTCCAGAACTCAATTTAAATCCAGTCTTAATTACAGTAAGACTCTGACTGCCTTTGTAAATTTCTGATTAAAGAAATAATGCAATGCCATTAATCAGCCAGAGAACAAATGAATCATGACTGTAAAATCACTCATTCTAGTTTACAACATAAAGTTAAGATTTAAAGAAGGAATTATGAACCATTAGGGAGAATTAAAGAAAGTTCAGCAACTGCCAGAATTAAAATCTCCTCCAGGTTTTACAGGTCTTAAAGCAAAAAGAAAAAAAACTCTTCAGCTCAGAAGATCCTTTACTGTTCACCAAGTGAACAGCATGGATAAGGCTGAAGATGGAAGAAAGTCCAAGAATGTGGATGGCACTCAGTTCTCTTCATAATAAGGTTTCTGGAAGACACACCATCACTCCTACCACTAGTGGGAAGGTTGGTATGTGTAGTTTTAAAAAAAGGAACAAGTACGATCAAAGGGTTTTGAATGGGTTGTGAATTGATTACAGAAGTGAAGATCATAGTGGAAGGAAACACACTGAGATAGTTTGGTCATATACAGAAAATAAATTAATCTTGAATCACAAAACAAATGTTAAATACGGGCAAACCAGTAGTGGTGGCAGCGGGAGACTCTGCCCGCCCACCCCGATGCTTCTGCATATGCACAGAAGCATCACACAAGCACAAACAAACCGATAGTAATTTGAAACCCACCACTGAATACAATGCATGGAATGCATCCATTCCAGTGTACAGAAGCAAGTTGACAAAGATAAAAAGGATTGGAGAGATAAGTGAATGATATTAATGTAAATTTTAGTGGTACTTCCTTTTTTTCATTATTTCATTTTTTTTAAATTTTCTTTTTGTATTATTATAAACTCCCTCTCTTTCACTTTACATAAAATTGCTTAATCCAAAATGAATAGGTGTAATAGGTATGCTTGTTTGAGTTTTTGAGTTTTATTAAATTTATATACCACCCCCCTCTCCCCGCAGGGACTCGGGGCGGTGTACAGACAGTACATATAAAACAACAAAGCAAGAACAACAAAACATTAGACAACCAACATAAACATACGGTCTGTATGCATTGTACTATATATTAAATAATATTTATTGAAATGTTTCTGCTTTTCTGCTTCTGAAAATCAACAATAATATTTTCATGGATAAATCTATACCCCTATTTGACAGCACCCATGCCTAAATTGGCTCAGTTGTTTTGCTTGTGTGGTTGAACTCAACTTTTAATGAATGTAGTTGATAGAGACTATACTTTGTTTCGTTGTGCAGGTCATTTAACCGAAACACTAATGTTAGAAATTTGGTGTCAGCTCTTTGAAGTAGGCAAGCGAGAAACAGGCTTGCAGAGATTCCAGAAAGATTTTTGATTGTTGTAGGATAAAATATATAATTGTGAAAGCCTGTCAGAGCTTCCCTCTGCCCAAACATATAACAAACAAACAAAATCAAGGTGAAAATACTTTTTGCTCTTTCTTCTTTCTCAGGATAGAATAATCTTTTCTGAAAGACTCCCTTCCTCATTAATGGTATATTCCTTTCCAAGATTAATACAACTTTCCTTCCCACTCAGAAAACAAAAATGATATTATTAAGTGACCTTGAGAAGAACACATTTCTAAAGTTGCTTATATCTTCTGCTGTGTCAAATGCCTGAATGGAAATAACAAGTAAGAAAAATAACATTAATAGCATCATTAAAATAATCACAATCACAGTCTCTGCCTATATCAATATGGTGTTGATTTAATGTAATGAACTGAAGTCAGTGTCTATAATGGTATGTGAGAAAGATCTTGGTGATTGGGCAGAAAGCTACCAAGAAAAGATCAGATAAGAGACAGAATGTATTCACCGGGCAAGAGGCTTCAAAAATACACTTCCTAGTAAATGAGATGGGGTGGAGCGGGGGGGGGGGGGAAGAATTGTACTTCAGGAAAGATAAAGATTGATGTTGCCTCACCAATAGCAACAGCACTTAGACTTATGTACTGCCTCATGGTGCTTTACAGCTCTAAGAAGTTTACAGAGTCAGCAGATTATCCCCAACAATCTGGATCCTTATTTTACCAACCTTGGAAGGCTGGAAGGTTGAGTCAACCTTGAGCCAGTCAGGATTGAACTGTCACCACTCAACAGAATTAGACTGCAATACTGCATTCTAACGACTGCACTACCACAGCTCAGATAATAATCACAAACAGATGAGCTAAATCACTTTATTGTAAAGCTACATCAACAGAATCTTGCAAATATGAAAGTACAATTCTCTCTTGAGTCTTCTAAGTTCTTTCTCACATACAATCATAAGTACTCTAGATAATTGCCTGACATTATATGAAGGGAAAGCTGATTGTGAGAACAAAGGAAAGCCATCAACGCAAAATTCAGTATATATCAACTCTTAATTTTCAGTGTTGCAGATGTGCTCCACAAATTTTTAAGAGAAAGTACAATTAAAAGCTACTAGGTACTGTAAGATATAAGAAAGATGACTATTTAAGCAAGCTCTCAATACATAGTCTTGCAAAGAGAAGCACAGTTCATTGCTGCATATAGAGGTAGAGATTAAGCAATAGGCATAAAGGCTACTAGTAGGGAACCATTAAGTTCTTCTTTTCAATTAGGAAGCTTCTTATTTCCATTTTTTTCTTTCAATTCCAGCCACTATCCAAGCAGCAGTTCAACTATGCAGGTTCTCATCATACAAGAATTTGAAATTGTTCTCATCTGACATTCTCCATCAAGTTTGAAATTTTGAAATGTTTTGTCTTGTTTCTGAAATCTGTTTTTACAGACTGTACTTCTAATCTCTCCACTCTGTTTTTGATTTTCAAATCCAGTGAAATCTATAAATGTACACCACTTATATCATTTGTTTCCAGGGTAAATTGTTGATGCACATCTGCACATTTAAAATATCACCATAAAGTATTTTGATGATTTAATTGGGTACAGAGATTTGTAAATTCTATTTCCATTCCTAATCTATTTCCATCCCTTACTACTAGGTTTTCTCTTTGTTTAAAAAAAAAAAACAGTTTCCCAAGGATATTGAAATTAAAGAAATTATTTGTTGGTCACCTTCAAAATGAGACTGAGAATTCTTAATTTTGCTTGGCATTTATGAAAATTTGTTCTTAGTTAATATCTGGAACAGTTAGCTTCTTATCAATGCTATAATACTTTCTAAACAGGGGTCCCCAACACCCAGGCTATTGACTGGTACTGGGCCGTTATCCTTTGGGAACTGGCTGTGCAAGCAGTGGGGTGATTGTGTGAAGCTTCATTTGTGCATGTGTAGGATTACATTCCTTGTGTAAAATCATCTCCTCACTGCCACCCTACCAGTCCATGGAGCCAAAAAGTTTGGAGACCGCTTCTCTAAACTGCCAATTATTCCATTTGTGGTCCCTTTATAAAGATCAAGCATAAATTTATTAATTACGCACTATATTATATAGTAGTTTTAAATGAGTTCACAACGGTAAGCACCCCTTTATTTTGTTTTTCTTTTATTTGTTTATTTAATTTCTGTAGCCACTCATCTCAATCAATGATTTTAGGCAGCTTACAATTTTGCGACAGCATCAACAATTTAATTTGGTTTTAATCCTTGGCCAGTAAAGCTATTTTCTCCACAATAAATGGAAAACAATAAATAAATATCTCTCTATCATTATTCCTGTTGTGCTTCTGTTTTTTTTTTTTAATCAAGAGTATAGAATATATGAACATGCTCTGAATCTGGATAATTCCAACACAGCAATAGCACTGCTTTTCCCATGGATTATTTTTCCCAAACAAAGTGGCCACAGGGCCATTGATGTATAGTTCTCATGATAGCAATATGGAAGCAATGTCTTCTCATACTATTTTCCCTTCACTTTTTAGTCCAGCCCATATCTAGAACTTTCTGGTGGTATTAACCAGGCATAATCTTATTTAGCATTACAGGATGATTTCCCCCCCCTTTATAGTGTGACTTCCTAAATAAGTATAAATATAGTGTGACTTCATTGGCGCCTCACACTGGAAGTGGTTGACTAATTAAAAACTAATCCCACTTCCCCGCACTCCCATCTGTCTGTCTCCCTTCTTTGCCAACTTCTGTTAATGATATTATCTGTTGTGTTAGTTCCTAATTGATGGTTTTATTGTTTAATGTTTTTATATTGTAAGCCACCCAGAGGCATTGGATATGAGATGGGTGGCAAATCAATTCATATATATATATATATATATATATATATATATATATATATATATATATATATATATATATATATATATATATATATATATATATATATATATATATATATATATATATATATATATATATATATATATATATATATATATATTTCACAATACATTCACAAATGAATCTGTGAATTTTTATTTTTTCCTCCTCCTTCCCATGTCTTATTTTCTTTGTGTGGATGACACAGTGGCTGCAATAAGGCATATACATAGCTGGAGCTGAGCATCAAAAAATAAGAGGAGGTAGGCAAGCAACCAGCCAGGGTTGGGCAAAGACCTCTAAGAGTTCCATGATCCTTACAGAGGAAGTGTCTCTTTCCCATCAGGATAGACTGACCTCTTATCCTACTTGATTGTGAAAGCCAGGTCAGCTCTATACAAGATCACATCCTGCTGTCACTTAATCATTAAGGGACTTAATGTAGCACGTATTCCTGAGACTTGAGTGGTGTTCATTTCACCCAACTCAGTGCAACATCAGTTAGAGTATTAGGGGGAAGTTGATGTAATCAAGAAAAATATTGGTTCAGTGACCAGAAATGTTTTCCAAAATAAGACAAGCTAAGAGGCTAGCCACGAACCAAAATAACTTTTCTGACCCTGATGACTAGAGTTTTGTCACTATAGTGTATCATCATCATCATTATTATTGATTGATGCAACATGCTTAGAGTCCAGTATTGTTACTCTGACTTGCCGCTATATGTTGGGATTCTTGCAAATTCTCTTCTGGAAGTTTCAGTAAAGCGTGTGTGTGTGTGTGCGCACACACACCCACCCACACACACACACAGGAACACCCCTCTCAAGTCTGTTTTATTTGGTCTGTAAAAAAAGATACAACAGAAACAATAGGATTTTACAAAGCCTGGTAAGCCTGGCCTGATCATGGAAGGCAAAGAAAGGTCAGTTGAAAAGACAAAAAGAAAACAAATAATGGAAGGGTAATGCTCAACAGGTTGCAGTGAGTAAATAGAAAGGAAAGAAATAACAGAACAGAAGATTTTGTGTTTAAAAGTGCAAGAAATGATTGGGCATTGTATACAGAGAGAGTTGAACAGTTTTTTTGTGTTTTTTTGAGACGTGGGATAGTTAGTGAAAAAATGAAGGTCCTTTTTTACTGAGTGTCATGGGAGGCAAGAATACAGCTTATTGAGAAGATAAAGTGCCCATAAAATCATCACAATTCAACTTTGTTGAAATAGTAAAAATAATACAGAACCCTTTAGTATCCCAGTTTTTTTTTTCTTTTTTTTGCAGAGGCTTTCAGATTGCATAAACAAAAATAAAAGTAGAGTCCACTGCAATATATGCAGCTGAACAGTCTGATTATTGAAAGTAGGGGGAAATCTTTTTACCAGTTTCATCTAGTATACCAATTGCATTTTTTTTATTGCAACAATAAGTTCACAATAACAGCCAAACATATTGGCTTCTGTGTGGGGCTCTTCTATTATACTCGGTGCAGAAGCTACACCTGGGATACAATGAAAACCAAAGGTCATGGTTGGAGCACTTACCATACATATTATATTTCTGCTGAAGCACTGCATAAGTATAGATTAGCTGTTCCACTGCTTTCCTTTAATATCTAATGTTATTTGATATGAAGAACTAGGAAGTCTTTGCCATTATCTGTGTGGTCACTCGATAAAAAATATTCAGAGGAGGTCCTTTTGAAATGTTGAGATTGGTAGAGTGCTATTATGCTAGAAACTACTCAGTCATTGGCTTCTTTGCATTTTGATATGTTCTGCCCACTGTGAAATTTGCAAGATGTTTATTGTGACGTGTTTGAAGACCATTAAAAAAACGTGGTTGAATGGGAAGTATAAGGATAACAAAGCTGCAGGAAGAAATTAAATACCTCTCCAATTTAATTCCCACAGTGATATCTCACATTCCTTGGGGAAGTCTTCAAGCAAAATAAGCAGGCAATAACTGGTTCTTGCTGTCAATGTCCAAAGATTATTGCTGCTTCTGCAAAGGAGTATTTAGTCATTAAAATTAGAAGCTATTGGCAGTTTGTCTAATCATCCTTTAAAGCAGTAGGTAGCAGTAAGTAGCCATCACTCTGCCTTGAGATAGTAAATTCCCACTTTTAACCACATCTTCTCTGATGAAATGTGTACTGCAGAGAAAAAAAAAACCCTGCATTATTTTACTATTGCTTATTTAAATTGGAAAAAAGTCACTTTTAATTTTTCTGAAGGATAAGACATTTTTTGGATAAATGTCACAGTTTAAGCACAGTGTGCTTGTTCTTATGTTAGCTATGAAGTGGGCAAAAGTGCATATGAGAATCTGCAGCTTCCATTCAGTCTCGAGACAAACCTAGAACGAATTGTTCCCAAGAGGCCTTCCACCAAAATAAATTATAAAAAGATTTTTAAGATTGAGCTTGAGGATGGAGTGATAACACAAAACATCTTTTTCAGTGGAGAAAAAACAATAGGAAGATCAACACAGTGTAACAGATGTCATGTAGGAAAAAGAAACTGCTATCAACATAATGTCTATGGAGATTCTCAGACATCCTGCATTCAAAAGGCAACTGGACTTTGTTTTTCAAGGCATCTTTGGGGCTGCTATCAACATGGTCCTGAAAACTGGGAGAAGAGTAACATACAACATGCAGGATCAGGAGAACCATATCAGGATTCAGGAATGTTATCTTACTCATATCAGAATCATACAGATTATTCTTATAGAGTGAGGAAATATAGGGGGAAAGGAGAGAGGAAGAGATGAAAAAACCAAGCACTGTTTGAAAAAACATTGCAAAAGAGTGGGAAGAGAAATTTCAAAGAGCCTCTCTCACATTTATCATGTAGAAAGAGCCTTAATAATACTGGAAAAGGCCTGTACTCTAATGGTTCCAGCTCTAGCATCATGTAATGGGGGTGAGATCCCATCATTTGCCTCAGTATCTGCCAACATAGCAGTTCGTAAGCATTTTACATGCAATTAGATAAATAGATACTACTTCAGTGGGAAAATAATGATTTTCCTGCACGAAAGTGAATCAACCTGATGCTAGATCTTTCCCAATGTGTTGGCCAAGTGTGAGGTGACATAGATGGAAGAGAAGCTCAAATGTTGCTGTAGAACATTGTTGAATCCTAAATGTAGAGCTAACCCCCCTGCCCCCACCCCCTGTGGTGCACTGTGGCTAGTGCACAAGCATGAATTGAATGGACTAGAAATCCTCAGTAGCCAAACAACTACTTTTTACTCATACTGTGGTCTCCTGACAAATATAGCATTGCCATACAATAAATAAAATAATAATGTAGAAAGAGGAGGTAGCCTGATTACCTTCAAGATTACCTTCAAGTATGGGATGGTGGGGGGGAGGCAGGCAGGAAGAAACAATAGCTAAATTGAAAAGCAAAGCAATTATGCTGCATAGACTACAACATTAACTTACATTAACTGGACAAAACCATTTTTACAAAGTGTAATCTCAATTCTTAAATGCTTTGCCATAGTGTGTGTGTGTGTGTGTGTGTGTGTGTGTGTGTGTGTGTGTGTGTAAGCAAACACTGCATGGCAGAAATAAAATTATTTCTTTTAGAATTCTCTTGCATAATAATTAAATGTAAAATAAAAGGGAACTGGGAGAATGAAGAACAGTGATATTAAGAGAATTCAGAATTTGCTATTCATCTGAACTCACACCTCGCACCTCAGATTCTTAATGTATTTCAATACAACAAAATGAGTATAATAAAAACAAGAATGTAACAATTTTAACTAAAATGAATTATAAAACACATTTAGGCCTAACTGTGGTCACATATTCTCTGAGAATGTTAAAAGGATTTGATCTTTGAAAAATATAGTAGAGGTAGTCCTCAACCTATGACCATTCATTTAACAACTGTTTGAATTATGATGCGACCAGTCCTCATATTTACATCTGCGACAACCTCCCATGATCCCATGCTAAAAATTCAAGCACTTGACAGCTAGCTTGAATTTATGATGGTTGTTGTGTCCCAGGGTCACATGATCATCTTCCCAGAGCTTTTTTTGACAAGCAAAGCCAATAGGAAAACCAGGTACCCTTAATGACTGTGGCAAAAATGCTATAAAATTGGGTGTGACTCGTTTAGCAATGACATCATGATCAGACCTAGGTGATTCTAGTGGATGAATCATAAATTCAGTGTTGTCTTCTGAATTGGTTTATTATGCATCCAACAGAGAAGGCTTGCATAAATGCACATGAGCATTTTTGTGTGCATTATCCTTATTCTACACATTTTGAGATACACTTTTGATAGTGTGCATATTTGGGCAAACATGCTTTTCCAGTATGAAGTGTGTATTTCTGAATGCATTTCTCTAATGTACATATTTTAGTGGACACTTTGATATGACTTATTGGAACAGTTTGATACCAATCAAATTTGTAACACTTTATTAGGCTTCAGGTGGAATGGATTTTAGTAGGACAGTGGCATTTTGGGACTTCATCACATCTTCTGGTCTCCATAAGAGAGAAAAGTCAAAACTCAAAAGTCAGGAAGAGTTCATATTGCTGTAAAAAAGAATGGTAAACCATGATTCTACTTCCTCCATGGAGCATTTAATAAGCATTTTACTGTTAAGATACTATCAATATCAGCAGAAGCCAATATTATTGCTTTTCTTTATGGTTGTTGGGATAGAAATACAAAAGAATTATAAAATCATGTTGCTATTGAAGTTTATGCTTTATTCATGTTAGAGCAAGCTGTAAAGATCCAAAACAACATGCAATTTATTATCCCAGCAGTTTTTGAGTTGCATTTCCCCCTTTGTCTTATTATGGGATGCATTTGCGTTAAGATAAAAGCCTTTCTGCCACTTCATATTTCTGTTTCTCCTACTGCTTGATCCTGCTGGGAAAGTCTAATTTCCTTTCATTGATACCTGCCTGTTGCCATAGAAAAGAGATAATGTCTCAAATTTGAGACAATTTTGCATTATGACAGTTCTGAAGAATCTACAGGACAATTTTGAAAACTCTCATCTTTGAAACACTAACTGAGACCAATAGTCAAAGAAGAAAGGCATGAGAAATAAAGGCATTCAGTGGAAATTAAATGAATTTGTAAATAGAAATGACATCATTCCCAGTCAGGAGCTTATTTTAGCCTACAGTTCAAAGATACTCATAGGGCGCACAAGCATTTTGAATCTGAATCATAGGACTTCAAAAGGGTTTAACTCTTCCTGCTTTGGAATATGTTTTTAATTCTTGCATTAGATGCCATATAATAAATAAATACCTTCTCCCCTCTGGTGTCCATGTGCCCTTGCATAGCATCCTGGCATTCATTTATAGTTCAAAGTAGCCCCAGATGCAAGAGTAACCTCAAACTCCCTGGAAAGTTGGTTTGCCAGACCTTGGCTTTGACAGAAACCAATGGTGGGGAGAGATAACTAACCCCTGCAGTGCTATTTGATTAGTTACTTGCATTAATGTTTTCTATGAACCCTATGTGGGAATTCAGGAACGTTCTAGTTTAAGTCACTGTTCAGGTTAAACTTGCTTTTAATTCCTTTGAAACTCCAGCAATATTAAGGTAGGTAGGGGTGTGTGTGTGTGTGTGTGTGTGTGATGTGAAAGGTAGGAGCCAATCAGCCACATTTGGCCTTTGAATAATGTGCTATGAGCCACAGCCCTAAAGACAGGGCAAAGAATTGAAGGTTTAAAAAAAACCTTACATTTGATTTCATTCTTAAATGTAATTAACATAATTATCCCTCCATTGTTTCAATTACACATTCCTCATCAGACAAGCAAGACCCTCTCCTTTTTATTTTGAATTTGGAGGGGGAAATTAACTTGTAACATTTGATTGTGTTTTTAGACGTCTGGAGGAGATCAGTATGACATTGGCTGATGATATTATTACACTATTAACATTTGTTGAACCTTGAATTGCATTCAATGGATCTCCTGTAGCAATAATAGTTTATGATAATACCAGAACTGTCCAAACACCTTCATTTTTTACAAGCTAAAGTGTCCAGGTGGGAAACATGCACCTTCACATTGAGTGAATGCATTAATCCAACTGTTTCTATTATTATGAACAGAAGGATGAATTAGTTATACAGCACATTTACCACTGGTTTCATTGGGTATATTCTCCCATTTAGTGTAGTAATAAAATTCAGTTTCTTAATTCATTTTAATGTGATTAATATTTTTATAGGGAGATAGTTTGGTGTGGAGACTAAAAAAAAAACCATCAGGCTAGAAACTGAGAGACCACAAATTCTAGTCCTTAGGCACAAAGCCAGCTGGGTGGCCTTGGGTTATGTAGTCATTTTCTCTCATCACTAAGAAGGAGGCAATGGCAAACTACTTCTAAAAAACTTTGCCAAAAAAACTGTAATAACTTGTCCAGTTTCCAAGAATTGGGCATGATAAAGTGGAAGAATACACACACACACGCAAACACTTAAGATGTTGTAAAAACCCAGCAGTTGACTTATTCTTCAGTGTGTTGTGAAATTCAAGAAATTCAATCAATTCAGCAAAAAACATATTAAACTAATCAAGTTTAATGTGTCAGGCAAATACAGCCAATGATGTGCTTCATACATTATACTAGGTTGATTCTCTAAAAGGGAAAAAAAAGATTATTCCCCAAAGAAATTGTTTTGCTCCAACCTACCTCTTTTTCATCATTCAAAGATTCAAAGCCCTTCATTCATCTTGGTCAAATGTTTCCTTTCCCTTGACTGAAACTGATTCTTCTATGCAGTAAGCAGTTCACTATGCTGAAGAACAGAGATTGAAATTGGAACTGGCCAAGTAGTCTGCAATGCTTACATTGAGGAAAGCACATGAATGGGATAATGTCTTGGTGGTTCATGAAGATTCAGTGTTACCTTTTGGCAGTTATTGGTCTATGCTACTTGGTTGTGTTGCAAAAACACAACTGATTGTGACATGATAGCAGTCTTCCAATATTGGAGAGGCTGGCAAAAAGAAGAGCAGGACAACCTGTTTTCCAAAGTATATGTGGGCAAAACAAGAAGTAATGGATAGAAATTTATTAAAGAGAGATCCAGCTTAGAACTAAGGGGAAATTTCCTGACAGTGAGAACAATTGATCAGTGTAGTGGTGGGTTCTGGATCCCGTTGCAACCGGTACGGTGGAATGGGGCCCGGCATCCACCACATGAATGCGTGCAGTACATCCTTACCTCTTGCGACACCTCCGCGAGCCTACACGACACTTCAACTGCTTGGCAAAGAGCTCAAATACAGGTAAGGAGCTTGGGCGGGCAGGCCCTCTGGAGCACTGTACCGGAATGGTACCTGATGCTCCAGGCAGGCACCTGTACGCCTGTATTGGGGTGTACCACCTGCAACCCACCACTGGATCAGTCCCATCAGAAGTTGCGAGTTGCTCAATCACTGAGGTTCTTAAGAAGAGACTGGACATCAATTTGTCTTGAATGGTATAGGATGTATTGCTTGGGCAGGAGATTGGACTAGAAGACCTCCAAGGTCTCTTCTAATTTTTTATTCCCTATTCTGCTATTTTCTGACAGACATCGTCAACATTTTTGTTTCACTCTATACAAGTTAATCATGAAAGCATATTTGAACTGGCATGTGTATAACTTTCTATGACACTGGCACAAATCAAGTGCTTTTGTTTAGTCTTCTCCTACCTAATCACCCTTCAAATGTATGAAACTCAACTTACAGAATTGGTTGAAATTTGTTTTGCACTTTTAATAGTTAATTTATTTATCCTTACTAGCAGATTATGCTTTCAATTTCTGTACCTTAATGTTTTTTTGGGGTGTGTGTGTGTGTTACATTTTAAATTTATTCATCAAACTCAAGTCTTCTTGTCATGCAAGGACAATTTTTAGTAACAATGTAATAATTTAATGAGTGTTTTCAAAGTAATTATTTTTTTCTAAAGGGAAAACAAGATACAACAACAAAACTGTTTGTGGTTGAGAGCAGACTAGAAATGCTTTGTGAGTTGACAGTAAACATATGAGTCCATGGTAAATCAACATAGAGATTAAAATCTGATTAATTTACAATATTTTAGTACTCTTTTTTTACTAAATGGATTGTTAAAATAAATGACACTATAAAAATAATAGTAGGTGATCATCATAAAAAAATCAAACATCCAAAGAAGATTGAAATCATCACATAATACAGAACACTTTTGGGGAAGATCTGGCAGTTTATAGTTTGATCTAGCCATGAAAAAAGAAGACTTTTTTGGAAACATGGGATACCAACCAAGGCACATTTTGCCAGGACTTGTTTTTGTTTGTTTGTTTAAGTAGCTTTGCAAAATTGCAATTGGTGGTTTGCTCCTGATCTTCTTGGGGCAACTATTGCAGTAACTTGAGAATAGAGTTTAGCAGTGGTGGACCTCTGGGGAAGAAATTGCTAAGATGGCCATGCAAATTGTGGAACTGATAAACATCTCAGAATTAAGAGCTGGCAAATAGGCCAATTCTTTATCATTTCTCCCAGAACAAGGAGAAGCCATGAGAACATCTACAAGAATTCCATGCAATTATTCCTTGTAGCCTGTGGCGAGTTTAGTGCTATGAGACATGAGGAAATAGCCATCATTTTGCTGAAGCTGGAGTTGCTATCTTCAAAAGGATACTTGTTACTTCCTTTTCTAATCACTTTCAAAATTGCTTCTTTACTGCTTTTTTAGGTGTCAGGAACCATTAGACTGAAAGGTTTTGCAGCACGGGGTGGGTTTCCATTAATTGTTAGTGAAATAAGTTTTAAATACAATTTTAATAACTTGTCTTTTGTTCCGGAAAAATCAGCAAAAGAATGAATAAAATTTTGATTTTAGAAAGTTACAAATGTGTTTGTGTTTGTGTGATGTGTGTATGTATGTATGTATGTATGCATGTATGTACGTATGTATATATACATACATACGTACATACATATATACACACATACACACACACACACACAGCATATTTTTCAGACTATAAGATACACTTATATACACACAAAGTGGGTGAAAATGTCTGTGTGTCGTATAGAGCAAATATTGCGGTCGGGGAGAGGGGGGTTGGTGCGGTGCCAATCAATTGTTCTAGGCAGCAATGATCTGTGGCTAACAGGCAGCAGTGAAAGGGCTGCCGTGGCGGCAAATGGGCAGTGGTGGTGAATGGACCGTGGCAAACAGGCTGCAGTTAATGGGCCGTGGCCTGAATGGGCCACAAACAGGTGGCAGTGGCGGCAAATGGGCCACAGCAAATGGGCAGTTTTTTTTTCTTATTTTCCTCCTCTAAATCTTATAGTCCAGAGTCTCTCATAGTCCAAAAAATATGAGGGGTATGTGTGTATGTATGTGTATAATATTACTAGGAGAGAGAGGGGGGGAGGGAGGGAGAATGTTTAGCAGTGGCCAGGATTACAGAAACTGTTTTCTTGATTGACAATCCCAGGAGTTTATTAAACAAGGTTAGAATTCAGACAGTGCTTTCTCTGGTATCAGCTTATGAAGACAGATTGGTGGTGCTTTGATTTATGTTCTTGCTGCTCAAGACAAATGCAGAGAGATGCGAAGTTGTACAGAGCTAGCTATGGTTGGGAGAACTTGTGGGAAGGCAGAGTGGCAAAAGTGTTTAAATGTAAAAGTGGATCCAAAGAATAAAATAAAACAAGGGTGGTTTTGCAGACAGATTGATTTTTTTTTTTTTTGTCTACAATAGATGTTTCTTGGCACAGGTAGCAGAGATGAAAAAGCGCTTCAAGCTAAACAAGCTAAAGTGGTCAAGTCAATTACTGTGCTTTCTCATCCTCCAGCCATAATTTTGGTATCTCTTCTGCCAGTCACCAGTTGTCACTTAAAAACGAAGTGTTCCAATTTGACCTGGAAGATGATTTTGAATCCAAAATGTCCCCATGCTCTAGGCAACTGTGCCACTACAGAGCGATTCCCATAGGAATTAAGATACAATTTCATCTCTCTGGGGTACAGCCATCTCTGAAAAAGAGACTGACTAGTAACTTTAAAAAAAGTCATTAACTACTTGTAAGTTTCATCGTTGATCCATCCGATCCAAATATCCATCTAAAACTTAAGTAAAATAATACATGGATGATTCTGATCTTAATGATTTACACATTGACCTTTATGGGTTGCCATTCAGTAGAAATACTGACCTGAATTTCTGTCTGTCAGGAGATCCAAATGATTGGCCATGACTGAATGTTTTGACTTTTTGCACCTGATCTCAGAGGATAAATCCATAAAAATATAGTCAGCCTCCTGAGTTAAAGTTGGTGATGTCATATTTCTTATATTATAGTAATTATAATATTATACTATTTTAGAACTGACAGAGGCTGTGGAGAGATGTATATTGGAACTAGTAGACTAGATCATTTCATTTAAGCATCAAAATTAATCATACATTGGAAACATTCAATGGAGCTCCACATTTTTTCTGCAAGCATGAAAAACATTCATCCTTTCAAAAATCCAAACAATGCTTGCATTTACAAAAAAATTAGAATGATGAATGACAACCCTATACCTTGAATTTAACTTTTTTTTTTCATTTTCCCACTTGGTCCTTCATCTTGTCTGACTGGTTTACAAAACAAAGTATACCACATTTTGAATCAGTGTTATCCTCATACTGGATGAGAGGGAAAGAAAGGGAGAGAAGGAGACAGGGAAGGAGAAGGTGAGAAAGAGGGAGGGAGGGAGGGAGGGAGAGGAGGAGAAGGAGATCCCATCAATATATCCAGTTAGTACATTTTCATATTGTTGGAAGAAATGTCCTTCTGGATTCAGTTCCAAGTGGGGAAAAAGACACTGGAAACATGGAAGCTGCTTAGAAAGATGGTTTAATGGTGGACAAGACCACATGGCTTGAGATCCTGGGGAAAAATGTGATCACATGCTTCCAGCCATTGGGTGAAGAAGAGAGCAAGAGGAGGGGCTTGCTGGGTTTTTAATACTCTGTTTGGCTCCACCTCTCTGTTTCCTCTTCCTGTGTAAGAAATGTATTCTGATTGGTTGTCAGACTCCCATGGGACCATGCATGGGCAACTCTCTAGACTGAGTCCAGGTTTGGTTGAGTTCTCAGATGCCATGTGGTGAGTTGTGTAAAAGGCTAACACTAGCATGCCTTGATTCCATCACCCTGGAGCTGAAGGGGAGAACTCTCTATTATGTAAAGGGACTGGCTTGGGCATCTTAATGGCCCATTGACAAAGGGGGATGGGCAGGAAGCTGCAGGAGTTACTTTGTCTTTAAAACATGTTTCTCCCTTTTCACAACCAGGGAAATATAATATTCTGCCTTTTCAGTATTTCTTAGGATATTTCATTTTAACTTCCTACAATATTTCATTAATTATCTTTTTATTCCAAATACATGTCAATTGTTGCATGAACTCCTAATAAGAAATCTTTGTGAGTGCCCCCTCCCCACCTCTCCCTGCCTCATGATAGGATTCTCTTTATAATTGTGAATTGCTTCTTTTTCCTTGAAGAACTTGAAGTAAACAAAGGTTGAAGAAAAGAAGCAGCTTGAACAGGCAGTGTTAAATTACCCTCTCAAGTGTTATGGTTACTATTAGGAACCCAAAATGGATGATTAAATTACCAAATGTATTCAACCAGAATTTTAGAGGCAGGGATCTTTCAAATTCTACTGCCACAAACATCTAATCAAGACAAACAATCAGCAAAATTCCATGTTTTTGAATGAGCCACAAAGACTCTAAGCCCTCCCTGTTTATACAGTAAGTAAAATGACTAGAGTTAATAAAATAGGCTTAGGCACTAGAAAAGTGTTATAGCAACTTGAAGGTTGTTGTTGTTGTTATTGTTGTTGTTATACAATTGTATCACAGCGGCCAGTTGTTTCACCGGATTTGGCATTGATTACTAGTCGAGCCCCACCCAGGGGCCTAGGATGTCGTAACGTATTTTTGTAATATACATGTGGATGCAAGCAGTGCAGCTTTTTGCATTTGACTGATGGTGATCTTGTTGTTGTTGTTGTTGTTGTTGTTGCTGTTGCTGTTGCTGCTGTTGCTGTTGCTGTTGCTGTTGCTGTTGCTGTTGTTGTTGTGATGATGATGATGATGATGATGATGATGATGATGATGATGATGATGATGATGATGATGTTAATCTTTGGTGAGATTCACAGCCTTTGGGGCTGGTTGGTAGCCTAACAGCTCGAGTCCTAACGAAGGACCTAGGAACTATTAAGGTAATGTCAGAGGATATAAGTTTTTCCAAATAGGGTGGTTTTTGGTAGAGTCAGAATGTTCAAGTCAGGTAAATTTCGAATTTTCAAATAGCGAGGTAGCCCTTTAGGTATTGCTCCAAGGGTTCCAATTACAATTGGGACAACACATTATTTCTTTTTCCACAGTCGCTCATCTTCAATTTGCAAGTCTAGGTATTTTGTGATTTTTCCTTGCTGTTTATCTTCAATTCGTGCATCACCAGGTATTGCAATGTCAATGAACCATACTTTTTTTCTTTTCAATTATTGTTATGTCAGGTGTGTTGTAGGCCAAGTGCCTGTCAGTCTGGATTCTGAAGTCCCACAAGATTTTGCCTTTCTCATTCTCTAAAACCTTCTCAACCTGATGGTCCCAGTGGTTTTTGCTGTACTCAAATCCAAACTTTTGGCACAATTTCCAGTGAATAATCTTAGCAACGCGGTCATGTTAAATTTTGCTGCACCCGCTGATCTAGTGATCAACTGTCTCATCTTTCTCATTACAGAGGCGACATTTGTTATTGGTGGTAACATGTTGAATTTTTTCCTCCATGCAGTTTGTGGCTAAGGCTTGTTCTTGAGCTGCCAAAATAAAGCCTTCTGTTTCTTTTTTCAGTTCTCCTGATCTTAACCAGTTCCAAGTTCGTTTTTGGTCAGCTTTGCCTTCAATACTTTTCAAATATTGACCATGCATAGCTTTGCTTTTCCAATTTTCAGCTCGCTTCTCAATTACTTCTTTCTTATATTCAGCTTTTAACTTAGTTGTCTTCAAAAGGCCTCCTTTATTTACTTCCTTAATCATTGGTTCTTCACTTTTCTGGATGTAATCATTGAAGCTGTGTCTTTCTTCTTCCACAGTCTTCTTTGCTTATAGGAGTCCTCAATCACCCTTTGCTCTTGGTAGATACAATCGGTCAACATCACTTTTAGAGTGCACAGCATGATTCATTGTCATAAGCTTCCTTGTTTTTCTGTCCAAATTGTCCAACTCCATCTGGGTCCAGTCAATTATTCCTGCAGAGTATTGAATATACAGGTATATTTGTGGCTTTGATTATGTTTCCTCCACGCAGTTTGGACTTTAATACCTTGCGAATTCATCGAATGTACTTGGCTGAGGTTAATTCCTTGACTTTATTATGTATTAAGTCATAAAGTCTAAAATCCCCAAGTACTTATAGCCTTCTTCTGGTTTTACTGCCTTTATCTCCAGATTTTTTGCTTTTTTGCTTTTTCTTCCAGTAGCTTGTCAGCTCCATGCCCTGGTTGCCTAGCAGAGGGAGCTGAGCCCTGTAGCTCATTTTGTGCAGAATGCCCAGGAGCCATAGCATCCAACAGAACCCTTGTTAATCCAGGCGACGGTTCAGCCGGCATAAATTTCATTTTTCTTGCATTCACCATGTTTGAATGGGTTGTGGAGCAAATTTTGTCTGGCCCTTCACCTAAGTCCTGTCTGATATGGTTGCACCTGTTCAGCATAGCCCTTAGGATCACTAGAGCACACAAGCCCCTCCACCACGACAAGGTAAAGCTCCTTGGAGGGGTTATTATGTTATTATTATTGTTGTTGTTGTTGTTGTTGTTGTTGTTGTTATTATTATTATTATTATTATTATTATTATTATTATTATTATTATTATTATTTTCTTCTTCTAAAAGTGGAACAGATTAGGAAAAACTACCACTGGTTCAATGCAAAGTGGATCCATCTATTTCCAAAATGTAGGATCCATCCACAAATCGGTTTGGCTGATCCATGCACAGGCTTAGTAGGTTGCAGTTGTAATTAGAGTTGGCAAACTGTGTTAGGATTGTTGAGCTGAAGTGGGGAAAAAATTGACTAATCCTTCAGTGGCACTTTTACAACTTCCCCCTGCTGGAAGTTCTAATTTGCATCAGCTGGGAGCAGCTTTAGGTAGTCATGGCAACTGCAATGGGAGGCGTGAATATCCTCCTTTCTATTGCACTATTTTGACTTGTTTCATCCTTGTTTATATGACAAATAGCAAAGTTCTTCTATTGGCACCATTGTTCAACTCTTCTAACTATTCACTACCTAATGGACATTTTTGGACATCAGTAATTCTTTCTTGGATTTCTTGGAAGTCATGCTTGTCTCACCAATAATAGTATTTAACCATCTTGTCTTCTTTTTTATTACTTTTGACTTTTCTAAGCAGCAGATACTTCTCAAATGACCTTGGGTTCACAGCATGTGTTCAAAATATTTAAGTGCTACCTTCATTATTAGTGCTACTAGTGCAATCTGGTTTTACTTTATCTGGTACTAAATGATCTGTTCTTTCATTAGTCATATTTTGAAGAATTTTCCGGCTACCACAATTGAGAAGTGTTATTTTATTTCTTCATCCAGCCTTTCTAAGGGCTTAGTGCTTATTGCAAAACACATTTCTAAAGGCATGTAAGCTTAGATATTATATTCCATTTCCCCCCTGTACTTTCCTGTATTTTCTTCTATGTTCTTGTGCACAGTACAGTATTGTAAAAACTTGTGGAGGAGATGACTTCCGGCAGCCGAAGGCGATGGACACATGCATCCACCTTCTTGCTGCCTCGGTGGGCTCCCCTGAATCCTAGGGGAGCACAGGGTGCCATTGAGGGGTGCCCTGCCGTAGGGGTGGTTTGCTGGGACCCCCTGGAGTGCTGGCAGCCATGGGAGGGTCTCCAGCTTTGCCCCAGGAGCCAGTGAGCGTAGGGAGTGTGCGGAATGCCACCACGCGCTTTGCTGACGCAGCCTGGAAGGAAATGAATAATTTGAATGCAACAGCTGAAGCGTGGTGAGGTGAGGGGGTCTCCCCAGGTCTTTTACAGTTTATTACTCTATTGATTGATCTGCAGTTTTTTGGGGGACTTTGTTTCAACCTTTGGAGGAGCTAGAATTGGAGGGGGGAATTTCCACCCCCCTCGGAAAAGCGGCACTTGGACAATCTCTCCCTGGCAAGGGAGAGAGAGAAAGTTTTAAAATACTTTCACTTCCCTTAATTAATGGGGGGGAAATCTCTTTTTTCTCTTTTCACTACAACTGTGAGAGAAAGGATGGTTGAACTGACAATCACAACAATCACAACTGGGATCTTTTTCACAACCTAAAGCCCCTGAAGAGAGTTCAAAGGATTTGTCCATCCAGCAGATGCTTCAAGCCATTTTAAAGGGGCAGGACGAAATGAAAAACAACTGCAGGACTTAAATGATCAGCTCAGAGAGACGCAACAACAAACCACATGGAATGAGCAGAGGATAGGTGTACTGGAGGAGGGTGCGGTTGGGATGAGAGACGACCTGAAGATGGTCCAAAGGGGGAATGTAGAATTTGAGAATCATGTGATAAAAATGGAATTTGAAAGGACGTCTTTTTTCCTTAGGTTCCAAAACTTGCCAGAAGTTGAAAATGAAGATCTTAAGGAGATTATGACCACAATGTTAGCAGAATATATTAACAGAGACAAACAATAGCTTGGGTGGAATATTGACCTGATTTATAGGATTAATTCAGCCTATGCAAGAACACACAAGGTTTCAAGGGAAGTTCATGTTAAATTTCTTAGAAAAACCACAAGAGATCAGGTTCTAGGAGCTCAAAGGAGAGGACCATTAAAATATAAGGATAAAGAAATAGCCATTCTTAAGCAGATCCCAAAGAAAGTAAGAGATAAGAGAAGGAAATATTCCTTCTTAGCAAAAAAAATATATAATAATGGGGTTTGGTTCAGGTGGTTGTTACCAGAAGGCATGTTGATTTTTTGGGAGGGCAGTAGAATTAGAATTAACACAGTTGCGGAAGCAGAGACTTTCACTAAAAAACACAGTGCTCTCTTAGGAGACATGGGGGAGGCTGCACAAGAAATACAGCAGGGTGGGGCAGAGGCTCTGCCAGTGGATGGGGGGGGATGCGACAACAAGAAGACTCCCCGCACGATGTAGCTGTCAAAAAGTTCTATAACCTTTTAATCCCTTTTTCCTTGTAAAACTTTTAATATCAATAAAACTTGGACAATAAAAAAAACTTGTGGAGTTAATTGGTTAATCAATAGCTGGCAAACCACATTGATTAAATAAGTCAAAGTCCACATTCCTTTCTCTTAATACTTTTTGCTTACAAGAAGATACTTTGGAATTTACACATAGAGACATTCCATGCAACAGTCAATCATTACATATGGGTCACGAATCTTCATCATGAAGTGTCCATGAGGTGTCCATGAGGAAAAGCATGCATCTGTAAACCAATCAATAGTTGCCAAGTGTATTTTCTGTCCAATGAGCTTTTGCTATTCTGAGAAGCTTGACAATAAAAGGAAACATTGGGGAGATACTTAAGGTGCCTTCCCATGACAATCTTACTCCTGTCTACATCTGCTTTTCTAAATTACCAACAAAAACTTGCTTTTCAAAAGCAAGCCTCTGCACATTCTTCTTTCATACAATTGTTTCACACAATTAACTGTTTTCTCAAGCATCCAGCTCAAAAGCATTATCACTTTTTTCCCTTCACCTTCAAGACCTGATACCTGCACAGGAAGGAAATGACAGGGGGACTGGTATTGTCTCACATATATTTAGTGATATGCAAAAATGCAAATAATAACCATGTTTAATTAAAAATATGAAAACTTGCAATAGAGTTTCTTTATAAATTTTGAAACTCCATCTAGCAATGGACTTCAGATGAGGCCATGCTCAAAATAATAGGTAGATCCAGGGCAATGTAGCTTCAAACTTTGAGGATGGATGAGCTTCTAAGCACTGAGGGATATTTTTATTCCTATGTTGCATGATCTCATGTTCTCTTTTACCGCCTTTCTTGTGGATATTTCCAACCTATGTTACATGTTAAAGGTTTCCCTTTTCTTCACTCAATTTTTTGAGATTATCCCTGATTTGTGTGTTTATTACAAGCAAATCCACAAATCTATTTCCCACAGCTTGCAATAGATTCATGAATTTAAATATATTGAGAACCAGATGGTACAGCTTTCATAGTTATATGTAATACCTAGGAGAATCATAGCTTTGACAATAAAGACTTGTTGTCATTGTGATGTCTCTGCATATTAATTTTTACCTAATTTTTTCATGATCTTTCTCCCAATTGGCAGATGTCTCTTATTACATACGTAGTTATAGTCAATATTCCTCTGAATTTTTGAAGAAGTTAAAACTTCTAACTTGTTTCCTTTGCTTGGGCATTTTTTGATATCCTAACCTGCTATTGTTGTTCTCGTTGTTGTTGTCATCAGAGAGAGTAATCTAACTTTGGTATATTCATTTTCTAACAAAAGATTCTTAATGTTTTTTGTATAGTACTAAATTTGGATGAGATAAAGCTAATAATATTGGCCTTTTGAAAAGATTTGGACTTCCTTAAAATCCTTTTCAGGAGATCAATACTAGGTTGTCTAGGTAGAATAATTTCAAATAACTTGTTTTTAAAAAAGGCCACTCTATATTAGATTGCATCAATATGTTCATGATAACACCAACCAACATCTTTTGTACTAAAAAAAAATGTGGAATCACTCATTCTTGTGACAGCTGATGCATTTTGTGGTATCTACAATGATAGATGCCAGCCTACCACAGTTTCAAAGTCTCAGTTAACTTTCCATCTATTTACCCTGTTGGAGAACTGTTATCAAATTGGACTCAATTTGTCATGGCCCCATCTGAGCTTGAATCCGATGATGATGAGGTGAAGCTAGGACCAATGAAGGAAAAACCAGAGCAGCAGGATGAAGTAGTCCCAGGTCCCATGGGCCTGGGAAGGGTTGCCGGCAAAGGAGAGAGGGCACAGGATGACCAAGCAAAGTGGGAAGTGAGGGCAGGCATGGAGCAGAGGAGCAACAGAGCTCCAGCAATGAGCAATTATCTCTCCCACTATCCCTGAGCACGGAGAATGGCGAGGAGGTGGGATTAGAGCAGGGTGACCCAATAACTTGGGATGAGGGAGTCCCACTCCTCTTCACAAGGGTCACCTGGGGAATCAGATTTAAAGAGATGCTGTTGGGAAGGGCACTTGTTGGGAACAAGCATTGCCTTTTTCCAGTCTCATGTGCTCTTACCGACATCTGGATACTTTGCTTGCCTTGCCCTGCTTGCCTTGCTTGGCTATGTGTGAGTTTGCAGCAACCCAATTCTGCTCTGGGTTGTGCTGCAGTCCCAGTGAACTCTTGAACTCCTTAGAACCAAATTCCCTGAACTGTGACTGCTCTCAGAACTGTGCTGCTCCTCTGGACTAGTAGTAGCCAGGCAGTATTGGAGGTGAATGTTTAGAGCTTTGGACTTTCAGTGAATGGTGGGACTTTGGGGGAAAAGGTGGAGCAATAAAAGGGAGAGTTAAGCCTTCGTTCTGGCTGTGTTGCTTCCATGCCCAGCCCCAGGTCATCACACAATGTTTGGTGACTGTATGGACTAATGCCCACTGCCTAACCCTGTCTTGAATGAAGGTAAAAGTTCCCCACACACATATGTGCTAGTCATTCCTGACTCTAGGGGGTAGCGCTCATCTCCGTTTCAAAGCCGAAGAGCCAGCACTGTCCAAAGATGTCTCCATGGTCATGTGGCCAGCATGACTAGATGTTGAAGGTGCATGGAATGCTGTTACCTTCCCACCAAAGGTGGTCTCTATTTTTCTACTTGCATTTTTACATGCTTTCGAACTAGGTTTGGTAGAAGCTGGGACAAGTAATGGGAGCTCATTCTGTTACTCAGCACTAGCTATTTGAACCACTGAACTGCCAACCTTCTAATTGACAAGCTCAGCATCTTAGCCACTGAGCCACCACATCCCTGTCTTTAATAAATAGAACCAAATCTTCAAGAAAATTCATACAATCCCTTTGATCCCAGTATGTGTTATGTTTCCTTCTTCTACTCCCTTAATTTTTGCCAAGCCATTTTTCTCCCACTCATGTTCATTATATGCTCAAAATGCTTTAAACATATAATGCTCACAATGCTTAAATATATGCTTAAAATGTGATTTTTCTTTTGGCTTGGTGGTCATTCTTTCAAAGGATCAGTAAGTCTTGGTATTTCTAGTCTGTGGTTTTCTTAGCAACCATTCCTCATCCATATTTCAAAACTGTTTACCTTAATTCTGTCACTTTCATAGAGCCCTTTATGACTGCAAAGAGCTTTTCTTCAACTATTGTGAGCTTTCTTATCATAGAAATATATAATATTTTTTGGAGTATAAGATGCACCTTTTTCCTCCAAAAAAGAGGGTGAAAATCTGCATCTTATACCCTGAATACAGCATTTTTTGCCTACTGAAACCCCGTCCCTTTTGCAAAAATGGACATGCAGAGGGTTTGAGAGGCTTGCAAAGTGCTCCTGGGGGCTGAGGATCACAAAAACGAGCAAAGAAATTGGCCATTTTTGCTCTTTTTTGCCCCCCGCAGCCCCCACTCTACAAAGCCTCTTCGTGCCTTTTTTATTTTTGCAAAAAGCAGCCCATTTTTGTGAACAACAGGCCATTTTTTGCTCATTTTTGCCCCCCTAGTCCCCAGAAGCATTCTACAAGCTTCCAAAGCTTCTGTATGCCCTTTATTTATTTATTTTTGAAAAAAACCAGCTGTTTTTTCCCCTTTTTGGGGGTGCCCAGCCCCCAGGAGCTCTCTACAAGCCTCCCAAAGCCTCTGCATGCCCATTTTTCACAAAAAAACAAGGCGTGCAGAGGATTTGAGAGGCCTGCAGAGTGCAAAAACCTTTTTAAAAAAATTACCTCTTCAAAATCATGGTGCGTCTTATAGTCTGAAAAATACTGTACTTATCCATTATGGCTGTCATCGAATTCCTCTTTAATACTAATTTTCTCTTTATTTCACCATACCATCTGTATTTTTGAACTCAAAAAGACACAATTCTCTACTGCAGGTAGTCCTCAACTTATGATCACAATTGAGCCCAAAGTTTCTGTTGCTAAGTGAAACATTTGTTAAGTGAGTTTTTATGACCTTCCTTGCCACCATTGTTAAGTGAATCAATGCAGTTCTTAAGTTAGTCGCACAGTTGTTAAGCGAACCTGGCTTCCCCATTGACTTTGCTTGGCAGAAGGTCACAGAAGGTCACAAAAGGAGATTATGGGACTCTGGGACACTGCAACCATCATAAATATGAATCAATTGCCATGTGTTAATATTTTGATCACCACCCCGATGATGCTGTAAGGGTTATAAGTGTGGAAAAAAGGTCATAAGTCACTTTCTTCAATGCTGTTGTAACTTTGAACAGACACTAAATGAACAGTTGTAACTTGAGGACTATCTGTTCACTACCTTAACTTGCTCTCTGTCAGTTTCGAATTTGCTAACCATGCTACTGATCATTCCCTTTATCTTTTAAACATTTGGTGTTTACCATTTTTCTTCCTTTCCCTTTCTATTTTCATAATAAGTTTTTCTAAGATGTTTTTTCTTTCTTTCTAGTAACAAATAGTGCCATTTGCAGGTCTCAAATGGTTAGTCCTTTGCCTTCTTTTTTTTCATTCTACCTATGTCCTTTGACCTCCAAATATCTGAAATGCTTGTTTAATGGCTTTAAAATGTAAAGAAAAAAATGTGCAGGGTATTGACCAATACCATTACAGTTCATGCATATACCAGTGGTGGGTTGTGGGTGGTACATCCGGGTACGGGCGTACCGGAGCCTGCCCGGAGCATCGGGTACCATTCCGGTACAGTGTTCCAGAGGCCCACCTGCCTGCCCGAGCTCCTTACCTGTCCTTTAAAGCCTTCACTGCTTCCGTCCACATGCATGGCACGTACAGTGCCTACACGATGGTGCAACGAGCAGCTGGAGCGTCATGGAGGCTTGTGGAAGCATCACTGGCAGCTACAATACATGTGCGCGTGTCCATGTGGGTGACGCCGGGCACGTTCCAACCGTACCAGTTGGAACAGGATCTGGAACACACCACTGGCATACACCTTTATGACTTCAAATGTGTGATATCAGAATCCAAGCGATTGTCTGAATATATGGCTAGAACAGGCTTGATTTTCAGATCATCCAATGCTTTTCAATAGAAATTGGGGGGGGGGTATTGTTATTCAGTGTAGAACAATCACTGATTTATATGCTTTAGAGGTAGCCTTTGAAAAGATCACTTGGTTGCACATAAAAAGCCAAACGGAAGCTGGAAGCACTTAAGGAGAGGTTTTGAACTGGTATAAACACGAAATATTACCTTGTGTTAGCATTCACTTACTTTTGCCTATGCTACCTGCATGCTAAATACTCCAAATATACGGCTGGCAAGAACAACTGCTTTCTTTTAATTTTACAGTGAAGCAGCAATAAAATTAGTATTGAACGGCACCCAACAGTACATGTTTCATGTAGAGATTTCCTTTTGGCAGTATTTTAATTTACTTTACCATAAACAGCTCTCACTAATTCATTGTGATGCCGCAAGAGAAGAGATGAGTGGAACAGTCATTATTTTAAGAATGCTTTATTCCCTATTCCGAGAGCACTCATAAAGTTAGGTGGAGGGTGAGTTCAGAATGACTGCTTTCCTTTCATTGCACAGGGGATGCCATTGAATTACAGGAGGCACCATATGGGACAATCTGCTTCTATGACTGGCTTATCTGCATGCTCAAGTAGCATGGGATAGTGCTCATCTCTGGGTTCCTGCTGGAGTTACTGCCAGTTTGGTACACGTGCGATTTGCATGCACTCTGTGCGCATGCGCAATTGCCGATAAAAAAGTCTGCACATGTGCAGAACATTTAAAATGTCAAAAAAAATATGCCGCAGTGACTGGGGAACCAGTTCGGGGGCATGGCAATCCTGCCATCCCTACCGTTTCAGCGACTCAGTCACAATTTTCACTACCGGTTCGCCCGAACCGGTGTGAACCAGTAGCAAACCACCTCTGAGTAGCATGCTTGTGATGTTTGGTTTGCTGACTTGCTAATTTTAAATATGGGTGAGCCAATTTTTATGTGAAATGCATTTCAACAGGCTAGGTAATTTTATTCATTATTTTTATATGTAGGACATCTTTCTTCCAGGAATTCTAGATGAAAAGCCACCACTTTTTTTTTCATCGTCAACACACTCCTGAAAATTAGTGCTGGAACTGGACGACACACTATGTCTTTCACTGGCTTGTTTCATTTTGGCTTCCTACTGTGATACTTGAATGACTTGTGAGCTACAGTTTATGGCTTGTTGCAATGTCTGAACCAATCAACTCTGGATTATTCATCAAACCAATGTTCCTGACATTACACCTTAGCATAGATAAAGGTAAGGTAAAGGTTCCCCTCACACATATGTGCTAGTTGTTCCTGACTCTAGGGGTAGTGCTCATCTCTATTTCAAAGCCAAAGAGCCAGCACTGTCCAAAGACGTCTCCGTACTCCTGTGGCCGGCATGACTAAATGCCGAAGGTGCATGGTACGCTGTTACCTTACCACCAAAAGTGGTTCCTATTTTTCTACTTGCATTTTTACATGCTTTCGAACTGCTAGGTTGGTAGAAGCTGGGACAAGTAATGGGAGCTCACTCTGTTATGCAATGCTAGGGATTCAAACTGCTGAATTGTTGATCTTTCTGATCAACAAGTTCAGCATCTTAGCCATTGAGGCACTTAGCCATATGCCTTAGCATATGAGTATACAATTTTTTCCTCTGAGACGAGAGCTATATTTAACCATTGATAGTAGGCTTAGGGATTTACACTTTCAAAATAAAAGGTGGACAGAACAAATGCTAAATCTGGTGTCATGTACATCAAAATGCAATTTGAATGAAAGCTAGTTAATACATTAATTTATTAACCATGTTTTATTTCTATCACAAGCAGTTTAGCAGTTTACAGAATCATGAAATTCCTCTCCAAGTCTAGTTCAAAGCCCCTTCCTTGTACATTGAATGACTGGTTCTGGTCCCTCCTCCCATTACACTATCCATATATCAGCCTTTATATATTTGAAGAATATCATCATATCATACCTAAGTGATATTTTCTATGGACTATTTGTAGACTAGCAAGACAGTTTGGTTCATGGTTAAGCTATCAGGCTAGAAACTGTGAGACTGGGAATTTTAGTCTTACCTTAATCATGAAACCAATTGCATGGGAGTGAATTATACTGGTGATTCTCGTAAATAGTACATGGAGGAAAGTGTGGGCCTTTTGATTCTACTTAATACATTAATGGCTTTCAACATCATCATTCTTGGTATTCTTCATTTTGCTCAATACTTTAATGGCTTTCAGTATCATTATTCATGATATTCCTGTAGGCTACCTGGAAGGATTGAAACTTGGAAGCACTATGTTACAAGGATTATAATAATTTTAATTCAGTGGTTTCAGTTGGCAGTAGTGAAAAAGGAGAACCTGACCTTTGGTCCCACAGCCTGCTCCTCTCCCTGATACGCTCAATATCTCTCAAAACATTGGAAGAAATAATCGATTGGCAAGAAGTTGAGATATGATCAGGCAGAAAATGGAATGGTTTTGAGTCGGTGCCTGCACACTATAAAAGATTGGGTGGAAAGAGACTAGCTCAACTTCAACTCTGACAACGAATGACTATTGTTCTGAAAGCTATCGAAGGCCAGGTTAGTGATATATTTGGCTCTATATGGAGTTGAAGTCTCTTTGAAGGAGCAGGTAGGTAAGTCTCTCCTACACTTGTGGTTCAAATTATAAAATCAGATGGCAAGTATGATTGATCCATCAGTTGTGACATTTTGTTGAGTTGAATGTAGTTATTTGTTTCTTTGACATTGACTTTATATAAAACTGCCTTGAAGGTTTCCTAAAAACTACTACTCATGCCTGCTTAATAGCAAATGAGAGCTACTACAGCCATGTAATATCTCTGGTACAAGTTTGCTTTAAAGTGCAAATGAATGTGCTAGTAATAATCTATAAAGCCCTATATTGTTTGGAATTTGAATGTCACTGAGACTATCCCATTCTAAACAGTATCTGCTTGCCCCAAAGGATCTAGCAGAGTTATCCCTGTCATAGGTCCCAACCTACCAGGAGATAAACAGATGAGAACCTGGAAACTAACCTGTTCCCTTCTCTGATATAGCTTACTCTTATAGGTAAGGATGACTCTTGCTTTTATACAGATACTTCAGGATATGGAGGTGAATTATGATAGCATTTCATTCTGAACTTGAGAAGAATGGTGCTAATGGCATGGAAGTTGGGTCATTATGGGTATGTTATTGATTTATTAATTAGAAACCTTTGTGTCTGCATGTGTGGTGTGTAGTATATGCATGCCCATGCATATGTGTGTGTTCTGCAAGCCCTAGAATTAATTAAATAAAAGAAAACAAACAATGTGAGAGTATCAAGGGCTCAAAACTAAATTGAATGATGTTATTACTTTTATACATTCAGTCCTCCACTTTTTAAAAAACTCAACTACAGAATTAGAATAGCAATTTATTAAACTCATTCTATTGCTTGTGGTCATGGAATGCACACATACAGCTTTTTCTTGATTATGCCTAGAGAGTTGGTGGTGATTATGTATCTAATCGATCTTTCCCCCTTTAATGCTGCTTTTGCAAACATTCACAATTTAAGAGGAATGGTTAAATGCTGGAGTCAATTAGTAAGTATAGTTTAACCAGTGGTTATTTGGGATATAGAAGGATCCGAATAGCTGCAAAGGTTTTTGTTTCTGTCATTCTAATCTATTCTCAGTCTCCTTTTTTCCCCACAAAACAATATCTGATTAAAATTTAAAGTATTTTCTTATCTTCCTACAAATCCTCTTGAGAAGTGTATTCCGTACAGCCGTTTCACTGAAAAATCATGCACAGATGTATACATAGTTATTGGGCTATGCTCTTTTGGGGTTAGCAACATTATGCAGATACAGGAAGAAAGTAGTGAACAGAAGAAGAAGAAGAAGAAGAAGGAGGAGGAGGAGGAGGAGGAGGAGGAGGAGGAGGAGGAGGAGGAGGAGGAGGAGGAGGAGGAGGAGGAGGAGGAGGAGAAGGAGGAGGAGGACCAATTATAAGAAAAGAAAATCTAACTTATTCCAGCCCGGACCAATATGATTAAATATATTCCCCTAATCATATTTCTATCACATCCGTATACCTACTAATACACTGCTTTTTGTTTTTTAAACACCTCACATTTTACAGAAATACGGGAGAATTAAGTGTATGCTGTACATTTGCTTGCCGTATGAATTTTTCAATGCTATTTTAATTTCTATAATTGTATAATTAATTATAATGATAATTTCTATAATTCTATAATATATATTTGTAGATATGGAATGAGAAAAACTGAAATTTAACTTTCCCTTTTTTCCAAATATGTTTCGCAGTATAAAAACTCTTTGCTTCCTGCTTAAATTAATATAGTTGATTAACATAAAACAAAAATATGCATAATGTTACTGCGCCTGGAGTTAGTTTCAATAATATGTGGGAATTGTTTTTTCAAAAAGTGCTCTTAAAGACTGATGAATGAGTTGTTTCTTTGATTATAGTACTTAGTTGGTGATAGGGAAGAGTTTGCTGTCACAATCTACAACATGGTGGATATGGTATCATGACCGAAACCTCTTCTACTTTAAAGAAACTATGCAGCAACAGAGAGAAAAGCATGTGTTAAGCCCGAGAAATTAGGAAAGCATAAGAAAAGAACTCAGACTGATTCCATTTTACTCCTTGGAGTATTAGGTTAAGAGTATTAGGTTAAGAAAATACAGTCAAGGTTTCACACTTAGAATAACTTTATTGTCACTTTGAATGTACACAAATCGGCATACATTAAAATGAAATGTTGTTGCTGACCCTCTCAAAGGGTCTCCACTTCTAATACAAAGATAAACATGACAAGATAAATAAATAATTACAAAATTATGCACGCACCCATATCTATTTTATGACATGAAGAAGCAACACAGTCTAGTTCAGATGTATACATGCACATGGCGAGAGAAACAAATCTTGCAAGTTTACCAGACAAATGGCATAGGGCAGGGGTGTCCAAACTTGGGAACTTTAAGACTTGTGGACTTCAACTCCCAGAATTCCCCAGCCAGCCATGCTGGCTGGGGAATTCTGGGAATTGAAGTCCACAAGTCTTAAAGTTCCCAAGTTTGGACACCCCTGGCATAGGGAACAAAGCTGTTACAGCAGGAGTGTCAAACTCATAGCCTGTGGTGTGGGTGTGTCATGTACTGGCCACTCCCACCCCCAGTTTAGTGAAGGGGGGAAAGTTCCAGTATGTCATGTGACGAAGTGACAACAACACCCCAGTGTTACAGAATCTTCAAGATTCAGTCACCATAACCTATTGCCAATGTCCAAGGCAGTGTGCCGTTCAAGTTGGCCACAATATGCTGTTTTGGAGTTGCCACACATATATAGGGGGAAAGGGATGGAGCACAGATGGGTGTCAGGTGATGGGACTCATGCTGGGAGAAGAGCCAGGAAGGCAAGCCAGCTGCAGTCAGCTCAGAAGCCATCCAGGCCAAATAAGTACTTGCTGGAGCCAGCCAGGGAGCAAACAGGCTGCAGCAGGAGTATTTGCTGGAGCCAGCTGGGAGCAATCAGGAACAGGTGGGATGAGCATACTGAATTCATATAGCCAGCTGGCTAGAAACTCTTTTACTCTATTGTTCACCACATGCCAAGCTGAGACTCCAATAAAGAGACCCGTTCTACTCACAGTGTGGCCTCTTGTTTTGCTGGCTTGGTTTGGAACCATGACATCTATGTCAATAGAGTTCCAGTCAAACATGGGAAGATGTTTCCACACGTGCTCTAAACAGCCCTGCAATGGGGTGTGTAGGGTGTGGGAAGAGTGCTTCAATCATGATGACATGCCCACCACCTTCCAGATTTTGATACACTTACTCCTGGGACCCTTACTTGGCTGAAGAAAAGCATGTTAAGGATCTGTTTGCAGTTAAAACTTCCAGCCAGGTTATAAAGCAACTATAGAGAACCAGTCATTGGTAAGCTTTACTTTCTTCTAAGCACCCAATTACTATTTGTTCCATTTAAGAATATGATGGTTCTGCACAGTACTTAAGGCAAGAAATTGATTGGAGATGAGATAGCTATGCATGCTCATTCAGATGAAAGCCAGCTTGAACTGACAGGAACCCAGCAAATTTTTTCAGAATTATTGGCATGAGGTTGAAATAGTCATTGAATCATATCTGAAGTCTTCCACAACAAACTGTGTGTTCAACCTCTCCCCCCACCCCCACCCCAAATAGAATATTTCAAAAGTCAACTTTGCCATTTGGGCATGCTTAAAATGGTGCTTGGCTGCTAGTTATCAATGGGAGAATGGAAACAAATATATAAATTGTCACTTTTACTCTGATTGATACATGACAGATGTCTGTAAATACCACTGATCTTGCCCAGGTAAGCTGTCAGACTTCCTGCTAGACATGGCTATAAATCAAAGCAGTCTAAATTTAAACTTTGCCTTCAGGAATTGATAACAGGAGCAAATTTGATACACAGATTTTTTTTACTGCTACATAAATTGTGTTATTATACAGAGGAGAAAGCTCTGCCTTCAGCAGTATGTATATGTATGCATGTACGTATATATGTATGTGTGTGTATGTATGTGTATGTGTGTATGTGTGTGTGTGTATACATACATACATACATACATACATACATATATATATATATATGTACACATACATACATACACACACACACACATACAAACACACATGGCTAAGATGCTGAGCTTGTTGATCAGAAAGGTCGGCAGTTCAAATCCCTAGTGCCATATAATGGAGTGAGCTCTCGTTACTTGTCCCCACCTTCTGCCAACCTAGCAGTTTTAAAGCACATAAAAAATGCAAGTAGCAAAATAGGGACCACCTTTGGTGGGAAGATAACAGCATTTCATGCACCTTTGGTATTTAATCATGCCAGCTATATGACTATGGAGACTTGTCTCTGGACAGCACTCGCACTTTGGCTTTGAAACAGAGATGAGCACCTCCCCCTAAAGTCAGGAATGACTAGCATATATGTATGAGAGGAATCTTTACCTTTACACACACACACACACACACAGAGAGAGAGAGAGAGAGAGAGAGAGAGAGAGAGAGAGAGAGAGAGAGAGAGAGAGAGAGAGAGATGTGTGTTTGTGTATATATTTGACAGCTATATATTTTGAGGTTTTTCTACTGGGCAGAATTGATCACACTTTTCCTAAACCTTTAATTTAAAATATACTTCCTTAAGTTTATAAAATGATTGACTGGTTGTTGGTTTTATTTTTTCCTGGCCTGAGCAATACTGTGTTGCTTTGCCAACTTCAGCCCTTACACAAG
Source organism: Natrix helvetica (assembly GCF_964273705.1). Classification (NCBI taxonomy): domain Eukaryota; kingdom Metazoa; phylum Chordata; class Lepidosauria; order Squamata; family Natricidae; genus Natrix; species Natrix helvetica. The sequence goes on along the minus strand of NC_138549.1, from coordinate 71,593,025 downwards.
CTAAGGATGTATAAATTTGTTCCTGTAAGCTGTGTACTTTTGAGTTGAAAGCCTTTAATACTTTATGTGAACAATGCAGTATATCCTGAATTTCTCTAAGGAATACAAATACTGTATTTGGGTAATCAAAGCAGTTTTGCTACCTATTTTCACATGAGTGATCAACTTAACACTGCATGATCAAAAATTGCTTAATATTGTGAATTCTAAGGATTTTTCAGATAAGTTTAAGCATGCATGCAAAGGCCTTCCCATTGAACTGTTATCTTTATTTTCAGCATAGTAAGGATAGAAAGATATTAGACTGATTCTTTGAGTCAGCTAACCATTCAAACAGCATTCAACTAATGTCTACACTGTGTGTTTCACTTCCCTCTCTCTTCTGGAGACTACCTTCTAAGGAAAATGGAATGTAGTATTTTTTTTAGCAGTTATTACCAGTTGTAAGTTTGGAAAATCACATGATGGACAATGTTTATATTCTCCATTCTGTCTCACTTGCTAATAACATACATTGAAGTGAGTCGTCTTACTCTTTTTCAGGATGCATATCAAACACATTTCACAGCAATGGGAAAATAAAGCATATCTTTTGTAATATATGTAATATAGTAGAACTGAACTGGAAGGTTGGGAAGATTACATTTCAAATATTCACTTGAGAATGGAGTCAATATCTGTGGAGTCCCAGCCATATTATCTCACAGAAGGAATGCCAACGTGTGTCACTTAAACTCTTCGAGAAAAGGTAAGATGCAAATGCATAACAGGTATGGTAGATTGCATATAATCTAGTTAGACATTTCAAATAGTATCAGTTAGTACGGCATAAGGACCAAACAGTTTATCCTACCATTTTCATAATCCCTTTTCCATTTAGCAAGTAACAGAGATTAAAAATACAATTTAGTTTCACATAGTTTCATATGAGGCATGAGCTTCCTTTTAAAAAGAGACATCACTGCCTTAGAGCAGATTTTTATAAGAAGTGTCTGCTGCTCTATCACCACTTTAAACAGATCATGGACATTCTCAACATCAAGATCCTCATCTTAAGGTTAGGAATGTGTAGACTGATGTACAGTAGATCTGAACTGTTTTAAATATTAACACATTCATTTCTGGGGAAAAGAAGGGAAAATTTATTTCTTTTTGAAGTTCTGCATGAAGACTAAGACTAATCTTGGTGCTTATTAATTCATTTTGAAAATGACAAAAATACTCCAGGGCCTTACATTAGTGACAAAAATCTTCAGATGTGGATTTTGCCTCTGATGACATGACCAAGTGACTCTGTTATATTAGAGTCTTATGAACATTCAAGGAAGTGCTATAAAGGATACCTTTCTGATGAAATTGCTTTACTTCAGTGAATATAGTGTAGGGTTTTTCATGAAAATAAGGAAAAATGTAAAAAGCCCCAGACACTTCAATCTTTTCAAAATTGACTGGCCTTTAACAAAAATAAATAAATAAATAAAAAAATAAGGTATGAGCCAAGTCCTTAATTCTATGGTCTTGATGGATCTGTTGGAAATGAAAAATCAGAAATCATCTCCAACCAAATGAGAGGCATAATTATTTTACAACCTTTTTAAATGTCAAATAATATAACCTTTACCTCTTATGCAAAATAAACCTGATTATTATAAGCCAAACTACTAAACTTCTGTCCTTTGAGACATAGTTTGGAAGACATAAAAGTGTCTTTCATACTGTACTACACCTAATACCCAACAGCCTCAATGATGTGAAGCCAAACAATTTCAAAAGATTATAAAATGGTACAAGTTGTTTCTTTATCAAGCAAAGCTTCTCAAATATGAACTTATGACTCTGTTGGTTTTTAAATAAATGCCAATCTTTTGTAATCTTTCTCCTTATTTTCTATTGGAAGTTTCATATTTTTAACCAAAAAAGAAAATATTTCCTCCAATTTTCCTCAGTCATATACTGATTGCATGCATACACACTTTTATTCATCTGAATAAACTGTTTCAGCTTTACAGTCTACAATAAAAACTAGACACTTAACAGAGAGAGAAAGAGAACTATATTTCACTAAATATACTGTATATTGCTATATTAAATAAATACAGTGCAGCCAATTTTTCTCTTTCTCTCCCATTCACTCACTCACACACACTCACACAAATCTACACAACATCCACAGACACACACCCTTCCACAAGGTTTCTTTTTCAGTAACCAGCTTGATAAATGATTTCTGGGAGATGTGTATAGGTATAGGTATGTGTATAGTATATAATTATACACACACATACGTACACTATGTCAGCAGTGGGATTCTTTACTACCAGTTCTGTGGGCATGGCTTGGTGGGCATGGCTTGGTGGACATGGCAGGGGAAGGATGCTGTAAAATCTCCATTCCCTCCCCACTCCAGAGGATGGTTACTGCAAAATCCCAGTTCCCTCCTGATCAGCTGGGACTCGGGAGGCAGAGAATAGATGGGGGCGGGGCCAGTCAGAGGTGGTATTTACTGGTTTTCCAAACTACTCAAAATTTCTACTACCAGTTCTCCAGAACTGTTGAGAACCTGCTGAATACCACCTCTGCACTATGTGTCTATGCATACAATACATGCATACACACATTCATACACTCACCAAAATAAAGAGTGAAGGATGTTATTAGTTGAATATTCTGTTCATATTAGTTAAACATGAAAAAGGAGAACTGAGCCAAATTTATCTCTGTTTCCTGTACATTGCTACCAACTTTAAAGATCAGAACACAAAACCTAGAATAAAATAGGAAACTTTGTATCTCTTTATATATAAAGCCTTCCTGGAGACCATATTAATGATTCTCTCTCTTGCTACAATTACAGTGAAATCAAATGGCTCAAGACATTTAAGCCATAAACAGTAAAAAAAAAAAATTCAATATTATTTTTGTTGTTGTTTAAATACTGCAATGAACATTGCAAAAATTCAGTAAGTTCCTATTGAGGTGTGTGTGTGTGTGTGTGTGTGTGTGTGTGTGTGAGAGAGAGAGAGAGAGAGAGAGAGAGAGAGAGAGAGAGAGAGAGAGAGAGAGAGAGAGAGAGAGAGAGAGAGAGAGAGAGAGAGAGAGAGAGAGAGAAGATTGAGTTCAGGAAATAGTTTAAATGGTCCTTTTGGAAGGATTAGAAAGAAATCTCAGTAACAGTGTTCAAAAGAATCATCACTTGATTCCATAGAACTATTGAAAATAGAAACATTTCCTTTTACTTTCTAATGATCCAGCAGTGGAAAGCATCAAATATTTGGCTTTTATTCCTCTGACTTACAAAGTGGTTTTCCACACCTTTAGCCAACCTCATTCTATTGATTTGCTTATCCACAAATAATAGATAGGTAGTTGCATACAATATCTGAAATAGATTTTTTTTAAAAAAGAAACCTTTAGTGCCCATTTTAGCTTCATATTTACATCGTCCTCACAAGACTTCTGCCAAAGTCTTCCTTTTTCTAAATGTTCTATGATTAATGATGAATTTTTTCCTCCAAGAAATAAATAAGCAAAATTGAGTGTCACTATATATTATGGAAAATGTTTGTCAGAAAGACAGCTATTCAATACATCTCCCTTCTGCACTATTTTCTTCCCTTTTGGATGGCAGAAAGTGCATAAGAAAAAAAGCTTAATGGTAAACAAGCAATATTTATTTCTCTTATAGCATTAGAAGAAAGCTGATAAACGCCATTTTATGTGTTAGACTCTGCTGTATTTCATTTATAATTATTTAACTTTGTATGTAGGAGGCTCTTTCATATAGACTTTTGTGCTGAGACAGCCAAATAAAGATAACATTCCTATACAAACTAAGCCCATGGTAATAGCTTTAAGAAATCAAAATATATCGCTTTTCTTCTTTTAGATTTCTTACTCTTATAAATCCTTTAAATGTGAAGCAGCATTGCAAATAAACTGAGGGCTAATTTGGTCTAGTGGTTAAGGCACCAGGCTAGAAATCTGGAGACCATTGCTTCAAGCTCCTCCTTAGCTATGGCCAATTGGATATCCTTGGGCCACTCACACTCCATCAGTCCAATTCACCTCATAAAGTTGTTGTGGGACAAATAGGAGGAGGAAAGTGTGTTGGATGTGTGTGCCACCTTGAGTTATTTGTAAAAAAATAATAATAAAGGTAGGATAAAAAAATAAAATAAATAAATAAAGAATAAATAAATAAACAAATAAAAAGTATGTTATCATTTCTTCCGCAACATTATATATAATAATTGCCACAATTTCTACTTTAAATCAAATTTGAAATGTATTTGGATGTTTTTGGTCAGGCTGTAACTTTAAAGAAATTTAAGAAAAGTCCTAGGGGTTTTAATTGGACTTATGGAATATCTCAGAAGACTTTTCCACATTGTTTGACTCCCATTAAAAGAAAATCCAAGAAACAGTTGGAGCTGTCAGGCATAAGCAGCCAGGATATAGTTCAAAAACACAACGAGTTTATTTCATGCTACCTATTCACAAGAATCTGATCTACTTGTGGTCAAGGCAAATTTGCACCAGACAAGAGGCAATGGATTTCAGGGGTGGACTTAGGTTTCTTACAAGGGTGTAGGGATTCCAAACTGATGATCATTTGAACCCACTCTCAGGCTCAGTTATATAGGAACCTCTCATTGAACTAATTTTTTTCCTGAAAGATAAATGCACATTGAGTCAGTACACCGGCTCCTGATAAATATATGTTTATGAGAAAATGCTCCTTGCCTATGACGGACCAAAATAGTGATACCCTGTAATTCATTTCCCTTGATTCAAGGAAGATTTTAACTTCCTCTATAATTTGATAGATATTAGTTAGATTCAGGGTGTACATGGATGCTGGGAAGTTCTTCAGGCAGGAAGAAAATGAAAATTTAGTCAAGAATTCTCCAACTGCTACGTCATCCTATAGCCTACATAGCCTAAAAACCCTGTATAGCATATATGCATATGTATGTCTGTGAGTATGCAAAGGCCTTCCCATTGAATTGTTCATCCACTGCAAAATAATAGTAAATGTAATCTTCTTGGACTCGAATAGGGAAATACAATCTCAGCCCCTAAAGTTGCATTGAATCATCCTCCCAAATCCCAAAGCTTTGGTGTGGCCCCCAAGATCCTTCCAATAGTTGCCTCCAAATTATATTTTTTTACATGATGGCTCAAGATAATGATTAAATGCATGGGGAATGCTCACATTAACTTTTTATAATAGAATATCATTAGTAAATCTGAACATTTTAAATTAAAAGACATTTTACTGCTATCTTGGACCTGTCTACTTCTTTATTCTAGCCGGTTTTACTTTTTGGAGTAGCTCCTAGCAAGTCACTCAAACACAAATGAACCTCTTAGCCTAAAAAACAAAAGAGAATGAAAAATGTTATTATAATCTCACCAGTAAAGAGATGAAGTACAAATATATTACGAAAGCAAAACATTCTAGAAAGTTTGGGTAATAACATTCGGCATATAACTGAACAAATGAACCTCTTAGCCTAAAAAACAAAAGAGAATGAAAAATGTTATTATAATCTCACCAGTAAAGAGATGAAGTACAAATATATTAAGCAAGCAAAACATTCTAGAAAGATTGGGGAATAACATTCCGCAAATAACTGGTTATTTGGGAGGGAGGAATTGGGAAAAGTCAACAGTCAAATAAAATAGAACTTTTTAAAAATTCAAAATGCATTGAATAATACAATATTAAATGCAAGTTATGAAAATATATCCTTCCTGGTGATTAAATGAACACATTCACTCTCACACACAATGAACTTTTCATCTTCAGGGTTTTTATTTTTATTTTTTGACATCACACGTCCATTTCATATCAACCAAGAATGCCATGAGCTGCTAGGAGAATGAATTTTAACTCTGGGTGCATTTTAGATGCTTTTCACCACTTGCGGCAAGGCGAATAGCTCTGTCATACTGCAGATTTAAATATACCTATTTTAGTTTAGTCAGCATGAAATATGCCAGTAAATATATTCTGCTCACTTCCAAAACCCGTCTAAATGATGAAACGTGAAAAGAATTATTTCTGTGTGCAGAACAGCTGATCAACAATCATGTCAAAAGTTCATGGCAAAAGGAGAGGAAAACATTGCACAGGGCACACTTCCAAACAAAATGATAAATCATTATGAATATTCTATCTTTTAAACCAAAAATGTATTAGTTTGCTTTACATTAGATTTGTAATGATTACAATAATCCAATTTCTATTACTGCACCATGGTAGCTTGTCTGCATTGCCTCTTAATATAATATTGTGGCAATATTTTGTATTGCCATAAAATAAAAGTAAACTGGAATATTACATGCATCAGCACATCAAGTTGGGCAGAAAATACCTTGCACCCTTTCAGCAGCTGCTTTACATATTTATATTATGGGACAATAGCAATTGATTTATTTGTTGGGAAATGAATATCAATCTTCTGGATAATCTTGCAGACACAAACCAGGACCCAAGGGTATGATACAGTGATGGGGGTGATCTCATAACCCATAACTATATAATAAATTACATAACCAAGGAGCCATTGTTATAATGGCTGGACAATGAGACTCAAGTTTCATTCTCCTCTTATAGCAATAGCACTTAGATTTATATACTGCTTCACAGTGATTTAAAGCCCTCTCTAAGCAGTTGACAGAATCAGCATATTTTCCCCAACAATCTGGATCCCCATTTTACCCACCTCAAAAAGATGGAAGGCTGAGCCAACCTTGAGCGGTTGAGAATTGAACTGTTGAACTGCTGGCAGTGGCAGTCAGCAGAAGTAGCCTGCAATACTGCATTCTAACTACTGTCCCATATTTCATCTACAGAAGAGTTAGTATCTGGAACTGAAAATGGAAATGGAACAAAAAGATTCTATAGGAACTGTAGAATAAATATGTCATTATTACATTAGGTAGTATAATGATGGTATTTGTGCATTGAATTTCAGGGAAGCTTGGCATCCTTCACCTGCTTAGCAAGGACTTTTCAAATTTCCAAGAAATACTAATCTATCAATAATATATTTACCTGCAGTTACCTAAGTGTTGTAAAGTTAGTGTGGAGAACCTGAGGTTGATGAAATGATAGCTCTCAACTGCCAGTGTGCAATTGGCACTTTCCACTGCTTACATCTCTGATTTTAGCCAGCATGTGAAAACTGAATGAAGCATTCCATGGAGAATTTGGAACTAAATGGAAATAGGTTCTGTCTGTCAGTGGAAATTGTGTGCTATTAGAGATGGAAATTCAACATTCATACTGTTGTATAACTGCAAGTTCTCTTAGGTGATACTCCAAATGATGGATGCTATTCTCTGCCTGGATAGCAAGGAATGGAACACAAAACTACTGTGAGAAAAAATAGCTGGAGTCATTGGTAGTTGACTTGGTTATATATAAGGAAAAGTCATTTGTTTACACCTGCCTTGTGCATCTAGGAATATGTCATACAATCTTTTGTAATGGATTTCATTTTCTATTGCTTCTATGAAAGGCACAACAGATTCTGCAGTTGATACATGGATCTGGAAGAGATTTTCTATGATAGAAGCCTTGAAAGTCACTAGCATAATGAAATGATTATTATTTGTTTAATGTTACTCAAGAGGCTGCAGTTATAGTTATTTCTTTCTTTGAAGAGTGTGAATTAAAATCTCTTCCTCTCCATGTTAAGTGCATCATTATGGACTTACTTCATTTTAAGGAATATATTAAATTTGTGATCTAAAGAAAACAATACTTATCACAATGGCTCCTCAATTAGCTCTTAAATATTAAATATTGTTCCCATGTGGTCATGGGCAATGCTTCTACTGTATATGGAAACCAAAGCAAAGCAACTCCTTTCTCACATATACAAATATAATGAATAATGGTTTATTCATTTTTTTTAAATACAGTAGATGGTAGCATTTAGTGCCTAATGTAGCCCAGTCTAATAGAGCTCTGTTGATACAGATTACTATACATTACAAAGTCCTTTCTTTCACTGATAGCACAATGTAAGTAGCAGTGTTTGAATACTACCTTTCCTCTGTGGCTTAGAACAATCAGTGTTGATTTAGTGAAGTACAGCTTTGTGCATTGTGGCTATTCTATTCCAGTGAAGTTATGGGTCAAATGATCCATTGTGCTAAATCCTACCACTTATCTTCATGATATTCTTCATTGCCTATAAAGGCCTCCTTTGTTTTTGTTGCTACAAGACAACAGATTTGGAGAATGGTGTTTTTCAGGAGCAAGTTTAGGTTGTAATGGCATGCAACAATAATTGGAGAATAGGATAATTTATTCTTTATATGGCAAGAAATAACAAAACCAAAGTAGGAGTTGGCTAGAAAGTGGGATCTACTATTAGGAAGAGGAACCATGGAGGGGTTGATGGTAGGTAGTAGATGATAGATGATAGATAGATAGATAGATAGATAGATAGATAGATAGATAGATAGATAGATAGATAGATGATAGATAGATATAGAGATAGATAGATAGATAGATAGATAGATAGATAGAGAGATAGAGATAGAGAGAGAGATAGAGAGAGAGAGAGAGAGAGAGATAGAGATAGAGAGAGAGAGGGAGACAGAGAGAGAGACAGACAGACAGACAGACAGACAGACAGACAGACACTTTTTGTTCAACTGAAAATTTTAGGCCTTTTCATTAAGAACAAAGCTGGGGAAGGCAGGAATTTGCTGAATTGGCAAACAAGACTTCTGCCTCCCCCCCCCGCCCAAATGCCTTATTAATGTTCTTGGTACATGTTAAGTTAGTTACATCTGTTTCAAGGTTGCACTTGGAGTTATTTCATTCCACTCATATATTATTTATTATATTTATATTTCTGCCAATGATTGAAATTTGCTTTAAAAAAAAATGCAAGGTGGTATTAGAAAAGCAAAAAGAAAGAGGAATCAAACATTGAAGACTCTAAACACAATAGATGGAATGGAAGTTAAGTAAAACATGACATTCACTAATCAAGTAAAAGAAGAGAAATCACAAAACAGTTTCTGATACTTCAAGAGAGGCTCTTAGTGGTTCCGGTGGCACCATCGGCGTTGAAAGACGCTCCTTAGGGAACGCCAGCCGCATGACTGAGTATAAACTGCTAGAACAGCATAAATCAGCTGTCTAGCGGCTTGAAAACTCCTTTTGCGGGAAAAGAGGGGGAGGTGAGCAGACGGGCAATTTGGGTAGAGCTCCCTGGGATCCTCAGGAGACATTCTGGGGCACGAAGGGTGAGAGCTCCCCAGAAGCCTGACATAGCTCCTCTTCCAGGATGCTTCTGCTTTTGCAGAAACGAAACGTCATGACCACCCTTGCTGTCAATGTTTAAATCTATATTTGATTGATACACAGGCAGAGCAAAACAGGAGGGAATATAATTGTAAGTACAAATCTTAATTTCGATGTAATATACTTCCCTCTGTGAAGACAAAGGGACTTAAGATGGCAATTGAATAACAAAGGGTGTGTCGAAAGTGAAACCTAAAAGGGACAGCATTTGTTAACTGCCTGCTAACAATGTTAAAAGACTCAAGAGTTTAAGATCAAAGAAAACAGTATTAGTTAACAAATCGGGGGGAATAGGTGAACTTTTTGGACTCAATAAACTGGCTGTTGAAAAGTTTGTTTGAATATCTGGAAATGGCTTCAAAACAAACAAAACTAAGCATTTCCAAGAGCGCTGGAAGTTCCCCAGACCAGACACAGAAACTACAATCTTTATTACCCCCAGTAGAAACATAAACTCTGACACTTGAGGCTCTCCAAAATGCATTAAAGGACCAAGCCATTGTTTTGGAGGAAAAGATTTCAAATGCTTTTAAAGACGTGTCTGAGGAAACGTCTGGAATTAAGGATTTAATCCAAACCCGTAATCAACAGATTAGGGAGGAATTGTAGATGCACTTAAAGGTTTACTTGGTTATGTAACATCTCTGGATGAGAAGGTGGAAGAAAATAATCAGTCTAATATCAAGTTGGAGAATAAAGTTGAGGAGGCACAAAGCAAAATCAATAAATCAGAGGCAGAAGTTACAATGATACAATACAGAACAATGGAATTTGCCTTAAGAATAAGAGGTCTGAAAGAACATAACCAAGAAGATCTGAGAGATATTTTTGCTGAAGCTTTCACTCAATTAACTGGTGAACCAAAGGTAGAGAGTGCCTGGCAGATTGATAAAATTTACCATGTCAATTCATGGATTGCCAGACAGAGACAACTACCAAGAGATATTGTAATTTATTTTGTCACCAAGAAAACTAGGAATGAAATACTGCAAGCAACTTACAAAAATATGTTACAAGTGGCAGGACAAGATGTGGTAGTACTGAAGGAAATGCCTCCAAAAATGTTGAGATCCAGAAAGGATTGCGCATTTTTAGTGGACGAACTTAGAAATCGCCAGATACAATTTAGATGAGAGGCCCCAGCCAGATTGGTGGTGAATTATCAAGGTGAAAGATATTGTCTTAACTCAGTTTGGAAAGCAAGAGATTTCTATAGCAATGTATTAAAGGCTGGATACCCTCCATCCCCAGGATCTAGAGGAAGAAAAGAAACAGGCGAGACCAGACAGCAAGATATCCAGATACAAGCGGAAGCTGATCAAGCTCTGGACTTACCTGAGGAGACAGAAGAAATTATGGAACAAAGACAAACTCAAGTGGCCACTAAATGCAAAGAGCAAGAATTAAAGTTGCAGCAAGCCCAGACAATAATCCAAGAAATTACAAATATGAACACAGAAGCTATGGGGGGAGCAAGACCGAAGGTGAAATCCCAGCAAAATTTCCAGGCAGAAAGCTTCAGGGAGCTGAAGATGGCAATTAAATTTCTAACCTGGAATGTTAATTTCACCACAAAAAAGGAAAAAAAAATTCACTATCTTAAACAATTTTAAAATGGTGTACTTTGTTTGCAAGAAACACATATTAGAACACAGGATCAGAAATACTTGATGAATGCAAGATTGGGACCATACTTTGTGGCATCTGCTCCATAGAAGAAAAATGGTATAGTTATATACTTAAGAAAAGATTTAAAGGCTGAATTAATCGAAGCAGATCTCAAGGAAGATATATTGCAATCGAACTACTAATAGAAGGAAAGAAAACACTCTTAACAGGAGTATATGCTCCCAATCAACAACAAGAAAAATTTTACAAGTTGCTTCATACTAAATTAACACAATGGGATTATAGATCGTGTATACTATTGGGTGACTGGAATGGAGTATTGGAAACCATCAAAGACAAGAAGAGACTACTGCAAAATAGTCAAACATGAACAAGACTCCCTAAATCATTTTTTGAGTTGATGGATGATATGGAACTGAGAGACATTTGGAGAGAACGGAATGTTAAAGAACGTGACTTTACATTTTTTTCTGATAGGCATCAATCCTTTTCCAGAATTGACTTCATACTAATTCCAAACGATTTACTTTCTAGGGTGAAGAAGACAAAGATATGCCCGAGAACTCTAACAGATCATAATCCGGTTTGGATGGAATTGGAATACAGAGAGGGATCTAGGAGGTCTTGGAGGTTAAATGAAAATTTATTTAGATATGAGAGAATTGTTATAGAATGTAAAAAACTATTGAAAGAATATTTTGCTTTTAACATGCATAAGGGGACATCGATGGAAATGGTTTGGGATGCAAGCAAAGCTTACATGACAGGTGTCTTAATAAATTTGAACAATCTATATAGGCATAGACAGTGGGGGAAATGAAGGGAATTAGAAGAAGAGATAAAAAAGAAAGAGCAGGCGTTAATATGTAACCCAGATGATAAGAAGACAAGAGAAGCAATTACTTTATTGTGAGGGCAGTTCAATATGTTGATGTCAGATCAAGCAGCCACTAACCTGATATATGCTAAACATAATACTTTTTGTAATGCAAATAAGCCAGGGAGATGGCTAGCATACATGTTAAGGAAAAAACAAAAGTCTCGTACTATAGAGAAAGTAGAATACAAAGGCAAAGAAATTTATCAACAGTATATAATTAAAAAGGCTTTCTCAGAATATTATACCAGATTGTACACTGGTGATAAAATACAAGGTTTAGATATAGATAGATATCTGGAGAAAGAGAAAATACCTATAGTTACAAATGAACAAAGGGAAAGACTGAATCAACTTGTAACCATGGATGAAATTCTCCTGGCAATTAAGCAATTAATAATTGGGAAGGCCCCAGGTACAAATGGATTGACAGCGGTTTATTATAAAAAGTTACAAATAGAAATGGTAGATTGTCGCTGCAAGGTGTGCGACACACTCGAGTCCGGGTTCGCCTGTCTGGGCCTTCAGGGTTCTCCCTTGGGTGGGAGAACGAGCCCCGGTCCTCACCGGGAATTTGGAGGGTCCACACGTGGACGAAGGCCGCAAATTAAGACACCACACAAAGAGTTAGCTCGAGGTGGGCAAGCACAAAGTGCCTGGAGGGTGTAAGCTACATACCTCCTGACATTTTTTGCACAAGCCCTTTTATTGCATAGTTTTGCAAGGGCGGGGGAGTGGACACATACAAGAAAATATATTTCAATAATTTTCCACAAGAAGCAAATAACAACTGCGTCACAGCAAAAGGTGGCCTAACACCTGCCATATAACAGTCAAACAGTCAGATATCTGCGGTTAACCAATATCCTATGCAAACGGTATGTTAAGCTAAGTAAACGGTTATTCAGATACTGTGGTCGGCCAATATCCTGTGCAAGTACTATGTTAAAGGTTACATTCTCACAGCCTACTTGCGTTCCAGCTTCAGCAGAGCCTGAACCAAACTACTGCAACTGTATTCACAGTAGATCCTCTTAAGGAATTATTTAACAAAATTCAAATGGAAGGAAGAGTACCACCATCTTGGAGAACGGCCTTTATTTCCCTGATTCCAAAAGAAGATCAGGACCACACTCAGCCAAAAAACTATAGACCTATTTCATTACTTAATACAGATTATAAAATCTTTGCTAAAATATTAGCAAATAGGCTGATGTCAATTATACAACAAACGATTCATAATGATCAATCCGGTTTTATACAGGGGAGACAAATGAAAAGTAATGTACATTACAAAAGTAATACAATATATTAACATGTAAGTAATGTTAATATATTGGAATATTTGAGGAAGAACAACCAAGTCCCCGCAGCACTTTTATTCTTAGACGCAGAGAAAGCATTTGACCGAGTGAATTGGCAATTTCTAATAAAAATAATACAAAAGATGCATTTTGGAGAGTATTTCACAAAATCTATCAAGGCAATATACCAGAAACAGCACAAATTATAGTTAATGGTAGTTTAACAGAATCCTTCAAAATTGAAAAAGGAACAAGACAGGGATGTCTCCTGTCTCCATTATTGTTTATATTAACCTTGGATTTATTGTTGAATAGAATACGTGGGTCAGATGACCTACAGGGAATTAAGATCAGGCATTATGAATATAGAGTACGAGCATTTGCGGATGACCTGGTTGTAACTTTAACCCAACCGGGGAAATCAGCTAGAGGTTTAATGAACATAATTAATCAATATGGTCAAGTATCTGGGTTCAAAATAAATCTAGGAAAAACAAAGATGATAGTTAAAAATATGACTACAAATCAAAAAGAACTAGAAAGAGTAACAGGATGCGAGATAGTAGAAAAGGTTAAATATTTAGGAGTTTACATTACAACCTCAAATGGGAAATTATATAAGTATAATTATGAACCATTATGGCATAAAATACAGTTAGAGATGAATAAATGGAAAAAAATACAATTGTCATTGTTGGGAAGGATAGCAGCAGTAAAAAATGAATGTTTTGCCTAAGTTTCTATTTCTCTTTCAAATGATACCAATACTTAAAAAAGATACAACTTTGGAAGAATGGCAGAAAGATATTAATAACTTTGTCTGGGCGGGGAAGAAACCAAGAGTAAAACTTAATGCAAGATATGGAAAAGAGGAGGTTTGAAAATGCCCAATTTAAAATTATATTATGAAGCAGTAGTTTTATCAACCATTAGTGACTGGATTAATCTAACAGAGGATAGAATACTGAATATTTAGGGATATGATTTGGTATATGGTTGGCATGCTTATTTAATATATGATAAGAAAATGGATAAGATTTTTAAAAGCCATATATTAAGGAATGCCCTATTGTGTGTTTGGAAAAAATACCGATATAGGTTAAATGATAAGATACCTATATGGGTAGTACCCAGACACGCGATAGAGAATATAAGTATAGAACAAAACAGGATGTAATTACATATAGAGAACTTCTTCACTCATAAGCTAATTGAAATTTTTTAGTCCGATATTTATTTTGAATATAGTCAATCCATCTTCTCCATTCCAACGTTTCTTGCAATCCTCTGCCAGAGAAAATGGCATTTTGCAACCCTCTGCCAGTGAAAACAGAGCTGGGGGGGGGGGGCTGGCTGCGGCCCTCCAGAGCTCCATTTTCACTGGTAGAGGCACTACAGGATGGTCCTTCACTGTTCCCAGGGTGGCCCCATGAGCCAGATCTAAGCACCCATGGACCGGATGTGGCCCCCTGGCCTTGAGCTTGAAACCCTGATCTAAGGCAAGACTTTGCAAATTAACAGGAGACATTGAAGACACATATAATTAACCCTCATGTATTAGAATGTTCTACACTGGAGAGAAAATCTTTCTGTAATGAGCTAATAGTGTTAAATTCAGGTTTCCTTGAAAGAATAATTTGTTCTCTATTATGACATGGGACAGGACTAAAATCTTATCTTTCTACAGAAAAATTAAAACCGGAACCCATTCATTTAAATTCAATTTAACTAAGTAGAAGTGAATTTACTGCTGAGTGATAGGCTTATTTCTAACTGAGGATTCATGTTTATAGTTTTATAGTCCAGTCACTGCATCATATGGACATGCTGAATGCTATTGAAAGAAAAGAAGAAGAGTAGAAAAACAAAATAAAGAGTGGATGTTGTTCTTTCTTCTTCTCTCAGTCCATTGACCCCCTCTTGACCTGTTGTCTCAAAGGAAGATAAAAGTTTCTCAGATGAAACTTTGAAACAATAGAATAGGATAGTTTTAAAAGACATTTCAAGGCACTGTGGATGATGATGGCACCAACACAATGCAAATTCTATTTCTTTTACAATTTGTCATGATGTCATGTGCATATATGAGAGGAGCACAGCTGGCAGCACGATGGCATGCTGCTGTTTTGCTCATTTTAAGAAAAGCACCAGATCCTGCTCATATCTCGAATTCATAAGAGTTTGAATATAAATCTGCAGAAAAGACAGCCTGATTTCTTCTTAAATGTGAAATTTCCTACAGGGTTTTTAAAACTAAAATAGCAATAATGTTAGATTAATGTGGAAATAAGAAAGACTGGATGTATGGGTAAGCTTGCGAGGAAATGCCTTGGGCCAAGAAATAGATTAATTCTGCCTATCACTGGAAAAGTGTACAGGCATACAAATGCAGTCATGTAAAAAACTGAGGCACTGTAAGTGTTTAATAATTTAGGACAATGATAGCTGGGATTTTATGGTGGAAAAAGCTAATAGAAAAGGAACTTGAAATGATCATAAAGGTTCCTAAAAAGGAGATAGTAAAGGCATATTTCAAAAAACTTTCAGTAGGTAGAGAGAAGAATATTAAAGGGTAAAAAATCCCATGTGGCTATACCAAAAACTTAGTGAAGATCTGAAAACCAAAAGGGACACATAAAGAACATGGAAAAACCTAGGTTTCTAAAAAGAGCTTTTATAGATAATTCTGAATTGCAAACCTAGTCTATTATTTATTGGCATATGATGTTCTTCTTACTTTCTTTGTACTTAACGTTACACTGTTTACACTATGATTCTTCCATGTGACCTGATCTTTAATTTTAATAAATTACTATTTACATTACAAAGTACAGGTAAGCAGATTATTTGACATCCCTCTACCTCAATAAGAATCATTTAGAAAGTTCAGTGAAACATTGTCTTCTTCCTCAAAAATACAGTCCAGTTGTCCTTTGAAAACTATGACCTGGATGACTGACAGAAAGATGAAGGCTCTAATTCCAAATGTAGACAAAAATCTGCAGAATTGGCAAAGAATAATTAACAGGTTTATATGGAATGGGGGGGAAAAACTACTGTAAGATACAAAAACTTGCAAAACTCAAAAGAAAGAAATGGAATAGATTTTCCTAATTGCATTACAGAGGAAATGGCCTATTAACAGAGGATAACAGAATGGATTACATTTTCAAGCTCTGTCTGTGCATGTGTGAGTCTGTGTGTGTGTGTGTGCGCGCGCGCGCGTGTGTATGTATTGTGTTTGTCTTCAAGTTTATTCATAATTTGGAATTTTCTATAAGTAAGTTAAGTCCAGCATACTCACCATTAACATCACTTTGATTACTGCACCTTTAAACATTTCTTTTCTTAGCAAAACAATACTACCTTTGCTATCCAAGGTTCTGATTAGACCATATTGTGCTAAATTGGTTCCTGGTTGTCTCAACTAGCCTTCTGCTTGTCATAGAGGATTGTGAAAGTAAAAGTCCACAAAGCCATTTTGCAGAAAACTATTTTTTTTTCATATGTTTCATTCCATCAGGTAGCATACCAAAACAAGGAAGAAAAGAGATTGGGAGGAAGAAAGAAAACTTTTCTAAACGTTTTGTGGGTAACAGGATAGACTGGGCTATCTTATTAAATGTACAAAAGAGAGTTTGGTCTAGTGATAAGACACCAAGCTAGAAACCTGGAAACTGTCAGTTCTATTCTTGCCTTAGGAATGAAATCTTGTTGACTTCCAGCTTTCCATGTTTCTAAAATCCAGCTTTGTTTCTTGGTTTTCTGACTTCTGATCTCTGACTAGTATCTGAATTTCTCTTACATTGCAGGCTTCTTTTACAACTTATAACTGAACTATTCATCCAGACTTTACCTTGTACAATACAAAATATTTCCTGGATCCTGAACTCCTCCTCATCTTTCTTTACAAAATGAACTGTACCATCAGTTTTATAGGCCACTATCAGCACTAAAAAAAAAAAAAAAACCACAGGAGAACTAAACAGATAGCTCTTGTAGACTGGTAATGAATATGGCAGAAAAAAGACCAGGGATCTTTTCTTGGTTGCAAATCAGAGGTTGGTTGCTCCCACTTTGGCCTGGTTGCATAGTGGTGGCGGGAGGCGCCATCCACCAGCCCGGGCGCTTCTGTGCATGCTTTGAGCATGAGTGAACCAATAGTAAACAGGTTGGATTGGATTGGATTTATTGGATTTATATGCCGCCCTTCTCCCAAAGGACTCAGGCCGGCATACAACATTAAAAAACACATATCATAAAAGTTAAAGGAAATTAGATAAGTATCCAAAAAAGAAACCCAATTAATGTAACAATAACATTTTAAAAATTAGATAAAATTAACAGGCCAGGCTGGCTTGCTGGAAAAGCCAACATTTTAGGGCGCGTCGGAAGGACCGGAGGTCGGGGATTGTGCGAAGCTCCAGGGGCAGCTCATTCCAGAGGGAAGGCACTCCCACAGAGAAGGCTCTCCCCCTGGGAGTTGCCAGCCGACACTGTCTGGCCGACGGCACCCTGAGGAGGCCAACCCTGTGGGATCGCACTGGACAGTGGGAGGCTACTGGTGGCAGTAGGTGGTCTCGCAGGTACCCTGGGCTTAAGCCATGGAGCACTTTAAAGGTCATAATTAGTACCTTGAATCGCAGCCGGAAAACAACTGGCAACCAGTGCAGGCCACCTAAAAGGGGTGTAACTGGGAGCAGCTAGGTACCCCCATGATAACCCGTGCGGCCGCATTCTGGAGCAGCTGAAGCCTCTGGGTGCTCTTCAAGGGCAGCCCCATGTAGAGAGTATTGCAGTAGTCCAGGTGAGAAAGGATGAGGGCATGAGTGACTGTGCATAGAGCATCCCGATCCAGGAAGGGGAGCAACTGACGTACAAAGTGAACCTGGTAAAAGGCCCCCCTGGTTACGGCCATCAGGTGTTCTTCTAAACTAAGCCGTGTGTCCAGGAGGACTCCCAGATTGTGGGCCCTCTCTGAAGGGGCTAAAATTTCTCCCCCTATCATCAAAGATGGAACAAGATGCACAAATCGGGATGATAGAAACCACAGCCACTCAGTCTTGGAGGGATTGAGCTTGAGCCTGTTCCTCCCCATCCAGAGCCGCACAGCCTTGGCATTGGGACATCACGTCGAGGGCATCGTTTGAGTGGTTTGGGGTAGAGATGAAAAGTTGGGTATCATCAGCATATTGATGATACCATACCCTAAAACCACGGATGATCTCGTCCGGCGGCTTCATATATTGAACAGGAGGTGTGAGAGAACCGACCCCTGGGGTACCCCACAAGTGATGCGCCTCGGGGTCGATCCCTGCCCTCCAGTCAACACGAACTGCAACCGATCCTACCGGTAGGAGGAGAACCACCGTAAAACAGTGCCTCCTACTCTCAACCCCCCTGAGTCATCACAGCCACTGAGAGGTCTAATAGGACCAGGACAGAGGAGCAGCCCCTGTCCCGGGCGTGCCAGAGATCATCAACCAATGCGTCCAATGCCGTCTCCGTGCTGTACCCGGGCCTGAAACCCAACTGAAACGGATCCAGATAGACAGCTTCATCCAGGTACTAGGGAAGCTGACGTGCTACCACACTCTCGACAACCTTGGCTACAAAGCGAAGGTTGGAGACCAGACGATAGTTGGCTAAAGAAGCTGGGTCCAGGGAAGGCTTCTTAAGGAGGGGCCTCACCACCGCCTCCTTCAAGGCAGTGGGAAAGAACCTGTCTCTCAATGAAGCGTTGGTAATTGCCTGGAGCCAGCCTCGTGTCACCTCCTGGGAAGCCGAAACTAACCAAGAGGGACACGGGTCCAGCACACTGAGTCTCCCCATAATCCTGTCCATGCCCTCGGGGGTGAGAGGGTCAAACTCATCCCAGATTGGCTCCACAAGATTCATCCCCTTCGACTCGCCCGAATCTACCCAGTCAGAGTCCAAACCTGTCCAGATCTGAGAGATTTTATCCTGCAGATACTGAACAAATTCTTCAGCCCTACCCTGCAAGGGTCTTTCCCAGTTCCTTGCTTAAGTAAGGAGTGGGTCACCATAAACAGGGCAGCTGGGCAGTTATCTGCGGATGCAATAAGAGTGGAAAATGTTGCTGTTTTGCCGCATTTATCGCCTCTAAGTAGGATTTAATATGAATTCTTACTAGCGTTCTATCAGTTTCGGACCGGCTAGCCCTCCAACCACTCTCTAGGTGTCTTTTCCGGTGTTTCATCTCCCGGAGCTCTTCAGTAAACCAGGGAGCCACCCAGGATCGACACCGGGTCAGAGGCCGCAAAGGCACAACACAATCCAAGGCCCCAGTGGCTGCCCTATCCCAGGCTTCCACTAGGGCTTCGGTCGAGTTGTGAGCAAGGGATTCAGGCTCCAAGCCCCAAGCTCCATCAGGAACCTTTCAGGGTCTATCAGGCACCTAGAGCGGAACCATCTAGTCGGTTCCGCCTCCCTGTGGCGAGGGGTAGCGGTATGGAAGTCAAACCTGATAAGGAAATGATCAGACCATGACAAGGGTTGAATAGAAATATCCCCTAAATCTAGATCCTTCATCCACTGCCCAGAGACAAAAATCAGGTCAAGCATGTGTCCCCTATTATGGGTGGGTTAGGAATCCACCACTGTTGCAAATGTGAGTTCTCAAGTAATTAAAAGGATACTACACACCTGCTTCCTTTTTGAGACCAATTAATAAAATTATTTTCCGTAACACTTTTGCATTTGACCTTTGCATTTGAAGTATATGTATTATGAAGGGTGAAAATTTATGGTTCTATTTTAATAGAAATTAACCTAAGTCATTCTCTTGCAATAATACCCAAACTGGAACACAATTTTCCTTGGTTTTGGGCAGTTCTCCAATTTAGCAATATGATTCCCCACTTTTAAATTTTTATTATTATACATACTTGCTAAACAACTAATTCCCACAACACTGTCAAATTATTTACTAAGACTATATTATTATTATTATTCTCATCCTTCCTACTATCTACTTCTTCCCTCTTATGACTATAACCATGTTGCTTGTATCTTTACAATTTATATTGTTTTATTTCTTTCCTAGTATGATTTGATTGCTTATTACTAACTTATGACTATCACTATGAATGTATTTTTTTAATGTACACTGAGAGCATATACACCAAAGACAAATTCCTTGTCTGTCCAATCGCACTTGGCCAATAAAGAATTCTGTTCTGTTCTGTTCTGTTCTGCTCTATTCTTTGTCTACACAGTAAAAAGTTGTATATCAAAAAGTAAAAATTTAACAAAAATGTATTGATATCATTGATAGGAATACACACAAAACTATGTTCAAACATCTTATCTATGACTGGCTATGGAGGTCTATAGTTGATTGATAGAGGAGGGAGGAGAGAATGAGAGAGGGGGGAGCTGGGAGACCTTGAATTCAAGTCTTCCCTTAAGCACAGAAACTCCTTAGGTGATTATCAATCCAACCAATCTTATAGGTCTTTGGGGAAAAAAGTAGGAGGTGAGAACATTATGTATAACAAAATAAATATGGGATATACAAGGGGTGTCAAACTCAATTTCATTGAGTTTGTTTGTTCATCAGGGTTGTGTTTGACCTTGGGGTGGGTGGGGGTGGAGTGAATCTGGCCAGGCTGGGCACAGCCAGCTCGACATTGCTCATGTTGGGGGAGCCTGTGGTAGCCTGAATGCTCTGCCATGAAAAACGGACTCCCAAGCTCCATTTTCATCTGCAATGGCCTTCTGCAACCCTCTGTGGCCCTCCTGAGCTCCGTTTTCAATGGCAGAGGCACCACAGGCCAGTGCTTTGCTGTTTTCAGGACAGCCCTACAGGCCAGATCTAAGCACCCTGTAGGACGGATCCAGCCCCTGAACCTTTAGTTTGACACCCCTGGGATATACCATAAATCTAATTTTGAAAAATGGGATATGGGTGGAAATGTTGCTCTGCTTCAAAATGTTCAAACATTATGGAAAGTGAAACATCTTGCTATATCCATCTTTAATTCTGTCAGTCTCTCTGAAAAGAGTGATTGGGAGATAAGAGTAATAATTAATAATAATAATAATAATAATAATACTTTATTAAATTTCTAGACCGCCCCCTCTCCCCGGAGGGACTCGGGGTGGTGTACAGGAATAAATTTAAAACATACAAACAATCATACACATAAATAAAAATCAGATTAAACAACCCCTGTACAATTTATAAAAATTAAAAAACAGACCTTAAAACCAATCTTAAAAAATTTAGAAATAGGACTGAGGTGGGATAGGTGGAATTAGGCCAAGCCGGCTAGCTGGAATAGGTGGGTTTTAAGTTTCTGACGGAAGGAGCGGAGATCCGTAGTCATTCTAATGTCGGGGGCGAGGTCATTCCAGAGGGTTCGGGCCCATCACAGAGAAGGCCCTTCCCCTAGGCATCGCCCGCTGGCACAGCCTAGTGGACGGCACCCGGAGGAGTCCCTCTCTGTTTGAGCGAATCGGCCGGAGGGATGTATGGGGCAGGATACGATCCCGCAAATAACTAGGTCCTGTGCCATGGAGCGCCTTAAAAATGATGGTCAACACTTTGAAGCGCACCCGAAAAGCCACAGGTAGCCAGTGTAGCCCGCGCAGGAAAGGTGTTACGTGGGAGTAGCTAGAGACTCCCGAGACTGCCCGCGCAGCCGCATTCTGAACCAGCTGTAGCCTTCGGGTGCATCTCAAGGGGAGCCCCATGTAGAGAGCGTTACAGTAGTCTAGCCGGGACATCACAAGCGCATGAGTGACTGTGCGAAGGGCGCTCCGGTCCAATAGGGGACGCAATTGGCGCACCAGGCGAACCTGGTGGAACGCCCCCCTGGCCACGGCTGTCACATGGTCATCCATGGACAACCGGGTATCCAGAAGGACGCCCAAATTGCATACCCGATCCATGGGGGCCAGACGTTCGTCCCCAATGGCCAGTGATGGAGTAAACTGGTTGAACCGGGGCGCCGGTTGCCACAGCCACTCAGTCTTGGACGGGTTGAGCTTGAGTCTGTTACTTCCCATCCAGATCCGTACGGCTTCCAGACACCGGGACATCACTTCGATAGCATCGTTGGGGTGGTTTGGGGTAGAAATGTACAGCTGGGTATCATCCGCGTACAGATGGTAGTCTACCCCAAACCCACGAATGATCTCGGCCAGCGGCTTCATATATGTATTGAACAGGAGAGGTGAGAGGACTGACCCTTGTGGCACCCCACAAGAGAGCGGCCTCGAGGTCGACCTCTGCCCCACTGCCAATACAAATTGCACTCTGCCAGAGAGGTAGGAGCAGAACCACCGCAAAACGGTGCCCCTCACCCCCAACCCCTCCAGTCGATGCAATAGGATACCATGGTCGATGGTATCGAAAGCCGCCGAGAGATCTAATAGGACCAGGATGGAGGAGCAACCCCCATCTCTGGCCCTCCAGAGATCATCCACCAACGTGACCAATGGCGCGGAAACTGTTGTGCCACCACACTCTCTACAACCTTCGCCAGAAAGCAAAGGTTGGAGACGGGACGGTAGTTGGCTAACAGAGCTGGGTCCAGGGAAGGCTTCTTGAGGAGGGGCCTGACCACCGCCTCTTTCAGGGCGGCCTGCAGAAACCCTTCACTCAAGGTAAGTAAATGGGACAAGTTTAAGGAAACATTTAAAGGGTTAGCACCAATTTTATTTGTCATTTGCCCTGGCTATTTAAGTCAAATGCACAAAGATAGGAAATACACAGAGCAATGAATCATTTATAGGAATTTTCAAAAACCCTGGGAACACCCTTTATATATTAAATCTAAAGAAAAGAAAAGAAACAGTTAATTCAAGCCTAGTGCTTCAATTGCTATTCATGCTGTTGTTGATATATAATTTTTCTTTGTAATGTCCACACAGACAGCTAATTTTATGTCTGGCCTCATCTTCTCAAAAGCATATTGTTTCTGGCTGAATGGGTCTATTTTATTTTGGCTGCATAATGGGACATTGAGTTTAGTTTAGCTGAAAGTAAGTAAGCAAGCAAGCATGCAAAACACAAAAAGGAAACAAAAAAATGCTGAAACTTTTGCCTTGGGGAAGAAGAAAAAGCTTTTACAAAAGCTAAAGATAGCCCCAATGCCACAATCACATATGGTCATTCCACTTCTTCCTTAATATTGAACCATATTCAATAGCACCTAGGAGCCGTTTAATAGAAATAACTGCATTTCAGTTCATTCTCCATCTGTTTTTCCAGATTGGCTACTGTTGTTGATGTTCAATCCCCTTATACTACTGCTACAATTTACTTGATTACTCATGGCTTGATGAACATAGTAGAATGCAGTTCTCTATCCCATCCCAAAGCTTTCTACAAGCTGGTGTGTAGAATTCCTAGACAGCATTTAATTTCAGAGATTCCTGGAGGATATTTTTAAACATTTTAAAAGACATATTTAGGCACACTTTTTGGACTGGCAAGTGCAATTTGGCAACATAATGTGGGTGTTGTCAGTGAATGGATGCAACAATCATAAAGTATCTTGCTTAGGGTTACCAGGTGTCCATCAAAAGGAGGCCAAGTCCTCCTTTTGGTCCTCATGTATTCCACCTGCCTTGAATTCAAATATTGTCCAGTTTTTTTATTGTTTTGTTATGTTAATTTTGGTAGTGGATTGTTTTCACAAGTAGTTCTTGAAACTTTTGTGTATTATTACTTTGCAAATAATCTGTTTCTTTCTTTTCCTCATTCCCTGACAGATTCAACACTCTAGATTTGTGTTATTTAATGGATTTCCTGATTCTAGCAATTGGAGTCAATACAGGCTCTCCAAATCAGTGAAATTGGGATTTGTTATAATTTCTATGGTGAAATTTGAAAAGTACACTGCAATTCTATATTATTACTAGCATATGTTATTGAAGGTAAAGCTATGTTGGAAAACATAGCTTGTAAAACAAGTCTTTTTGATGCTGGAAAAATTACTTTCATGTAGAGATAGACCTAAGATTTGTCCTTTCCTTTCCTTTCCTTTCCTTTCCTTTCCTTTCCTTTCCTTTCCTTTCCTTTCCTGATTTTGGTATAATTTTTGTTGCAGTGTCAAAAAAGCCAAATAACTAGTATATCCTTCTTTTCCCACCAGTTGTCCTCTTTTTGATTGTGGCTTTTTGCCTATACAGATAATTGGTAACCCTAATCTGGCTTTATATCTGTATGACTCTGTATGACTCCCGCATATTTCTCTGTCCCCCTGCACCCTCCCACCTGCCTTCTGTCTCCCGTGTGCCATTTTCAATCACTGGATTCCATCCACCTTCCATTTTGATGGTTTTAGAATATCTATATAAATATATATGATAATTTATATGAGAGCCAGTTTGGAGTAGTGATTAAGGTATCAGACTAGAAACTAGGAAAGCTTAAGCTTTAGTCCTACTTTAGGCATAAAACCGACTGGGTGACCTTAGGCCAGTCACTTTCCCTCAGCCTTAGAATAGTGGCAATGGTAAGTCACTTATGAAAAACAGGCAATTGTCCAGGCAGTCTCCAAGAATCAGACACAACTTATAGAGATGTTGGCAAAGTTGTTTTCCTTCGTTGCATGTTAGGTTCCTTTTTAAAAAAAATAAGTTAAAGACTGGGAGGAAGCATAGTGCTGCTTGGCACCTCATAATCCTATTACAAGGCCACAAAAAAAAAAAAAAAAAAACCTAGCTATCGTGTAATGTTTGAAGCTGTTCATACTAGAGATACTTTTTGCTGATTATGTCATTCTGCTGCTCTTTAGCATTTTGCATTTCTGGATTCATCAGGTGAGAACTTTTAGGCTGCCATGTTTTTTATTGTTTTTGCAATTTGCAGTCCATCTAAAGTCAGAAAAATTAATCCTATTATGCTTTAAATTGTACAATATATATGTTAGTACTTGCTATCAAAATTTGTATCTTAATTTTGGATAATATAGCATTGTGTTCAGATTGTCTGACAGATTCTGATGATACTACAGGTGAGAAGAGACACACAAAAAAGCAAAAAAATAATAATAATAGCAAATTAGAAACAAACTAAATACTATTAAAGCAATTTGATGTTTTAAAAAGCCCATTTTTATCTATATATTTTCGTTTGCCTTAGTGGAAAACAACTTTTCTTTGAAACTGCTGTCTTTGATTGTAACAAAATTGACAGGAGGACAATATAATGCATAATTATTTTAGCATCACTCTGAGTTTTAGAGACAGTATTAGTGACCTGGAGACATAAGCTAAATCTGTAAAGCCATACAGTGTCATTATCATGTCATGTCATTGATTTTGTAAACAACGACTGGCTCAAATTGCCATTGTGTTGACTAACAATGCCAATAATTAAGACATTGAATGAACCAAAATAAGAAAAAGAAAGAATAATGAATTTAGTACTGAATCAGAATTTCATTCTTCTTTTTAAGAATGAAACTTTAATTTGAAAAAAATAATGCATGCTCTCACTTTTATTTTTTAACCATGTCAATTCTTCCCCATTAAGAATCTCTAGACAGGTTTGACAGCACAATTAACACATTTGCACAAATATTTCAGGAATTTGATCTTTGAGAAATCAAGTGCAAAATAAAATCTTCTCTATCTTTTATACTAATCTGAGATTTCCTTCCTAAATTTGATATGATATAGACCTAGTTAATAAGATTTTATGGAACATTGAAGGCTACTCCCCCCAAATTAGCAAGGCTTGCTTGGCCAGTCTTAAGGGACCCATATATCCATATGATATTGCAAATGATAGATAGATAAATAGATGGATGGATGGATGGATGGAGTGGGGTGGGGTGGAATGGGATTAATGGCTGAACATAGGAAACAAAACTTTAAAAAAATTGGACAATCCTGTAGGAGCAGCAATTTATAATTCATTTATGGATAAGAGATGAATCTGTTAAAAACATAGATAAGAGATGAATCTGTTAAAAACATAGATAGATAGATAGATAGATAGATAGATAGATAGATAGATAGATAGATAGATGATAGATAGATAGATAGATAGATGATAGATAGTAAGATAGTAAGATAGATGATAGATATAGATAGATAGATAGATAGATAGATAGATAGATAGATAGATAGATAGATAGATAGATGATAGATAGATAAAATTCTGTCTGTCTGTCTGTCTGTCTGTCTGTCTGCTGTCTATCTATCTATCTATAATTTATTCCAGTAAGGACTTTCTAGAATGGGATTGGCCAAGATTGTTTTGTGATTTTACTTTTTACTAATATTTCTACTACTTTTCATAATTTTTGGGAAAAAAGAAAAAGCTGATATTTTTAATATTCTAAATGCAGACATGTGAGGCAGGAAAAGTAACTTATATTTTTCTACAAGAGAATTTTTGTTTTATTTTTTTCCAATGGTGCACCCAATGCTGCTATCATTACGTCCATCCACCTTACTGCTGATCATCCTTTCTTCTCTTTCCTTCCAGATATGAGCCCGGAACACTTCTAATTCCAGAGAAAGAAATTATAGAAAGAAAGATGCTTAAATGAATTGTTCTGTTAAAAATAACCTTTTGCAGAAAGATGTTCTCCTGGAAATGTTGTTCTGAGTATGATTTGTCTATGCAGTAGTAGATGCTTTTGCTCATTCACCAAAAGCCTGACTGAAAGGATTTGACATGGAACAAAACTGGACAAGTGGGAAATGTTTGGAAGCGGTGGATTTTTACAGAATTTACAATTAGATTAGAAGGACATGCTACATGAGCCAATAAACAAATTGCACATCAAAGCATAGAGGAATGGAGTGGTGTTTTTATTATGGAGACTTGCAAGCTGCTCTAGTTTGCAACCATAAAATATCTGGGTTAATAAATGAACGATGAGTGGACATTAAGCATGTCAATACAAGAAGAGCTATTCGGCTTCATGGCCAAATTACAGGAGAAGAAAAGCAAAGACACAAGATGCTTGTTACCTAGAGGTGAAGGAATTGAAAATGTTATAAATTCATAATTTATTGGATACAATTAATTGGAATGCAGCTTTTGAAAGGGTCTCTATGGTTTAACTATCATCTCATATTTTTGAGGTGATATTTTGGCACACAAAGGGCTATTTGTGATAATTATAAAGGATTATTATAAAAATGTTATACGCACACATGCACATATACACACCATAATTAAAAGTCACAAATTATTAGTACCACTATTTAAATAAACTAAAACAACCTCTACCTTGGTGTTTTTATGATTAAAATGTTAGGTATTAACTTTTGCAGTTTGTAAGATTGAATGTATGTATGTATGTATGTATGTTTAATTATTTATTCATTTATTTATCATACTTCTTAATCACCCATCTCCTTCAGAGAGGGGCTCTGGGTGGTGTACCATTTACTCAATAAAAAATAAACATTGAAATAAGAATAATTTAGGGTTAAAATGTAACATTATAGAACAACATTATAAAATTTCAAAAGATGAAGTATTCCAAAATGGAGGATTGGCAATTTTTAATACAGGTAGGGACAGGGTTCTCTTTAGCCAGCACCATGATTGTGTGGGCTCCTGTGTCCCTTATGCAAGGCTGCAGAGTCAAGTTTGAAGATTTTATTCAAGTGAGGCAATGGACATGAAAGTGCAAAAACTCTAAGCAGACTATACTTTCATTATTGAGGCCCTATAAAGACTTCATATTTCCAGGAAGTTGTCCTTTTGGAGCAGTTTATCATGATTTGAACCTTAAGATTTGTTGTCCCTCTTTGTTTTATATCCATTACTTTCTTGTCCAATCGAGGATTTGCTTTCCAATCAGCCATTCTGCTTTGGTTTCACTATGAGTAAATTTTCATTTTCAGAGTCCTTACAAAGATCAACTCTTCATAAGTCTGCTAATAAAGATGGTTTAAAAGATGGCTTAAGAACTTCTAATGGTACACGGAGAACCACCATAACTCCAAAGTTAGGAGCAATATTAGAAACATTTTGCTGTGCTAATCTGCATTGCTGTGCTAATGGGGAGCTGGTAACAATATAAGCTATGATGAAAGTTTCTATTTCAGCCCTTGTTTTTGTTTTTTATGTTGAATATAGTTCTACCAAAGAGATATTTTTAAAAAAACATATTTAAGTCTCTCCTTGTTGGTCAAAAGCATGCATCCTATCCATTAGCACTGTATCATGGGGTAGGCAACCTCCTGTGCTATCTCCTGCCAACCTGTTTTATCAGCAAAAGTGCTCTTAGGTAGATGGGCTGCATTTAAGCACTGTATTATATTTTTATAGTGCAGAAATCTAAATCATGTCGGTCAGTGAAATATTGCTCTAAGGTTTACTGTGATAACTTATAGGAATACCCCTGCCTATTCTGCTGTTTTATATAAATACTACCATTATTATTCAGTAATGGTATCATGAGTAGGAGATTGTGTTTCCTTTAAAATTGTACATCCCACTCCTTCAAGTGATGCAGCTTATGTAGTCAGCATAAGATGTCAAACCATAAGAAAGAGAGTTATCATGGGTAGCTTAGCAGGTACACTAGATTTGAGCCTCTATTTTCCCTGGCTTATATCCCAGCTTCCTTTGCCATGACTGCTCAACTGGCAATGGTCAATTTTTTTCTGGCGTTAATTTTATTGCAATCTCTTCTACCACTAACACTGCCATATATACATCAAGGGAAGATCATTAGGAACAGCGGCACTTGAACAGTTCTGCATGGTTCAGAGATGTCCACAGGAAAGTCAACACAATCCAAATGGTAGGTGTGTTCATGTAGTGGAAGCCCCCCAACCTCTTTTTTTAATATGCATCACAGCTATCCTCCCCATATAAAAAGGGATTATGTTGCAATTGCTCTGGTTACTGTAGCTGTTTTGAATGTTGTTGACTGCTTTTCCCCAACATGGCTCTGACACAGCTCCTGGCTGTATAGAGATCACTGTTATCCTTTGATTAATATTCCAATCTGGATTCAGATACCAGCCAGAATCATGGCTAAAAAAAAGATCTTCCGAGAAAATCTGAAGGCTCCCTGGATAATAAATAGGAGGCTAAAGAGACGAGAACCTTTAGAGTCAGTTGCCTATGGAATTGATTAGTGATATATAAACAATGCAGAGCAAATTGTAGCAGTTATTACATTTTTTCCAGATATGCATAAACTCACTGCCTTTGGTTGCTATAGCAACGCCATAGCAGCGTTAGGAAACCAACAGGTGTGGCTTGATACAATTTTAATCAGCATTTGTGCTGCAAATTAATGTTAAATAGAAAGTCAATAATAAATGAAAAAAGCTATTATAAACAATATGTGAGGACAAGGTTTAAAATCAGAAGATTCAAATATGTTAGCAGATCTACTATAAAAAAAAAGAAGAGAAGGAAGAAAGCAAGAATTCTTGTGTGGTCTCCCCTCCCCCTCCCAAGAAAATAGGTTCCTAAAGAAGATTTCAATATAAAGAGAATTCTGTATTCAGCAGAAAGAATCATATGTTGCCGCTCTCCAAATTTAGGTGTTTGATTTTGCTGCTTAATTATTCGAAGCTTCATTTGTCAGTGGAATCACAGGCTAAATATAACATATTAAGGGTCATCTATTTAGTCATCTATTGAAAAAATAGTCAATCTGTGCAAGGTAATGAGAAGGAAAAATACAAAGCAAGACGGGGCACTGTGAGCTTGTGTTTGGAACCATAGATTGAAGATGATATGCTTAATTTAATTTTGTGAGCATATAGTCTCTCTAATCCATGTCTAAGAGTTCAAAACTAGAGAATAAGAGGCTGTAAGATAGAGGTCTCGCTATCTTCATGGTTCGTCATTCTGTTTTTTCCTCCTTTCTGTGACTGAAGAGCACTCTAATCTGAAATATTAACTCAGGCAATTCACTCTGCTAAATCCCAATCTCACGCCAGTGTTTGAGATCAAAGGAAAGTTGAGTTACATTTAGCCAGAAGATTCCAACCACATCTCTTCATAAAGTGAAAGTAGGTCTAAAGAAATTGTTAGAGTACAAATATTTTCATTTGTTTTTCTGCTCACCTATAAATTAAGGACATATTTGTGAATGGTATGCATGTCTACAGTAGAGAGAATGAATTTGAACACACAGCTCAATTACTTCTAAGATAAATGACTATGCATCTTCTTTTAGTATATGTAAAGCCTAGGTCATAATCAGCCCCATTTTTTTCTTTTGTTCACTAGAATATTTTATTCACTGATTTGCTTACTTTGGTCTATGTTTTTACTGGGGAAAAATTAACAAACACATTTGTTAGCTGTATTCAAAAGAATATATTTGGCTAAGTAAGGAAATAAATATTTATACTATGTATAAATGGTCATCAAAGAAACTTGTTTTTAGTGACCAGTGAGTGACAGAAAGATAGATGCAATTTCAAATCAGTTTTATTAAAATAATTGAAACATTTCCCCATCCTATTAAAAGAAGAGGATAAAGTGATAGAGCCTGGGTATCAAACATCAGTAATTCTGATCATATATGATTCATATTAACAGAGCTTTCCTAAAATTAATTAGTGAACATCTCAATATTCTAATGCAGCCATAATTTGTTTTCAAAAGTTATCCTGGTGAATAACTCATGGAAAGCTGATCTTTCATTTTAATGCCATATTGTCTCTTGAGAAGTGTGCATTATAGTTCTGAAGTGCTCCCATTTCAAAGATGCAATCAAAACACTGAGGACAGGAGATACAGCATTTTTAGCTGTATTAACTGAACACATGTTAATATTTGCCATAACAGACTGTGAGTCGGAAGAAAATATCTATTTAGTATTCCTTGAAAATAAATGAAAGAGAATTAGTACTTCTCCTAATCATATTAATAGAGCTAAAATTGAGATAGAGATTTTTTTTCTTACAGTAAGAGACCATTTTTCACTAAAAAGCAAAATGTAGCTGTAGTCACATTCACTTATGCAGATGGCAATTTAAACCAGATTTAAATCAAAAATTACAGTTCAGAGTACATTTCTGAAATTACTGTGGGAATTCCTCTTGGCTAAGGGTAAAGAGAGCATGCTTGCTTCAAAAATTACCTTGTTTTGAACCAAGGGATGCCAAATGGATATCTTCTGCAATCCCACCGGTCTCATTGCACGCAATTTGGCATTGAATTTCTCTTAAGCAGATTTCTTTGTGAAATGTATCTGTGGCGGGCCACTTAATACTGAACTTCAAGACTGCTTTCCATGTGGCTGCCTCACCTGCCTCTCCCATCCCACTTTCCCAACCACTTGGAGCAGAGGTGTCAAACTCGATTTCATTGAGACCGCATCAGGGTTGTGTTTGACTTTGGTGGGGGCAGGGTGGGTATGGCCGGGATGGGCATGGCCAGCTCGACATCACTCAGGTTGGGGGTGCCTGTGGTGGCTGGAGCCCTCTTCCAGCCACCACAGGGTGGGTCCCCAAGCTCCATTTTGGTTGTGACAATTTCCTGCAACCCTCTGCCAGCAAAAACGTAGCTTGGGAATGCTGCCCGTGGCCCTTGCGAGTTCCATTTTTGGCTGTGATAGCTTCCTGCAACCCTCCGCCAGCAACCAACTTGCTGTAGTCAATTGCCATGGCACAACTCAGTGCAGGACAAGAGGATTTGAGATTAAGGAAGATAAGGCTGATGAGAAATATAGATAGATGATAAATAAGAGGGAGGGAGGGAGAGAGTGAATGAGAGAGACAATGTTGAATTACATTGATGTCAGAAATGGGAGGTATATGAAATTTTAGTTTGGAAGCTATTGAAAATGCAATTATTTAAAAAAAGAATGTTGAGTTACACAAAAAGGAGGAAATTGCCACTCAATCTTTTCAGGCAAAGAAAGACTGAGATGTGACGATTCAAAGATGAATGTGATTGATTTTATTGCAATATTTAGCACCTGTTTCTACTCTTAACATTTTCCTCAAATACTGTATCTGTGAGTAGTGCCCTGAAATTTTTTGGATCCAATTAATTTCAGAAAAGTAATAATAACAACTGCAGCAGCAAAATCAAGAATTGGAATTATAAAGAATCCCTATATCCCCATTGATGAGTTTTATTCCTCTTAAACTCACAATACAGCCAGTGGGGTTTTTTCCTTTAAAAAAAAATAACCAGCTGTTTCCTGAGACATTTGATACAAAGCTTTTTGTGAGTGAGGTACTAACACAGAAGACAAAGATTAAAGAACACAGTATGTTTCACAGGATCAAATGTGAAATAGAAATGATTCATGGAATAGCAAACCTGCACAAATTGCAGATTACCAAAGAAAATATAGCTTTCCCCCCCCCTCCTTTTCTCTCTTTCTTTCTCTGTCAGATGGAAGCAGAATAATGGTTGGTGTAGGATCAAGTTATGTAGTTCTGGGTGGGAGATAAAGTATTTTAGTAGAGGAATAGCCAAATGCTGGTTTTGTTTTCCATCTTGCTGGCAACAATAGCAATGGCTAATAATTTGATGTAACTTGGCCTGGCTAGCATTGATTAGATAACAATGATGGGTAATCAGTACACAATAGCTCTCAGTGTGGCAGAGGATCTCAACTCCTAGGAACTCAAAAGCATCTATGCCGAGTTCCGGTTCCGGCGGCGGTGGCGACGGGCAGCTCTTTGCCTGCTCCGGCTCCCCGGTGGGCTTCCCCACTCCTTGGGGGGCACAGGACACCCCGCAGAGGGGTCCTGCCGGAGGGGCGGCATCGCGGAGGACTCCTGCAGCAGCGGCAGCCGGCGGGAGGTCTCGCGCGCGCCCAAGGCACCGGGGAGCAAGCTCGGAGGGCGCTTCGCGTTTCTGCACCTCGCGCCTCGCTATAAGCCGACTGGAGAATGCAACAATAGAAGGAAGCGGCTGCAGTGCGGTGAGGTTGCTTCTCTCTTCATTCCCTACTTTGCATGAAGAACTATTCAGCTTTTTAAAAAGATTTTTACTTTCGGAGCATTTTGGAGGCACGGCTGGAGGGAGGGGGGTTTCCCCCCCCTTGGACAAGCGGCGAGGAACAATTCTGCTCTCAGCCCCCGGGGAAGGAGGAGGGGGGAGAGCCAACGAATGAAGCCTCACCCAGGCTGAGATGATTTTCTCTTCAACTTATTTCTACATATTGCTGTGATTTGAGGACTTTTGGAACTTTTTAAAACTTTGTTATGCCTCTGTGCCCAAAACTGGCAGGGCAAGATGGCACACTTCCGTTGTCTTTATGAACTGTGAAACCTGACTCCACCTTTAAAATTCAGGCTTCCGGTCTTTGTCTCCGTGTCTCCCAGAGGAATCTCTTGTGGATTGGTATTTTTTAAACTTCCTAGGGGAAATTTTCTATCTACTGCCAGACTTATTAGAGAGACTCTCTTCTGCCTGGCTCTTCTGCTCCCGAGACTCACCTGGCTACCCTTCTTTTCTAACTGTCTATCTTATATATGGACTGAACTTCTAACGTTATAAAGGATGGCATCTAAAAGACCACCTCCTGGAAAACCCGGCTTTGCCACTTCTGCTCCAACATCCGCAACATCCAGTCCAGCCACACAGTCAAAGATATCAGAACTGATGCAACCTAAGACTACAGAGATGGACTTTCAACAAATGCTTCAACAAATTCTACAGGGCCAGGAGGAAATCAAGAAACAGCTAAGGGAAATGAAAGATGAAATTAAAGAAAATCAAGCCCAAATATATAAGAACTCACAAAGACTGAATCTTGTGGAAGGGGGGGGTGGAGGAGGTGAGGGGGGGTGGTAGAAGCTGTGCAGAAAGGAAACAAAGATCTTGACATCCAACAGATGTAAATAGAATTTGAGAGAATGTCCTATTACCTTAGATTTCAAAATGTTATAGAAGAAGATGGGGAAAACATAAAGGACATCATGACAAACATCCTGGCTGACTACACACACAAAGAAAAACAACAGATGGGGTGGGATATAGACCTGATTTATAGAGTGAACTCAGCTTATGCTAGAACACACAATGTACCTAGGGAGGTTCACATTAAATTTCTTAGAAAAAGCACAAGAGATGAAATTCTGGGTGTACAAAGGGGGCAAGCATTGACATACCATGATATGGAGATAACCATTCTGAAGCAGATCCCTAAGAAGATTAGAGAAAAAAGGAAGAATTATTCGCAATTAGCGAATAAATTATACCAGAAAGGGGTGTGGTTTAGATGGTTGATGCCTGAAGGTATGCTGATATTCTGGGAGGAGACAAGAATCAGAATCAATTCACCCATAGAGGCGCAGGCCTTTATGGAAAAAAACAAAACACTCCTAGAAAAAACACAAGACACTACAACGGACGCACAGGACATGGGAGGGGCCAGAGCTCTGCCATTGGAGGGAAATGTGGCAATAGCAAGAAGACTCAGATCACAAAAATAAATAAGAAAATCATATTATTATAAACTGACCGAAAGTGATAATGGAATTATATCTGGATTTTATACTGTAATGTCTAATCTGATTGAATTTAGTAATAGAACTAATATGCTGATTGTAATCAATTATATATCAATGCATTATATATAAATGTATACTATGAGTATGGAGGGAGGGACGCCTGCCACATTTTGCAACTGCCAAAATTTGTATACCTGTCCATTTACCCTTTTCCCTATAAATGTTGAAAAACCAATAAAAAAATTTTTATTTAAAAAAAAAAGCATCTATGCCAAGAAGCTTCCCAACCTTGTATTTCCCTTAACAAAAAATGTGATCTCATTCTCCCAAATAAACAAAAACTTAGAGGGAATGGGGAGTTAATGAGAGTTTATCAGGAGAGAGTACAGTGATCACAGCAGCTTTGTGTTCTGAGCTGTAAAAATGCATTCTCTGAATAACTGCTTTTTGCAAAAATTGTGTCTTTAGAACTGTTGATTGCCTATGTGGTGACTGGGTGACTTCATTCCATTGAGTAAGAGGGGACTGTAAGAACATTATAAGGCAACAAGCAGGGAAGGTAACATGAATTTGCAAGTAAAAAACATTAAAAATCTTTCTATGAGTGGTGCCTCATTGTAAAAAAATAAAGAAAATATAGATTTTTGAGTTATAATGTTTATCTTCATGCTGGCCAGTGGATGACGGTGGAAGGAACAGGTGATCCCTAAAAGACCAAAATGTGCTCTATAAGATGATAAAGTGGAAAGTGATGGTAGTTGATGGCTCATTATTAAACAAATGCAATAATACTAAAGCAAACAAATGCTAGTTGGATGCTAGTTGGACACAGCAGTTTGTGATGTGTGTTGTCTGTCCACTTAAACCAAAAACACTTTTCAAAACTCACCAAGTCCACTAACTGTTCTCTTTTCTTGCTAATGCATAAGGTAGCAAATGATAGCATTGGAAAGAATAACTACAGATGTATTCCTGCCCATCCTTTCAATCAATAGAAAGGGACCAGAAAGAGACAGAATGCAATGTGGATATGCAAATAATGTCAATGGGATAAATTTGGTTTCAGAGCTGTGAACTGAGTTATCTAGACAGAATTTTTCAAACTGTGCATAACTCTAAGAAGGTTCCATGACAGACAAGAGAAAATAATCACCTCAAACACAGCCAATTTTATCTCAGGGAAATTTCCCTCTTAAATAGGGCTTCCAAGAATTTTTTATTTTAATTTTCTAACATATTCCACAGCCTGAAAAAGTTTAAAAACATCTGATCTAGATCACTGGACCTACTGGTAAAACTTATGTTTCTCAAAATATGGTGAGCTTGATTAGGAGAGTTTGAACTGAACTTTGTAGGTATTATAAGAGAATTCATAAAGCTTGTGTGCCTTAAAATGAAAATATTGCTGAAATGAGGACATATATTTATATTTATATTTATATTTATATTTATATTTATATTTATTCACTTATTCATCTGTTTATCTATTTAACAAATTTTATTGTGGATGATTTATTTGCTGTGTGGACTGTACACCGCCGCGAGTCCTTTTTGGGAGAGGGGGCGGTCTAGAAGTGCGAAGAAATAAATAAATAAATAAATAAATAAATAAATATAAACTACACAGTAACAGTCAGAAAGAATATTGGCTCATACAATTCCTGGATGGCACTGTCTAATGCTCAGAGTATGAGAAATAAACAAGATAGAAAATACAGAAAGGCAAATATGATTTTCTAAATATAATGGAAACCTCACGGGAGGACTCCTGTCAATGAAAAATAGGAATTAAAAGACACTATTTCCTCCAAAGGAAGTCAAGCAAGCGCTGGAGAAAAAAAATAGTTGCATTAGATGTTAAAAATGTCTGTTCCTGCTCAGAAATCCAAATAAATTAATGTAGCAGTGGTACACAAAGCATCTGAGTAAAAAAAGTGGAAGAACAGTATCGCCTGTCAACCAGCCAGTCAAAGAGATGTGGATGTTGCTTCCAAAGGAAACTGCAGATCTTTCAAAGAAGCATGACATTCTGTTGATGGAAATTTTTTAATTACCACAACATCTGGAAGACAAACTCTGCCAAGCAGGGATCTTCTAAAAAATATTGCCTTTTCTTGCTGACAACTTTCTCTTTCCTAAAGTGAAGAAAGGCACCAGAGGAACAGCTACCCTTGAGATACTACCAACAGGAAGAGTTAGTTGAGAACTTGGAAGTAACGAGAACATGACTATAAGATACAGACAGCATTGATTTTAAGGAAAATAAAAACAGAGATGAGCAAACATATATCTTGAACTTTTAAAAAGTCAATTTTAATAGATTAATTGCAGCAAAAAGTAGGATCCTGCAGCTAGAGAAAGGGAGGAGGAGGTCAATATGGGTGAATGCCCTTTTTACTCTGAATAAATTAAATCTCCACAACTAGAGGAATTGCACTCTATTGTTCTGAAATAACAGATTGTCTAGCCCAGGGATTCCCTAACTCTTCAGTTCATTGACCTTCATGTAGCTACAGACTCTTCATTGACCCACAAACATTTATCACATGAACTACAATTTAATAAATACTACTTTAACTAATAGTAATATGAATAACAACAGCATTGTTGACATTTTGGAGAGTCTCACTGATTCTTGGGGGATAATATTACCAGATGTTTGGCTAGTTAATATTACTAGCCAAACACTTATGCAATAGTATGTCAGGCAATGGGTGAAGTGCCAAATGACTGAAGGAGAACAAATGTAGTCCCTATTTTCAAAAAGAAGAGGAGGACATCCAGGATACTATAGATAAATAGCCAGTCATTCAATACCTGGATTCCTTTTTAACCTTCTAGCAGATCAGAAACACACTGCCCACTAAGCACAATATGGTAATTACTGGAAGTCGGCATGGATTTGTTAAGACCAAATTTTGTCAGATTAACTTTATTTCAATTTTTGATCAGGTAACTTTCTTATAAATTAAGGGAATGCTATTTACATGACCAGCAAAACATTTGAAAAGGTATTATGTGATATGCTGAATAATAATTCACTTAAGAATAGACAGAATGGCAGAGCAATTAAGTGGCCTGAGTTACAAAGTTCAGGAATTAATCAATTAAATAGGAGACGACTTCCGGTCCCCGAAGGAGACGGACGTGCACGTCCGCTGCTTGCCTATTTGGTGGGCTCCCTTTGGGAGCACAGGGTGCCTTGGGGGGGTGCCCTGCCACAGGGCGGCTTGCTGGGACCCCCTGGATCAGCGGCGGCCATGGGGGGGTCTCCAGCTTTGCCCCAGGAGCCGGGAAGCATAGGGGGTGCGCGGCGGTGCTGCATGTTGCCGTGCGTCTTCGCCGAGCGGAGCCTGGAAGGAAATAATCAATTTGAAGGCTACAGCTGAAGTGCGGTGAGGTGGGAAGTCTCCCCAAGTCTTTTGATAATCTATTCAATTGATGAACTGCAGTCTTGTTAAAACTCTGTTTCAATCTTTGGAAGAATTAAGATTGGAGGGGGGGATTCCACCCCCCCTCAGAAAAGTGGCATTTGTAACATCTCCCCCTCTCAGAGGAGAGAGAGATAGAGAGCTAAAAACAGACTTTCACTTCCCTTAAGAAATGGGAAGATGACTTTTTATCACAATTGCAAGAGAAAGGATGGTTGGGCTGATCTTTCTTTAAACTATTTATGAGAACTTTGGACTTGTTGTTTCCTGACCTCCTGTGAAGGCTGAGCCAAGATGGCCAACTTCCTCCTTCTTCTTTGACTTCACGAATAAGATTCCTCTCTTGGAAGATTTTCTGGCTTTGAACTTATTTTCCACCCCAGAGATATCTAGGAGCCTTCTCTATTATATACTTCCCCTGGATCTGGAATATTGGACTCAACTATTTGGCTAAGAGCAGCATTGGAAGTCTAATATTCCCTTTTGCGTTTGCCTACCTCGTGATCTCTCCCAGTTGTGCTTCTCCACAGACACCATTTCTTTGCACAGACTTATAACTATCTCTGAGCTTCATGATGGGTCCTAAAAAATTACCGCCTGGCAAGGCTTCTTCGGCCCCGACATCTTCTACATCCAGCCCGATTACTCAACAGTCACAATTGGGGTCATTTCTACAACCTAAAGCCCCCGAAGAGAGTTCAAAGGATTTATCCGTTCACCAGATGCTTCAATCTCTCTTAAAGGGACAGGATGAATTGAAAAAACAACTGACAGGCTTAAATGATCAGCTCAGAGAAACGGAACAACAAGCTACACAAAATAAACAGAGAATAGGTGTACTGGAGGAGGGGGCGGTTGGGATGAGGGAGGAGATTAAGACAATCCAAAGGGGGAATGTAGAATTTGAAAACCACATGATAAAAATGGAATTCGAAAGGATGTCTTTTTTCCTTAGATTTCAAATATGCTAGAACACACAATGTTCCAAGGGAAGTCCATGTTAAATTTCTTAGAAAGACCACAAGAGATGAGGTCCTAGGTGCTCAAAGGGTGGGACCACTAAAATATAAAGGCAAAGAAATAACCATTATTAAACAGATTCCAAAGAAAGTAAGAGATAAGAGGAAGAAATATTCCTCTTTAGCAAAGAAATTATATAATAAAGGAGTCTGGTTTAGGTGGTTATTGCCAGAAGGTATGTTGATTTTCTGGGAGGGCAGCAGAATTAGAATTAACACTGTGGTGGAAACGGAGGCTTTCATTAAAAAACATAATGCCCTTCTAGACGAAACAGGGGATGGTGCACAAGATATGAGGGAGGGAGGGGCCAAGGCTCTGCCAGAAGACAGGGGGGAGGATCCAACACTGAGAAGACTCAGGTCACAAAAATGAATTGAAACTTTATTGCAATTGTTGTTACAATGTAATATTTGGAAGTGATACAAAAAATGATTGAATACACTTGATTATTTAATGTAAAACCAAAACTACCAATATCTACTCAAATGTTGATGCTTTTTTTACTTTTTTTTTGTAAAGTAAGAGATTTCAGGGGATTACCTTCCCTCGCATGATGTAGCTGTCAAAATTTTCTATACCTTTTCTTTACCCTTTTTCCTTTAAAAAAATTGTAAAAAACAATATTTTTTTTCAAAAAAAGGAATTAATCAATTAAATAGATGGAGCATCATAACAATTACTTCTCAATATTTACTTCTCAATATTTGTTAAAATGACTGATGGAAAAAGTGGAAAGAATGCTCATGAAATATACACATAACATCACATTGACTGGGATAAATAATACCATCAAAAATAGAAGTAAAATTCAGAAGTACCTTGAAGAAATGCTGTAACTTATATAGGCATGGTATGGCATGCCAAATCCTACCATGATCCTGCCATGGCACACCAAATCCTGACATAATAGGGTGTTTCAGAGAGGTACAAAGCATGGCTTATCTGCTTCAATTAGAAAATTTACTTTACAGATAGCAGCTTCTGCGCCATATTGCATATAAACTGAAAATCTTTTTTTTATTGTAAAATTTTTATTGTTTTTTTTTTTTACAAATGTTTTAGGGAAAAAGGTAAATAGGTATAGAAAATGTTGACAGCTACGTCATGCGGGAGGTAGAAATCCCCCTGAATCTCACAACTTTAACAAAAAAAAAGAGAAAAAACATCCAAATTTGAATAAACATTGGCAGCTTTTTGTTTTTACATTCAATCATCAATATATTCAATCATCTTTTGTATCACTTCCAAAAGTTACATTATAACAACAATTGCAATAATGTTTCAACTCATTTTAAAACTGAAAATCTTGATAGCAAGTAAAGCAAAATGAATTTATGATACCCTTCCAAGTGAGGTGCGCCTTTGAATATTCAACCAAGTAAACTATGGAGCAATAAGAAATCATTTCTTATATTTCTACAATTCTTGGAATGCCTGGAGCTCCTCCTAGTCTGCAATAATTAGCAGTAAGCCTACATTCAAGCTTTAAAAATCAATCAAAGGGATTCACCCCCTAACATTTCCTATCTTGAAATGCTATTATTATTTTTTTAAACAGCCCCAAAAGCTAAAGAAGCTGAGCATGCATGAAAAGATTTTGTGGAGTCAGTGATAGGAAAGAAAGCTGAAGGATGGAAAATTATTACTGATATATAGATCATAATCTTTTCAAGCAAATTAGAAAGGAAATATACCTTTCTTGGTTATTGAAGTATCAATAGTATCAGCCATAAAATATGAAATGGATCCAGTAAATTTTAACCATCATACCCACTACTTAAAGACAAATAATTGAGATAGATGAAGATCACGGATTTTATTTCTTCATAAAGATTAAGCAAGTTGAGGGCTAATTTAAGTGGCCACTAAATGCCACTTAAACATTGCTATTTAAAGTGGTCACTTAAGACCGACATTATCATTTCAAAGTTTTTTAGATGGCATATTTAATTTTGATTATATAAAAGTGGTTTTTAAAAGCCATTTTGCTCAAAAAGAAGTCAAAATTAGAAGATAAATCACAATTTGCTCCTGAACTTCTGGTCAGAGGCACACAAATTGTTCAGCAGTGCAAATTACATCAAAAAATATTTTACCATCATAAATTTAAAGTTATTTCTACAAGAATGAGAATAACATTTCCTATTTCTGTCTGCGAACACTGCAGAAACAGAGCTGGGAAAAGAATTGCATAATGTATTACAAAAGTTTTGAGTGCAGTCTATTTTGTTGCAGGCTGTGTTGATGGAATTGTGACCTCTGAACCTAATGACTAGATACATTTGAAAATAAATTAATTAGAATAAACTCTGTGAAGAGACTAATAGAGAGAAAACAAATGTAATAAAAGACTCAGTGGTTGTTGGTAAACGTTCTGGATCATTTATTTTGTTCTATTTAATAGTGGGAAGAAACAAAAAGTAGTTTACAGCCCAATTTAATGTGCCAGTTTTAACCTTTAATGTTATAAATATTTGGGCCCTTCTCTAGTATGTACCTACTCAAATTCAAGTCTTTCTTTTAACTTCTTGCTCTTGCTAAATCCAATCTATTGAGGCTTGAGAGCAGTAAAAATGAAAGGCCATTGAATCCAATTTCCTCTGTAATGCAGAAATGCCATAGTTACCACATAAATTTCAATGTGGTGACGTTGTCTCTTTCTGATCTGCTCCAGAATATTTCCATGTAGAAATATAATCATGGACTACTCTGCATTTTGTCCTTCCTTCCTTCCTTCCTTCCTTCCTTCCTTCCTTCCTTCCTTCCTTCCTTCTTTCCTAGGTTGACCCATCCTCCCATCCTTCTGAGTTCAGTAAAACTGAGGACCTCAATTGTTGGGGGCAATATGTTGACTCGTAACTGACTTAGAGAGAACTGTAAAGCACTATGAAGTGATATATAAGTCTAAGCGCTAGTGCTATTTTGAGCAGAAATCCAAATTTCATATTCTTCTTACTTTAACAAACAGATCTGATATCAGATGTATAATTTTAACAATAAGAGAATTGTCTAAAATTGGCATTATATTGTTTCCATTATATTTAGAAAATCATATTTGCCTTTCTGTATTTTCTATCTTGTTTATTTCTCGTACTCTGAGCATTAGACAGTGCCATCACAGACAAAGTGGCTAGTTCAGTAATTATTTCATTTTACTCAAAATTACTGAATGACTATTTCTTAAAATTCCAGGTTAGTTTTTGAAATTAGATTGAATTGTTTCTATGGGCATTTGTTTATTTCAAATTTTAGAGTATTTCTATGTTAGAAATATAATAAATAAACAATAACTTCAACACCTACATTTTTTAAAGAAAATATGATTTGGTGAAATGGGAAGCTAGGGACATTTTTAAGGAAAATGTCTATAGCATAAATAAGGTTTCTCATAGGACAACTAGTTTACCACAGTCAATGAATTGTTGAGCGACAAAGTTATTTTAGTTCATTGTATTTTATATTCTACTGGATCAACCTGGAAGACTATGAGACTAAGCTAAAGTCCCATAAATGCTCTCATTTTAATCTTTACAGAGTGCCCTAGAACAGTAAAATCATGAGGAACTGAAAATGTTTATAACTGTTCTTCATTCAAAGATAAGAATAACTTTTCCACTTATATTCATATAGTCTGATTGGTATATTTTTCTAATATTTCATATATTTGTTGCATTTGTCTATTCGTATGCAATTATATACTATATAGCTACATGGTCATAGTTGTCATGTCTACATTTAAGCAGAAACAAAGATCCATGCAATCCTGAGAAGGACTGCAATATGTCATTGTAATGAGTTTCCAACAATTGCTTCTTTCATTTTATCCCATTTTCTTTTCCAAAAGAGAGATACAATAGTAATGAATGCATTAAATATACTGAAATATTTTTTGAGTGTTCATTATAAAGCAACTGTATTTATTGGTTTGTTTTTCACATTTCTAAAGCTTTCCAACTTGACAACCTGTGGAAGCATGCAAAACTTAAAAGAGACGTTTAAAACAGCATACACCGACAGAAAAAGAAAGATGCTATCACAGTAGAACAAATTTCTACCAAAAACCTAAACCTCATATGCTAATATGTATTCCTCCTTAATCCAGAATCAGGGGGTACATCCCAGTATTCAAGGAAAATTTGTAGGAAAACAGAGTTGGAGCTTTTCCAGTTTCTGGGAGGATGCTGTTTGAACCTTCCTGAGGTTGGTGGGAGGAGCTGCTGGCTGTGAGGGGGGAGGTAGAGAGAGTACAGAGGACTAAGGTAGAGTAAAATTGCCTCCATTTCATTTGAACCTTCCTGAGGCTGGTGAGAGGAGCTGCTGGCTGTGAGGGTGGAGTCAGAGAGAGTACAGAGTACTACGGTAGTGGCCCACATGTCTAATGGTGCGCAAATCATATAACTATAAACAAAATATAGCAATTATACATTCTGGGTTTGTGCGCTTGAGATTATGGTTTTATTTTATTTCAAAATGACCGGCTTAGTTCAATGTAATAGTTGTTTTGCAGATGTCTTTCACAATACTCTTTTCAAATTTGGATACTGTCCCCTTTGTAAACAAATTGCTAGTCCACATGGACAGATTATCTCTCTAGAATCCCTCCAAGCAGAAATTAGGTACCCAATTTAACCATTCCACTCTATTGAGAAGCCGTGCTATCAGCCCCCTCTACCACAAAGTTCCCACAGGAGGAAAGCAGTATGGACAACTGTGGGATCTGGCAGGGTGAGAGCTGTGAACCATAAACACAAAGTTTTTGCTGTGTCCCAGCATAACAGATATAGTGCCCTTTCTGACTAAATGGGGACACTAAAGTGACAGGTCAAAATAGTTGTGATAATGATGACTCAAATAAGCAGGGGAGCATGGTCCAAAATGAAGATCTTACTTTGGAAAGGCGAAAGTTTGAATCAGGTATTACACATCAGTCGCACAAGAAGAGCAAAGTATCCAAAAAGATAAGTCACCTTCTGGTTGGTGATTCAATCATGAGGGATGTAAATTTAGGAGGTTTTGAAAGAAGTCAGGTGCTGCCAGG
The DNA here is from genome assembly GCF_964273705.1 of Natrix helvetica. NCBI lineage: Eukaryota > Metazoa > Chordata > Lepidosauria > Squamata > Natricidae > Natrix > Natrix helvetica. The sequence continues at coordinate 71,548,999 of NC_138549.1, read as the reverse complement.
TGCTACTGCCAAAAGAGACAGGAGGCGTATTCTTAAGATAGTCAAGAATACAAGTAAGGACTGTGATGTTGATCTATTATACATCTTGGTCCAAATGATCTGTCCCAAAAAGATGTACTTTCTGTGCAGAATGATTTCCAGAGCTTGGGGTATGAACTTAGTAGTATAGATTGTAGGCTTACATTTTCAGAGGTTTTACCAGTATATAAGGAACATATAAGGGAAAGGCCAGCATGTAGCGGAGTTTAATGTGTGGCTAAGGGAGTGGTGTAAAAGGGAAGGCTTAAGTGTTATTAATCATGATGTCTGCAGCTGGTCCAGTGAAAAACTGTACAGAAGAGATGGTTTGCATCCATCCAAAAAAGGGATGAGTTACTTGGCATTAAATTCACAGATTTTCTGAACTGAACAGTGGGGACAGAGAATTAATTGATACAGAACATTTCTGTCCCCAGCAATCTAAAATTCATAGGGTTATCAGTGCATGTAACATAGATGTTTGTGCAGGTAGGATTATCACTCCTGCTGTCAAGCAAAACCAAGTATTTAATAGTGAGTGCCATACCATGTGCATGAATCATATAAGTGGCAAGAAAGTAGGGGCAGCCAGACACAACACAGGTTATATAGATAGTAAATACAGGGTCAATCAAAATGGACTCAAATATCTATACACCAATGCACAGAGTATGAGGAATCAACAGGGTGAATTAAAAATTCAAGTAAATGTGGGTAGATATGATATTGTTGCCATTACATAAACATAGTGGGATGAAACCCACAAATGGAACATACAACTAGAGGGATTTAAATTATTTAAAAGAAATAGACCAAATAAAAGAGGAGGTAAAGTTGCACAATATATAAGAAATAACTACATCTGTACAGAAATAGACCACAATAATGATAAAAAATACGTTGAATTCATTTGGATCCATATTAAAGGAGGGGGGAATGACATTGCCATAGGTCTACATTATACGCCACCCAACCAAACAGAGGAAGTAGATGAACTTTTTGCTATTCAGTTAATTAAGGTATGTAGGAAGCGCACCACAATAGTAATGGGGGATTTTAACTATCCTCACATCAACTGGGAGACAAACTCTGCACCAAGTGGAAGATCAAATGGGTTCCTAACAAACTTAGCAGACAACTTTGTTTTCCAAAAAGTAGAGAAGGGAACAAAGGGATCAGCCATATTGGACTTACTTCTCACTAACAGAGAGGAAATGATAGAAGGTCTGAAGCTACAGGAAACCTTGGGGGCAAGTGATCATGCAATATTGAAATTCAACATTAAGCAAACACAAGTAATAGAACAAAGTCAAACTAGAGTTTTGGAATTTAAGAGAGCTAATTTCAATAAACTTAGAGAGAGCTTGGGAAGGATTCCATGGATGAGAATCCTAAAGGGGAAAACAACTCAAGAAGCTTGGGAAATTTTGAAAAGTGAGATTATAAAATCCCAGTCTAGCACAATACCAATTAAGAAGAAAAATAACAGCTCCCAAAAGAAACCAGCATAAAGTGCTGCATAAATATGCTGCATAAAGCATAAAATTTGGCTCTGACAAATTGAAAGACAAAAAGGATAAGTATAAAAAGTGGAAAGAGGGGCACATAACTAAGGCAGAATATCAGCAAATAGCCCGAGCCTGAAAAGATGAAGTGAGGAAAGCTAAGGCTCACAATGAAGAAAGGCTTGTGACAAAAGTGAAGGTTGAAAACCTTCTTCCAACATGTTAAAAATAAGAAAAAAGTCAAGGAAACAATTGGTCCATTGCTGGGAGAAAGTGGCAAGAAGGTGACAAGCAACAGGGAGAAAGTAGAACTATTAAACTCATTTTTTGCATCTGTCTTTACACAAAGGGGGGGAAAAAGGGTCCAACCTATCAAAAACAGCACCACAAAAATCAGATTAGGAACACAAATTGAAATAGGGAAGAAAATGGTAAGTGAGCACCTGTCTACCCTAGACGAGTTCAAATCAGCTGGACCGGATGGATTACACCCCAGGGTTCTGAAGCAACTGGCAGAAGAGATCTCAGAACCACTGAACTATATCTTTCAGAGATCCTGGAACCAGGGAACTTCCAAAGGACTGGAAAAGAGTTGATGTGGTACCCCTCTTCAAAAAAAGAAAAAAAAATAGATCCAGAAAACCACAGACCTATCAGCCTGACTGCAATACCAGGGAAGATTCTGGAAAAGATAATCAAGCAACGAATTAGTGAACACCTAGAAGCAAACAAAGTAATAGCCAAAAGCCAACATGGGTTTGTCAAAAACAGATCATGGCAGACTAATCTTATTGCATTCTTTGACAAAGTGACAAAATTAGTGGACCAGAGGAATGCCATTGATATAATTTACTTGGACTTCAGTAAGGCATTTGATAAAGTAGACCATAACCTACTACTAGATAAAGTAGGAAAATGTGGGTTAGACAGCATCACCTGCAGATGGATTCGTAACTGGCTGACCAACCACATTCAATGTGTAGTCCTCAATGGAACTGCATCTACATGGAGGGAAGTATGCAGTGGAGTACTCCAAGGCTCTGTTTTAGGCCCAGTATTCTTCAACATCTTCATCAATGATTTGGATGAGGGGATAAAGGGGGAACTCATCAAATTTGCACATGACACCAAGCTGGCAGGAGTAGGCAACACTCCAGAAGATAAGCTTAAGATACAGAAGAATCTTGACAAACTTGAACATTGGGCACTATCTAACAAAATGAAATTCAATGGCGAAAAAAGTAAGGTTCTACATTTAGGCAAGAAAAACGAAATGCACAGGTACAGTATTTGTGGTACTTTGCTCAGTAATAGTAACTGTGAGAGGGATCTTGGAATCCTAGTGGACAACCATTTAAATATGAGCCAGCAGTGTGCAGCAGCAGCCAAAAAAGCCAACACAGTTCTAGGCTGCATAAACAGAGGGATAGAATCAAGATCACGTGAAGTGTTAATTCCACTTTATAATGCCTTGGTAAGGCCACACTTGGAATACTGCATTCAGTTTTGGTCGCCACGATGTAAAAAAGATGTAGAGACTCTAGAAAGAGTGCAGAAAAGAGCAACAAAGATAATTTGGGGACTGGAGGCTAAAACGTATGAAGAATGGTTGCAGGAACTGGGTATATCTAGTTTAATGAAAAGAAGGACTAGGGGAGACATGATAGCAGTGTTCCAATATCTCAGGGGTTGCCACAAAGAAGAGGGAGTTAAACTATTCTCCAAAGTACCTGGGTGTTGTATATGGCAGTTTCCTGGTTCCATTAGGGGGCACAATACTCGGTTCTGATTGGTTCCTGCTTGACAGCTGGCATATATTAAGAGCTGTCACGCAGGGTTTCAGTGTTGCCATTAGCTTAGACGTATGCATAGTGAATTGCCGCGCTGGCAACCTGTTAGCAATAAACTGTTAGCATTAAGACTGAAAGTGGACGCGGACCTTGACAAGCTGATAGCTCAGGGGGTCCTGGAACCTGTAGATCATGTCCTCTGGGAGACCCCCATTGTAACACCACTCAAACAGATGGATCTGTGCACTTGTGCACTGATTACAAATGCTAATTGAATGTAGCCTTGCAACAAAGCGCATAACCAGTCCCAGTGGTGCAACATCTGTTACATTCCCTAGGCCAAGGGACAATTTTTGTGAAGCTTGATTTGGTCAAGGTGTACCAGCAGTTGCCTGTTGATGAGGCAAATATTGAAGCCCAGACAATAGTAACTCAAAGGGGAGGGGGTATTTAAATGCCACTGCCTGCAGTTTGGGCTCTGTGTGGCTCCAGGGTTATTCCAAAACTTAATGGAGCAGCTTCTCCAGGGTATACCAGGTGTCTTCCCATATTTCGATGATATCCTAGTATCTGCTACCTCCCATGCCGACCACCTCACCAGCCTCCGCGCTGTGCTTTGCTGATTCCAGAGTGTTGGATTGAAATTGAAAACCAACAAATGCCAGATTGCAGTTCCCAGGGTGGAATTTTTGGGCTATGTGGTGGACGTGGAAAGTCTTCACTCAGCTCCATCTAAAATCCAAGCCATTCAACAGTCCCCAGCACCTACCAGCAAGGCAGAGTTACAAGCTTTTCTGGGGCTCCTGAATTTCTATAATATTTTTCTGCCACACAAAGCATCGCTGGCGGAACCCCTGCACAGACTGCTTGATAGCTCAGCCAAATGTGTGTGGGGGAAAGCAGAAGCTGCAGCCTTCCAAGCTGTCAAAGACTTTGGTGACTTCTGACAGCGTGTTGGTGCAGTTCAACGAATCTCTTCCCCTTGTTTTGTCCTGCGATGCATCCCCTTATTGGGTGGGGGCTGTCTTAAGTCATCTGTTGCCTTCTAGGCTAGAAGCGCCCATAGCTTTTTATTCTCGAACACTAGCCACCGCAGAAAGGAACAATAGCCAATTAGATAGAGAAACCTTGGCTATAGTGTCAGGAATAAAGAGGTTTCATGAGTACCTCTATGACCAGCATTTCCAACTCATGACTGACCATAAACCTTTGTTGGGGCTAATAGCAGGAGACAAGCAGACACCACAAATCCTGTTGCCTCGGTTGACCAGATGGACAGTTTTCCTGGCTGCATATAACTATTCCTTGCTACATCGGCCAGTCAAGCACTTGTGTCACGCGGATGCGCTCAGTTGTTGTCCTTTGCCAATTACCACCAACGACCCAGCCCCGGCCTCCTCTATTCTACTCATTGATGATTGGCAGCTCCCCATTACAGCTGCTGATGTGGCGAGAGCCACACAGAAAGATAAGGTGTTGTCCAGGGTGTTGGATTGGGTGCAACAAGGGTGGCCAGTGGGGAACTTGGTCTCAGAGTTCCGCCCCATCTACTCCGAAAAAACGAATTGTCTTTGCAAAAGGGGTGTTCGTTATGGGTAGACAGGTGGTGATCCCAGAACCGTTGCGGCACTCGTTACTATCTACCCTGCATGAGGGGCAACCGTGGGTGGTGCGTATGAAGACTTTGGCCCATAGTTACACCTGGTGGCCCAAAATGGACAGCAACATCGCTTGTCGGGTAGTCGTTTGGCAGCCTGCCAATCATCACAACCCTTCAACCCAAGGGCTCCGGTACAAAGCTGGGAGGTCCCGAGAGCACCATGGTCTAGTATTCACCTAGATTTCCCTGGCCCTTAGAGGGGTCAAACATTCCTAGTGGCAGTTGATGCATTCTCTAAATGGGTCGAAGTGTCAATAATGTCATCTACAAATGCACAGTCTATCATAGCAGCCCTTAGGCGATTATTCGCCACACATGGGATACCTGATGTAGTGATAATGGGCCACAGCTAAGGACCACAGAGTTTGCTGGGTTTCTAGCGGAATTAGGAATCTGCCATGCATTTGTGGCCCCATTCAACCCCCCGGCCAATGTTATGGCCAAACGAGCTGTCCGCACCACTAAAGAGGCCCTGGGTAGGTTGAAAGGAAGAGATTGGCAGGAGAAAATATATAAATATCTCCTCTGGCAGCATGCCACCCCATGCCCAACAACAAACCTAAGTCCGGCAGAGTTATTAATGGGCTGGAGGATTAGAACTACCCTGGACCATTTGCATCCCGATTATGCCCCTGAAAAGCCTCCTGGGTCCTGAAGACAGCCTAGGGGGTTTGGTCTAGAGGATTGGGTGTATGCTAGGAACTATGCTGACCACCCCTTATGGCTACCAGGAGAAGTCAGGGGAATCACAGGACCCTGCACCTATGAATTAGTGTCAGAGGATGGCAGGGTCTGGAGGAGACATATAACCAGCTAAGGGCCTGCCACATCATGACAGATGTCAGTACGGAATCATCCAACCAGGAGCCGGAAAGAGTACAACCACGAGGCACCGACAACTCAGCCGCAGGAGATAGCGACCAGCCAGGGGACTTACCAGGGATTCTGCAAGTGCCTCCAGTGGTGAGAAATCCAAGTCTGGAGGGGGCACAGGAGTCAACACAGTCCAATAATTCAGCAATTCGGATGAGCCCACCTGCATCTTCAATGGCCGCCAGCACAAAGCAAGAAGATTGGGGCGGATCCAGTGCCACCCAGAATATTTGGCTGATTATGCATGCGCTGTCTAAGTGTGGAAGGGTGTTGCGTATGGCAGTTTCCTAGTTCCACTAGGGGCGCCATACTTGGTTCTGATTGGTTCCTGCTAGACAGCCGGCATATATAAAGAGCTGTCAAGCAGTGTCTCAGCGTTGCCGTTAGCTGAGACGCGCACGTAGTGAAGTGCTGCGTTGGCAACCTGTTAGCAATAAACTGTTAGCATTAAGAGATCTGGCTCACCTCAGTCCTTCTCTCCACCTGAGTTCTCCCAAATAGAACACTGAGGGTAGAACAAGAAGCAATGGGTGGAAACTAATCAAGGAGAGAAGCAACTTAGAACTAAGGAGAAATTTCCTGATATTTAGAACAATTAATCAGTGGAACAACTTGCCTCCAGAAGTTGTGAATGCTCCAACACTGGATATTTTTAAGATGTTGGATAACCATTTGTCTGAAATAGTATAGGGTTTCCTGTCTAGGCAGGGGGTTGGACTAGAAGACCTCCAGGATCCCTTCCAACTCTGCTATTCTATTCTATTCTATTCTTTGACCTATGACCCAGAAGTGGGTCCCTGGGTCCTATGTAATGACACTGCATAATGGAAAGAATCTGGAGTACGCCAACCTAAATTTTACAGGATTGCAAACCATAGAAAATAAATTTTCTCTCTGATTACTAAATCCTATATTAGTAGTACTTTATAGAGGACAACCAATTTGGGTAATTGAGAGAGCCCATGTAGCAGAAGTGACATGTCCATAATGTCCATGCTCATGTTACCCCATTCAGGGAGTTTCTATATGGTCATTAAGGATATGTCCATATAGAGAACATTACAACAAGATGATGATCTCTGAAGTGTGAGATGACAAGGATATCATTATTTTAAGAAGAGTCCCAGTAACAACAAGAACTATACAATCTGCTATTTATTTTCATTGTTCCATAAAACCTCTGCATAATGGAAGCATTTTCAGATAATTTGGAAAATGCTAAAATGAATTTAGAAGCCATCTTCTGAATTGGAATAAAAATGTGTCTGACAGCATAGAATATTCTGTAGATGTTGTCTGCTTAACAACATTTAAGATAAAATAAAAGTCGTAATCAAAATCCATAATTTTGAATATCAACAGTAGCAATCAATGCAGAATTATAAAATCATAAAATAAGATTTCCAGAAAATTCTGGATGAGAAACTGAAAATCTATTATCAGCTAACAGCTAATAAAAAGCTATAATATTAAGACTTGTATTAAAAGCAACCTGCATTTTGGATATGTTATTTGTTAATCTGTAGAATTATGAAGTAAAAATGGTTTTGGTTGAGTTAAATGTGTCATAGGTCCCTTTAGAATATGGAGTTATTTTGGATGTTAAAGCATACTCTCACAACTTATTGAGCCAATTTTCTGCAAAGGGAATATTTTCCAGTAGGATATATAGAGTATTCTTGTAGCAGTTACAGTTCCTTTGTTGTTTGTTAAACTTTTATGTGATAACAAGTCTGTCTAGAAACAGAGGGATGCGAACAACAGTTTCTCAAGGAACTCATTCACAGGAGTTAATATGCACTTCTATAAATTTTTGAGAATTTTCTGGAGTATCCTTTCTCCTGTGACATCATTCTCACATGGAACAGGAATTTACCATTTTAAAAATACCATTCAAAAGCACAAATGTGAAATGCAATGAATTTTTGTTATATATAGGTCTATTTTACTAATTGGGTATAACTGTTTCACTACAGTGGTTTCATCAGTATGAGTGTCTTTGTGGGGATGACAACAGGCAACAACAACATGAAAAAGAGAGCAGAATAACTGTATCCACAACTGAGTGTCTTCTTGCTTCAGTGAAGTGGAAACACAATATGTTTTCAGTGTGCAAATGCCTTGCCTTATATGATCTCCTCTTTCTATTTTCCATATTGCCTTGGGGTTATCTGCATGTTTAAAAGCTGAGTCATGTTAAAATAGTATTTTCACTTGGTAATAGCTATGCAAGGTTTTCAAAAGGCCAACAAAACCCTGGGAAATAGAGTTATACTTGGCTCCTTCCAAGCAAAACCCAGGCAGCTTTATAATGGCAAAAGGGAATAGACAAATGCATTTCTGAGATTTCAGTGCATAATAGTATCCCACCTAGAGTATAAATTGCAATACTTTATAGTTACTGAGAAGGGTAGGAAAGAGGTCAAATCTGTATATATTCAACAAGCAGTCATTATTCTCTGCTCTCTCTATTCAGATATATAAAGATGATGGCAATGAAAAATGAGGCATCATACATTTTCAGGATTGCTACGACTCATTCATACTTCAAAACTGTTACTCATTTTGTTAGATTGGGTGAATGGGTGAGGTAGACTCAGGCTTCCGTGACAAACAACAGCTCTTTATTAGAATAACTATGTACAATCCAGCACCGCTCTGTTTGACAGTAGCCCTTTTATAGGGAGCTGTCAAACAGTTCGGACAATTACCATTTAGTATTTTCCCACCAGATCGGAGGACCTTGCTGCAACCTACCATACTGGCTGTCAGTATGTAACACCCCTCCCCTCTTAGATGTGCTGATCTGTCTGGTAACATAGTCACGCAGATAGGTAGGTGTTTTAGAGACTCTCTCTGACCTGCACAGTTCAGTTGGTGCTAGGATTTCAGTCAGGTTGGTCAGACCTGTTGCCTCTCTGGCTTTGCCTGGTGGAAGCTCCTGGAACTTTCCCCAGGGCATGGCTGGAGTTCCTAGAGCAGCGGCCCTGTAACTTCACCAGGTAATTACTCCAGTACCTTCGGGCTTCAGTGGTCTGTGAAAGGAGTGAATGTTTTCTCCTTTTGGGTAGGGCTTTGTCTAACTCATGCAGGAGTTACCTCTGGTTGCCTAAGGTTGGAATGGTTGAGGTGGCCTCAGAGTTAGTCAATGTGCCACCTCCAAATTGTCCTGTCCTCGAGCTCCAATTTGTAAGAGCAAGGTCCAAGATTTCTGCAATTGTGGCAGGAATCCAGAGAGCCCCCTCAGCGTAGTTGTGGGCATAAACTCGATCCCCTACATTAAATATTCTTAGTTTGCTGGTTGAATCATAGGTTGGTCGGAAGAATAATTTGGGTATAGTCGGTCTAAGGGAGACCTTAGCCAGTGACCCATTAAAAGCTCAGTAGTGATTCTGCCAGTGGTAGCACTTGGTGTAATATGTTGGTAAAGGAGGAATTGGTCTACCCAGGTTTGCCAATCTCCTGGCCCCATCCTGGATACAGCTTCTTTTGAAGATCACACCATTCTCTCCACCTGAATATTGCTAGCCAGATGGAAGGATGTGACTATGACATGTTTGATTCCCTGTTCTGCTAAATAAGTCTCAAATTGGATGGCCGTGAATTGGGGCCCATTGTTTGAGACTAGGATGTCGGGCAGGCCGTGCATGGAGAAAAGTCTCGGTAGCACCTTGATGACCGCCTCTGCCATGGTGGTGGTCATGAGGACTACCTCTAGCCACTTTCATATGCTGCCAAAACTATCATAAATACTTGCCCATGCAAGGGGCCTGCAAAGTCAACATACAGCCTGGACCACGGTACCTGAGGCCCTTCCCATTCGTGTGTGGGTGCCTCTGGGAGAGCTGGTCAGGATTCTTGGAACAGAGTGTAGGTTGCCACCCACTCTTCTATCTCCCCATCCATGTTAGGCCACCACATGTAACTCCTTGTCAAAGATTTCATCCGAACAATTCCCAGATGCCCTACGTGCAAAGCCTCTAATACTGCAATTCACAGTTTGGATGGAACAATTACCCAGTCCCCCCCACAGGAGACATCCCTGTAATACAGATAATTTGTTTTGCTTTTTTACGAAAGGTTTTAACTCAGACCCAACTGGCCCTTTGGGCCACCACCTCCAAACCCAGTTCAAAACTTGAGAGATAGTCTTGTCTCTCGCTGAGTGGCAGGCAACCTTATTAGATGACACTGAGCCAGCCTCAAGGCAGTCTATTAACAAAACTGGGGTCTCTAGGGTCAGATCGTCCAATAGTTCTGGTAATGGGCATCTGCTGAGGGCATCAGTGTGGCCCAGATTCTTACCCAGTCAGTGGATGAGGTGGCAGCTGTAGGCCATGAGGAAAATAGTCCAATGGTTCATTTGCAGCAATGTGTTGGTCAGCCCCCAGCCAAGAGTCCCAGCAGAGGTTTATGGTCTGTGATGATTTCAAAATCATGGCCATACATGTATTCATGAAACCTCTTGACCCCAGCCACCGCAGCCAGCACTTCATTGTCCAACTGGCTGTAGTTGCACTCAGCAGCTGACAAGGTCCTCGAATAGTAGGTAATAGGGGCTTCAGTCCCATTGGGCATGCGACGGCTGAGGACCACCCCGATGCCAAAGGGCAATGTGTCACAAGTCAAAACAAGCAGCAGGGTTTGGTTATATTGAAGGAAGGTGTTCACTGATAGCAGTCTCTTGACAGCAGCAAATGCAGTAGCTTCAGCTCTGCCCCAAATCCATTTGAGTTCTTGCTGAGGAGCCAGTGCAAGGGATCAGCTACTGTAGCTTTCTGCTTTAAAAACATACTGTCAAAATTGAGAAGTCCTGCAGCTCAGTCTGGTTGCAAGGTGTGGGGGCATCCTGAATGGCTTTAATTTTTTTATTTGTTGGGTGAATTCTGGAGCCATCAATAAAATACCTCAGGAATTCTACCCTTGGATCTGTAATTTGTCACTTCTCTTTTTTTAAACAGAGGCCCTTGTCTCTAATTCCTGCCAAAACCATTCTCAATTGTTCAAAAAGTTGCTCCTTATTTTCAGCGGATACCAAGATGTCATTAAAATAGGGGACAATTCTGGTATCCCCTGCAAAAGCCATTCCATGATGCTTTGGAACAGTCCAGGGGCAATACTAATACCAAATTGAAACCTGGTGCATATAAATGCACCCCTATGCATCACAAAGGTTTGGGCCTCTGCACCATCTACCGGCAGTTGCTGCTATGCCTGAGCCAAGTTTAATTTCACAAATACTTTTCCTGGGCCAAGGGAATGAAGTAGATGCTGGACAATAGGCACTGGATAAGTGCTCTGTTTGAGAGCCTTGTTCAGTGTGCACTTGTAGTCTGCACAGATGCAGACAGACCCATCAGGCTTGACTGGGGTCACAATAGGGGACTCCCACTGGGCATGATAGACCAGCTCCAGAATCCCATGGCCAGTTAGTTTGTATAATTCTTGGTCAATTTTGGGTTGGAGGGCAAAAGTAATCCTCTGGGGCTTTAGCTGGATGGGGGCAATGTTGGGGTCAAGGTTGAATGTTATTGGGGTCTCCAAATACAAGACCACCACTGAAGATGTCCTCGAACTCTTGCTGCAGGTCTTTGGCACTGTCATTTCGCATGACGTTGATGCTGGTCACCTCCATGACCAGGGACTCAAACCAGTCCAAGCCGAGCAGGCTTGGAAGAGAACTGCTGACAACTGTCACTGGAAGCAGGCCATAAAAAATTCTGAATTGGACATGGAAAGTGCCCCATCCCAAAACAGGGATTCTGTTCCCTGGTAGTTGCTGAGGCACAATTCTTGGTGCCTCACCTTGTGTTTTTTGATGCTTGAAATGGCCTTTTTCAAAGTGGCCTAGGAGATAATAGGTCACCGGGATAACCTGGTGTCTATCTCCATGTGCATGGTGACCCCTCAATGAGGATGGGGTCTCACAGCTTCATATTTCTTGGAATGCTGGCTTGCCAGATTTTTGTCTGGAATGCATCATTGGCTTCTGCCCTCTCTTGTCTCTGTTGGGGCTTCCATGCCTCTTGCCTGGGTGGTCTTGGTCATGCTGCCTGACTGGCAGAGGGGTTCTGCTGTGGGGTGACTGTAGACATGAGTGAGGTGTCCCCTGTGGTCACAGCATTGGCAGATTGCTTCTCGGAAATGGCAGGCTGATCTCTTATGGTTTTCCCCACATTGGTGCAAGGCAGGAAATGACTTTCAAATCCTCATGCCGTTTTTTTCTTCTCTGTGTGCATGCGGCAGACTTCATCCTCGCTGTCAGATAGTTCTTGCTCGATAGTCTTGCGATGGACTTCTACAGCTCTGCGCACGCTTTTAGGGCATGCTTTTGTAGCATTCCATCAACTTAGTTAAAGACTCTATAGCCCTGGCCTCACAATTTACAAAGTGAGGTTTGTAATCTCCTTTACAGGTTGATGTCTCGAACCCTGCAAATAATTCTGTTCAGCAGTAGTTGAAATCATGAAATTTACAATAAGTTGCAACTTTGTGGAGCACAGCAATATATTGATTTATGTTCTCCCCTTCTCTCTGGTTTCGGAGGTTAAACTTATGCCACTGCATGAATTTAGAAGGCTTGGGAGCATAGTGTGTTCTCAGCATGTTTTGTAACACTGACCAGGTGACAGTCTGAACCGGCATTGGCTCGGATAGATCTTTGGTGGTGTTGAAGACCTCTGGCCCACAGTAACTCAGGAACATGGCTCTTTTCCAGTTGTCAGATAGCCCAAGGAGTTCATTCACTTCCATGAAGCATTCGAATCACATCATGTAGGAATGCCAATGCTCAATTGCTAGGTTGAAAGGAGCTGGAGGGGCATGCATTGTCATCCTATTCAGTCAAGGCAGATTTGAATTTGCCGCTTAAAGATGGCCACTTGATGATGCAATCACTCCGACTGGATTGTACTGCTGGATTGTAATGTCAGCTCTATTTGTGACTAGTTGCCTTCCAATCCCATTCTCATCGCCATTGTTAGATTGGGTGAATGGATGAGGCAGACTCAGGCTTCAGTGACAAACAACAGCTCTTTATTATAATAACTATGTACAATCCAGCACTGCTTTGTTTGACAGCAGCCCTTTTATAGGGAGCTGTCAAACATCTCAGCCAATCATAATTTAGTATTTTCCTGCCAGATAGGAAGACCTTGGTGGAACATACCATACTGGTAGGTTCCAGTATGTAACACATACATACGTAACACATGTTCCACCAGTATGTAACACATTTTCTAATACTGTATCTCTTAATTTGCTGCTCCTTTAAAACAATGCACATGACTGAATTTTCACAGAGAAACTTTTTTGTGTGGAATATACAGCAGTATTAGTGTCTTTTTTCCTTGTTTGTGTATGATTATTAGATTATGAATTTTTTCTCCCCCAAAATTAAAACCAACTCTGCACATCAATTTTCAGTTTTAGATAAGATAAAATCCTGCTTTTGTAATGCTAACAGATGTAAATTTTTAAAAATACATATGTGTTCTATGTTTCTTTTTTATTTTTATTATTTAGCCATACCCTTACTGGGATTAGAACCCGGGCTGTATATATCTTAGGCAGGAGTCTTAACCACTAAGCCACGGGTTCTCTTCCTTATCAGTTGAGCCAGTAAAAATAAAAATATGGTTTTCTGCCTGCATGGTCTTTGTGATAAGCCGAAGGACAGAAAGAGGGAGTAGTGACCTTCCTCCCATATTTAGTCATACCAGGGGTTGTAACATAAATACATACCTATTTCCCTGGCTCAACTGATAAGGAAGAGAACCCGTGGCTTAGTGGTTAAGACTCCTGCCTAAAATATATACAGCCCGGGTTCTAATCCCAGTAAGGGTATGGCTAGCTCATGAGAGCTAATTAGCTCGAAATAGATCTATCCTAGTCTCCCTTTATTTATTTATCAGTACAATTACAACACAAATATAAAAAGGCAACAGTAAAAATAAAAATATGGTTTTCTGCCTGCATGGTCTTTGTGATAAGCCGAAGGACAGAAAGAGGGAGTAGTGACCTTCCTCCCATATTTAGTCATACCAGGGGTTGTAACATAAATACATACATACATACATACATACATACATACATACATACATACATACAAATAGATCTTTCAAGCTATTTAGCTCTCATCAGCTAGCCATACCCTTACTGGGATTTTAATCTGGGCTGTATTGCATATTAGGCAGGAGTCTTAGCCACTAAGCCACAGGCTCTCCTCCTTATCAGCTGAGCTAGGGTTTTCTGCCTGGATGGTCTTCTGTAATGAGCCGAAAGGACAGAAAGGGGGAGTAGTGAGCTCCCTCCCATATTTGGGCATACCAGGGGTTGTAACACACATATATACATACATACATACATACATACATACATACATACATACATGTGTGTGTGTGTGTGTTGTATTTGTGCTGATAAATAAATAAAGGGAGACTAGTATAGATCTATTTCAACTTATTTAGGTCTCATCAGCTAGCCATACCCTTACTAGGAATCGAACCAGGGCTGTATTGCATATTAGGCTGATGTAATTGCCACTAAGCCACAGGCTCTCTTCCTTATCAGCTAGGCCAAGGAAATAGGTATGTATTTGTGTTACAGCCCCTGGTATGTCCAAATATGGGAGGGAGCTCACTACTCCCCCTTTCTGTCCTTCGGCTCATTACAGAGGACCATTCAGGCAGAAAACCATATTTTTATTTTTAATTTATTTGTGGTTGGCATTTTTAGCATAGCCAATTCCTAAGTTCCTTGTTCTGTAACTGGTCATAGATACATTTCTCATATAGAATGCATGAAATTAATATACAAATGAATTTAAGCAACTGTAGGGAAAATAAATTGTAACAACTGAATCATGCTGGTTACATACGTATATAGAGGAATCAGGAAGACAAGAAATGCACAGCGTTTTTAAAATATTGATTATAAAGTTGGATTAGCACATTTGAGATCAGTATCACCCAAAATCTTACCTTGAGCCTTTATATTGGGAGTTGCCAAATTCCATCATCACATCTGGCTAGTTTCCTGGCTATGAGATGTCATACATCAACTTCAGTAGGCAGGTGTGAACCCATTCTATAATCAATGAAGGGATGAAATACTGGATTATTGTGAGTTTTCAACCTCAATTTACAATTCAAATGCCTCAAACGTTTCATCCAATTGAGGTGGTTAATCCTTTCCATTACCAGTTATTGTATCACATTGATATGCTGGATATAGCCCACATCGTAGATGAGATGAGGACAACCATGAAATACATCCTTAAGGGATGTATAGACAAGCAAAACTGAACCATGGCTCATGACACAGACAAAGGGTTCCCCTTTTTGTACAATTTATCAACATCAGTTCTAGTGCCCGCAAATATGGTTTTGTTTTTGAGGATACCAGCATGTAAAATATCCTGGCTGGGAATAAGCCTGTAGTAACTGTTCTTGCAGAGAAATTCTAT
This sequence comes from Natrix helvetica, assembly GCF_964273705.1. NCBI lineage: Eukaryota > Metazoa > Chordata > Lepidosauria > Squamata > Natricidae > Natrix > Natrix helvetica. Next base: position 71,533,687 of record NC_138549.1, on the reverse strand, counting down.
GCTATCATGTTTAACTGCCTCCTTCAGGTTTCAATCACACAAACAAGGTTAGCAATGAGATGGATGGATGGATGGATGGATGGATGGATGGGATGGGATGGGATTAATGGCTGAACATAGGAAACAAAACTAAAAGAAAATGATAGCAGTGTTCCAATATCTCAGGGGTTGCCACAAAGAAGAGGGAGTCAAACTATTCTCCAAGGCACCTGAGGGTAGAACAAGAAGCAATGGGTGGAAACTAATCAAGGAGAGAAGCAACTTAGAACTGAGGAGAAACTTCCTGACAGTTAGAACAATTAATCAGTGGAACAGCTTGCCTCCAGAAGTTGTGAATGCCCCAACACTAGAAGTCTTTAAGAAGATGTTGGATAGCCATCTGTCTGAAATGGTATAGGGTTTCTTGCCTAGGCAGGGGGTTGGACTAAAAGACCTCCAAGGTCCCTTCCAACTCTACTATTGTATTGTATTGTATTGTATTGTAAAACTTGGACTATCCTGTAGCAGCAGCAACTTATAGTTCATTTATGGATAAGAGATGCCTCTGTTAAAAACAAAGGATGATGCAGAAAGTTTAAAAGACTGCAGGTATCACTACGGAAAAGCATGAATGCATTTGATGATTCATTTGAACATTAGCCACTGCTTGAGTGGCTATTGAATTTAAATGATAAATAGGGCTCCTCTCTCTTTTCTTCTATGTTCAATTGGATCTCTTTCCTTTGCCTCATCTCAAGGTGTATATCGTGGATCCAGTCCACTCTTTTCTTTTTTGCTCTCCCGCCCCTATTTTAACAACAACAACAACAACAACAATACCATAACAGTAACAATAACAGTAACAATAACAATAACAATAACAGTAACAATAACAGTAACAATAATAATCTGTGCTTGTGTGTACTGTATTTTTGTGTAGGATTGGCTTGTATAAGAAACTCATTAGCAGTTATTCAATCTTCGTGTGAGGAGCTGGACCCTTTCTTTTTGGTGTGAGTGAGTAGGGGATCACCTTATTGCAGATAGATAAATTAAAGCCAGCTGGAATAGTACTGCAATTAACAACTTTAGATTGTCTATGGCAAAGGAATGGAAGTGAGATTGCATAGGAACATTATCTGAATTTGTATATACTTTTTCTGGCTTATTCTTTCTTTGGCCTTTTGAATAAAGGCCGAATATTATATGTGACCAAATAAGGTAAAAACCTATAGCCGAAGGAAACTACCCCTATACCTTTTGATCTTTTCTATAACCTCATTTTATGAAAAGAATGAAAAAAAAACCCTATTAAAAGTATATAATTTGTTTGGGGGGTTTATTGTGATTTGTTTTAAAGCTTGCATTATGAAACCCCCGGGGCACTAGTATTTTACTTTAATGCACATGGGTCTAATAATAGCGGAATCTAACACCATAACCCAAACTGTCCTACCTATGAAATTGCCTCATGAGATTTAGCTATCTCATGAGGCAATTTTAGCTATGAGTTAGCTATCTGAATAGCTAACCTCAGGACTGATTCCAATTAAACGCCTACTGTTTTCCCCTTTGTGATATCAAATGCTTAGATCTTATGTGTTGATTCACATGAAAAGAAATGCCCTTTCTTCTCTAAGACACTTTTCATGTCTCTTCAGAATGCTTTGTATTCCATAAAAAAAATACCCTGTTTTCAGTCTGTGTCTGACAAGTTTCCAGTTTCTTTACTCTTCTAACAGTGTTTCAGAAAAGTAAGGATAAAGTAGAATGCTACAATGAATCAATATCAAACAGGTAGTTCTACCAAACTGAAAACACTGCAATTTTCAATGTGTTCATGACTGTTCCATCCTGTTTTTATTTAGCTAAATTTTATTTGCCTGTCTTTAAAGGAGCTATTTAGTCAATTTGTAAACCACCCTATTCCTATTCCTATTACATCCTAATTTATGTAATTAAAGCAACATTAAATATTTATATTTATTAAGTAGAAAACTCTGCCAACAATAATAAGAGCATCCATTAAGGGAACAAATGCTGCCATCCAAATTATTTATTACTCTCAAAGCTGTGCAGATTTCTGGGAGTTATTGTTCCATAGGCAGGTGACATGATAAAGAACTCCTTTATTACTGTTCTGATAATAGGTGACTTCCTGCAACATGATTTCATAAAGAGAGCATGGAGTGTATGCATTTTGGTGCTTAAATTGGACACAATTCTATGCCTAAGTAGGTATGTATGGTTTTTTTTTTAGAAATAATTGCTTTATAATTGATAAGAAGACAAGATAACCACAAAGACATGGGAATTCTTTATATTATGAAAAATATTGGGGGCACATTTCTTGATAAATGTACCAATATCTGTGTTATTTTAACAAGCAGTTCCTGTGCTTTACTGTGGAAAGAGATCAAGAGGTAGAACAGCATAGATCCTTGAATTTATTGTCTCTATTCAAGATGTAAACTCTAACATCAAGGCCCTAAATGAAGGACATGGAAAAAGAAAAGAAAGTATGATTACATAATTCCAATTCTCCATAATCACTTTTCATTTAATTAAAAACAAACAAGCAAGAAAAACTGGCAAATGAAGAAAATAACCAATTTATTCATGGGGTCTTTCTAAACATATTTTTAATCAGACTTGACCTTTTAAAAATTCTTTTTTTTATATTGCTTTATTGATTGCATTTTTTCAATGTAAAAGTTATGAATTACAAAATTCATTTTATCTGTGGGTCATTTCTAAGCATTAGAACATTTAATTTGTTATTTAAGTTTCATTTTGGACTCATTGTTTAAATATAATTCTACAGCACTTGGGATTCTATATTCAGAATATCCCGTGCAAAAAAAAAATGCAATGCCTTCTTAAAGATTTGATTTTGGCATCATAGTTATATTATATATAATTTACTATATACCAGTGATGGCGAACCTATGGCACGCGTGCCACAAGTGGCACACGGAGCCATTTGTCAGGGCACGCGAGGCGCTGCCCTGCCAGCTGGCCAGCTGAGTTCACTTTTTTAAAAGCTATTTTTCGCCTTCCCCAGGCTCCAGAGGCTTTATAGGAGCCTGGGGAGGGCGAAAAGAGCCTCCGCAGCCTCCCCCCGGAGGCTTCAGGGACCGTCCGAGGCTTCCCTGAAGCCTTCGGAACGCTTAAAACCACCCCCCGAGCAAACCGGAAGTGACTTCTGGGTTGCTCTCAGGGTCGTTTTAAGCGTTCCGAAGGCTTCAGGGACCGTCCGGAGGCTTCCCTGACGCCTTCGGAGCGCTTAAAATGAGCCACCGAGCAACCCGGAAGTCACTTCCGGTTTGCTCGGAGGGTGGTTTTAAGTGTTCCGAAGGCTTCAGGGAAGCCTCCGGACGGTGCCTGAAGCCTCCGGAGGGCCTCCGGAGGGGGGGGGAGGCTCCTTTCGCCCTCCCCAGGCTCCTATGAAGCCTCTGGAGCCTGGGGAGGGCGAAAAAAGCATGTAAAAAAGGGGGGGTTGTGTGTTGTGCGCGCATGCGCACTGGGGGGTCGTGCATTGCATTATGGGTGCGGCACACCCGCACACGACTCCCCTGCGCTCCCCCCACTTGTGGCACACGAGCCAAAAAAGGTTCGCCATCGCTGCTATATACTATAATTTACTCTTTTTAAATATTAAACATTATTTAAAGTGATTACTTTTTGTTCCCTCATTTGGAAGATCATTTTACTAGGTATAAATCATGCTAAACCAATCTTATTTCATTCTTTGACAAAGTGACTAGTACACCAGTGAAATGCTATGGACAAAGTAGACTTCATCAAGGCATTCAACAAAATAGATCACAACCTACTTCTTAGTAAACTAGAAAAATGTGGGATAGACAGCATCACCACTAGATGGATTTGTAACTGACTGACAAACTGTACTCTATGAACTGTCTTAATGATACTACATCTACATGGAGGGAAGTAAGCTTAGCTGGTACTTAGACAAGGTTCCGTCTTAGGCCCAGTACTCTTCAATATTTTCAGTATTTTTTTGTATCTGTTTTAATGTGATGCCTGTACACCGCCCCGAGTCCCTTCGGGGAGAGGGGGCAGTCTATAAATTTTGAAAATAAATAAATAAATAAATATCTTCACAAATGACTTAGATGAGAGAATAGAAGGGTAATTCATCAAATTTGCAGATCACACTAAGCTGGTAGGAATAACCAACACCCCAGAAGGCAAGCTCAGTCTAGAGAAAAGAAAGACTAGGGATGCCATGATAGCAATATTCCAGTATTTGAGGAGCTGCCATAAAGAAGAGGGGGACAACTTATTTTCCAAAGCAACAGAAGCCAAGAAAATAAACAATGGATGGAAACTAATCAAAGAGAAAAGCAACCTGGAATTAAGGAGAAACTTCCTAACAGTGAGGACAATTAATTGTTGGAACAGGTAGCTTCATCACTGGAGATTTTTAAGAAAAAAACTGGAAAGTCACCTATCTGAAAAGCTATAGGGCCTCCTGCTTGAGCAGGGGGTTGGACTAGAAGACCTCCAAAGTCCCTTTCAGCTCTATTCTGATTGATTGAAATCTAACATCTGTAGCCTCCATTTGCAACACTTATCCTACCACATGTTCTTCACTTTCTACTCAATGCCAGTCATTTGACTTTCTTCCATGTAATGGGGCAACAAAAGTTAACAAATTTACTTATTTAACTAAAATTGGGTAATGTTCAGCTCACAAAAGAGAGAAACTATCTGAGTGTCATTGGGCAATTACTCTCTGTGCCCTAAAATCTTCATATGGGCAAGCCATTTTCAAAAATGTTGCCAGGAAAAATTCAGAACTTGCCCTTGTAATCACCATGTATCAAGGTTGACAATGATCATGGAACATGTTTAGTGGTTGCAATGCTAACCCATGCTGGTTCTTTTAATATCAGCTGAAAATATTGCTGAATCTGTTGTGTAAAGAGTTAGTGCCTTTTTAAATGTGGTCATCAGAAGTGTGATGTGATATTGCAACTATGATTTTTGTTGTTCTTTTAAGTCAGTATTGTCTCTGGGTGACTATTTGAAGAAATCCCTGTAAGGGTTTTTTGTTTGTTTGTTTGGCAAGATTTTTTAGAAGTGGTTTGCCTTTGCCTGCATTTGAGAGCTGAGAGACAATGACTGGTCCAAGGTCACCTGGTTAGGATGGCTGACAGCACTAGAACTGCAGTCTCCTGGTTTCTATTCTGATGTCTTAACACTACACTAAACTCACTCTCCTTTTGACAGGTACTGCCACCCTCCCCCACCCTCCAAATGGTCCCTTTGGGCTATTTCCCAACAATTTCATAGCATTAATTATATTCACTCAATTAACCTCAGTAACGGTCATGCAAACAAGCAAGCTTGGCTAGGCAATATTGTGTCAGTCCATTTACTGCATCATATCTGGATGGGATTCCTCATGTGACTCATTCAAGAGAGGATTAAGGAGAGTTTGAGCCAAAGAAACATTAGGGAATAAATCCAGCAAGCATGTTTCTTTTTAATTCTTGCAAACTTTTAAGTATTTTGAAGGTCAAATAATATTTTCTATACCAAGTTCTAAAGCTGAAGTACCACAGAATGTTGAAAATGTAGAGGGCTAAAAATCCTAAATCCAGTGATATAGTCACTTTTTTAGGTACAATGATGAAATGAGAAGCTTAAGTACTTCTATAAAGAAACATAACTCACTGAATTCTGCTTTAAGCTTCTGGAGCAAATGCTGCTCAGATGATCTTAAAGATAATATCTAATTAGAAATACATAGAAAATACTGTTTAAGTTAATATCAGTCCCCAGAATGGAGACCAGAAATAAACCATCTTTTTTTTAACTAACACACACACACACACACACACCAACCTTGGGTTGATATCTTCATATTGCCCAATTCCACTTAATATAGTGGCTGCAATATTATTGTTCTTACTGAAATGTATGAATCATTTCCAAACCAACTTTGTGCATAACTTATTGTGAGTTGAATGAGAAGTTACCAAGAGTATATTACAATAATTAAGCTATCTGTCCTTTTTCAGGTTTCAAATTCACACATACACATTTTCCAAGTGAGAATACAATTTACTTAAGGCTGAGTAGCTAACAGGCAGATAAGAAAAGGAACATAACTCAAAAGAAGAGGATCTGGGAAAGAAAGCTTAACTGGGTAATTTCACTTTCATCAGGAACAGATAGAAGTCAAAATCCAGTCTGAAGTTCACAGTACCAAGTCAGTTTTGTCAGCCAAATTGAAGGTCAGAGTTTCACAAGCAGAATTCACAGGAATAACAAACAGGGTAGAAGAGCAAATAGTTGTCTCCAATGGAGAAACATAGGTTAGGATTGCCTCTTAAAGCAAGGTGTATGAAGTTATCTTCATTTAATATAGTAATTATTTTTTGAGTAAGGAGCCTTCTTGAGCATCTTTGTTCTGCTCTCTGCTTCATTCACTAGATCCAAGGACTTGGAGGCCAACAGTGAGGTGTGGTGAAGTTTATGGCTAGTGAGGCAGCAATTTTTTTAGACTTGTGGACTTCAACTCCCAGAATTCCACAGTCAGGCATGCACAGTTCCGATTTAAAGCAACAGCTTTAAACTTATTTAAATAAGTTTTCTTCCTTCTTTTTCTTTTTCTTTTACCTTCCCCTCCTTCCTCCCTCTCTCCCCCCTTCCCCCTCTCAAACACACAAACACACACACACACACACACACACACACACACACACAGAAGTTGGATTATAGTGTTTAATTCCATGTAGCTGATTTCCAGGGCAAAGGAGGAGTTATTTTTGCCCTGTCCAATGGCATTTTCTTTGATAAAAGGGACAGAAAGATGGTCTTTGGGTTCCCTCCTTGAATGAGAGAATCCGTTTTAGTCAAAACGTTCAAATGTAATAAAATGATCTTCCTGTCTCGATCTATTTCATTGGAAAAGATGCCCGCCTGAGGAAAGAGCCTTTCACGTCTCTGAAAGTCAGCCCAGGGTGGGATCTCTCCAGGATGGGCGCAAGACCGATCCATGTTCACCAGCAAAGGGCAAAACTCTCTTCCACAGCCTCATTTCCCACCTGAAGCTTCCCTGTTTCTTCTCCATTCTTTTGCTTTCCGCAAAAACAGGGACGCGCTTTGGGAAGGCGGGAGGCCAAAGGAGCCCACCGGCGCCCGCACCACCCGCTCTGGAAGCCAAACTTCCCAGCTCAGCTGCTTCCCGGGCGGGTGGTGCCTGCCAGACAGGACGACAGGAGCTGTGAGGGAGCACGGGCTCCAGGGGCTCTGAGCGTCCACCTGCCTGAGCTGTGCCGCGGGCGAAAGAAAGCGCTTTAGTGAGTGGGGTGTCAGGGGAGAGGATAGAATCTCTTCTCCTCTCCCCCGACACCCCACTGACTAAAGCGCTTTCTTTCGCCCGCCTGAGCTGTGCCGTGGGCGAAAGAAAGTACTTTAGTCAGTGAGGTATCAGGGGAGAGGATAGAATCTCCCCTCCTCTCCCCCGACACCCCGCTGATTAAAGCACTTTCTTTCACCCACCTGAGCTCTTCCGCAGGCAAACGAAAGCGCTTTAGTCAGCGGGGTGTGTGGGAGAGGAGGGGAGAATGCCTGAGCATTCTCTCCTCTCCCCCGACACCCCACTAACTAAAGCACTTTCTTTCGCCCGCAGAAGAGCTCAGGTGGGCGAAAGGAAGCGCTTTAGTCAGCAGGGTGTGGGGGAGAGGAGGAGAGAATGCTCAGGCATTCTCCCCTCCTCTCCCACACACCCCGCTGACAAAAGCACTTCCTTTTGCCCGCCTGAGCTCCTCTTCCTCTTATATATATGAAACTCCCTCGTGGATATTATTATTTTATATATTATTATTTCATGATGAGAGGGGAGGCTCTGCCTCCCCTGCTTCCAATGACTGCACGTCCCTGGAGGCCAATAACTCATTACCTATCTGTTCCAGTTCTGTCTGATGTCACCTGTGTTTTACCAGCCTTAGGTAATTCCTAGCATGGTGATTCCCGAAGCTGACATTACACTGGTTCAACTGGAGAAGCTCTTCAGAATCAGAGCCTGAGACCTTCACAGGGCCACCAAGGCTACTTGTGCTTTTAGTGTCAAAGAAAGGTCCAGAAGCACCTCTAAATAACAAAATTGATTAAGGGCTTTATTTGGAGGACTTTGGATTCCCCACCTTTACACCTTGCAGTGGTGAGTTCAGATATCAGAGCAAAAGTCAGCAGGGTAGCATTTCTTCCTATTACTGGGATAGTATATTTGGAAGACAATTTACAAAATCTGCCATTTTTGCCGGATAGAAAGTCTCACTTTCTTCATTTCCAGTGAACCTCACCCCATCTCTTTTGGGCTAGGGACAGCTTCACTCCTTTGTTGTAGCTAGGTTAATATCAGATTATGTCCCTGAACGTATCCTTTAGAAGAAGTTTAACCTGTTACCCAATTTGTCTCCCCCCCCCAAATTATAGCCCAACTTGGCTTAGTCTCAAATATACTGATAAATGCTACAAAGACAAAAAAAGCTTTTTGTAGGAAGCAGCAGTCCAAAAAATGAACTTGTGTAATTGCAGAATGTTGGTAAGCAGTCAATGGCTTCTTTTGCTCAGAAAATTCTTGCAGCAATAAGGGATGAAAATGATATTAAATGTAATGCTAAGTTTGACCTTTCCTGGCAAAGGACATGACTCAAAGGGTGTACAAGCATACCTTTCCACATATATATTACCAATTACCAATTGTTAGTAAAGCAATGACAGTCTGATGAAAATCTTTTTGATAAACCAAAGCAAGGAGCCTGGAAAATCTTATCAACCTCCATCAAATCTTTGCTCTAGCAATAAATAAATAAATACATAAATAGCATTTAAGCAAAGCAGTTGTTGGCTCTACTGTGCCTTCTAACTTGTTCTTGATTCATCAATTGTTGTTCTTCTGAGTAAGTTGCATTTTGTGTACATCTCTCAGTTGCTGTTCTTTTCTGATGTTTTTATCCTTTGTCTCAGTTATAATTGTGACAACTTTAATACAGTGATTATTGCATTATATCTTATTTAAATACTAGCTGGTCAGCACACCACAGCTGATGGCTCAGATGCATTGCTTTGTTGCTATTATCAATCGTCTTCTCATTCATCCACAGCAAGAACTTTTGGTTTTGCTAATGTAGTAGCTTAATTCAGTTAAGATTACTATCATCATAATTCTCGATTAGCCAAAAATTTAAATAATTCATTTTGGTGGGAAATATTTGTTGGTTAGAGTCTGTTTACTAACTTCATTGTAGCAATCTAAGTGATTACGGGAGGCAGGAGAACTGCAACCATCCTGAAAATATTATTTTGTGCCTGGTCCAATGATAGAGGCAAGATAAGGAGATTCTCATCCATTTTGGCAGATTTGGATTGCAGCTGAAAAGAATTGCCTTCTTTTACAGTGGCAGAGACCAAAGAGAAATCTTCCAGTGATGAATTATATTCATTTGATTCATATTTGTGAAATTATAGATTTTGCTTAAGGGCAGGAAATAACCATTATGTAGTCTCTATATTAGTTTGAGCCTTCCTATGTATGTAACAAAAAGAGAAGGATAGGATACTGTATTCTTGTATATACAGACACAACTTTCATGCTTCAGAAATAGTGTAACATTAAGCCAATGAATAAATTATAATTCCAGTATTCAAATCATATGCTATGGCTCAATTTCAAAGGGTTTATAAGAGTCCATTTACAGTATTCACTGGTCAAGTCCTATCTATCCCTGAAGAGTGCATTTAATATTGAAAGGAAAACATAAAATGAAATAGATTCTTTTCTTTTTTTCTGATTAGGAAATCATTAATAATTTGCCAAACACCTGTGACATTCCCCCAAGAATAGTATGAAAATAACCCTCAGCCATTCAACAATTCAAAGAAGAATAGATTCTTTCTCATTCTTTTCCTCTTAGTAAATACTTATTTGTTCACTTTGTATAGTTACCCATTTCAACAACTGACTGTGGGCAGCAAACAGTCTTAAAATAAATTAAAAACAATTTCCATCAAAAATATAAATTTTAAAATACAATTGAGGAAACTATGACAATCAACAGTTGCTGGTGGAGCCAGAAGATGGATCCTTCCAACTCAGGGCTTCAGGCCAGAGCACAGAACTAGTAAAGCACTAAAGACCAAGAGGGTTGTAGCCAACCTAATCTCCAAAAGGAGAATAATTCATGGACAGGTGCTATGGCAAAAAGGCCATGTCTCATGGGCCCTGCCAACCAGTATTCCTTGGACAACATAATCCAGAGCATGCCCATCCTTTTTCTTGCTTTCTATTCATTTGTTGTTGTAGTTCATTTACCCCCCAAAAAAAAGGCTTCCTTTTCTGTTGCTATTTAATCAATCCAGAAATGCAGCATTTATGTTTGTATGACCTTTAATTTTCCCCCTACAAACTCAACTTCAATATTCTCCCTTCCCCTTTCTTAATTAAACTCACTTCTTCCATCTGTCTCCCTCTTTGTTTTAAATTTTCATATTAACCTGTTAAGATTTTTAGACTGCTTGTCCTATATGCTTGACAAGAATTGTCCTACCAACTTATTCTGCACTTAATATGTTACATTTGCCATAAACTGTGAATGGCTAAAGAATTATTTATTATCGTACAACCTGCTAAATTGTAACAATATTTAGCAAGTATACTTATATCGATGGAAATCACATAATGACAGTGCAGTGAACATAACATATGCTAAAAAATCTATTTCAGAGCAAAATTATTGTAACCTGCATTATGAAGCCCATTATTACAGTATCTTTATGGCTTCTCAGTACAATATAGATACATTGCTTTTTTTGAATTGCCAATACTGTAAAGCAGTGTCTCATAGAATTGATTATATCAGCTTAGTTACATATATTCTGCATTATTGTTTTATTTAGTACCTATGCAAGAAAGAGTAGTGCAAAACAAACATTCTCCACAATTTGGCCTCTGTATAACCATCACCTTTTAATGTAAACACTGACCCAAGATCTTCATATTTCTTGTTAAAGGGGAATGCAAGGAAAATTTTTTTAATGTCTTCCCAGAAATGTCGTCCATAATTCTCCAATCCATTTCCTTTTTATTCAAGAATCTTGCTGCTTGTTCTTCTTGTAAAAATATGCCAGGTTATTTTCAGACTGGAACACTAACATGTCAAAATCATTGCTCATCACATTTACAAAGCCCTGCCTGTTTTCGCTTTTATTTCTTAGACATCATTATTAAAAAGGCTTTTCTTGTTTCTTTTTCCTTAGGTTATTTAAGTAGACACTGTTGATCAAGGGGGAAATTTTGTCAAGGATCTCCTCCAAGAATTTCCCCACCAAACCTTACTGCCAAACTGTTTTTTAAATCATTTGTTCAGTCTACTGCAGAGGTGCGCTGCACTTAGCATCCCAAGCAGTTCACTGGTTGTGAGCGCGTGTGCACAGGTGTGCTAGCTTTACTTGCACATGCCCCTTTGGGAGTGAAACAGAGCTTCAAAGAAGCAGGTAATCAGCTCAGGCAGCTCCAGTGAATAAAGCAGGGATGGCTTGAAACTCAGCTGGGCAATGAAGGTAGAGAAAACAAGCCAGAAAGTTAGTTATAAATGGATAGCTTAACGCAAGGGGGGTGGACGGGCCCAGCCAGCGATCAAAGCTAAGGGTTCACCTGAATCTGTACAATCACACAGCAGCCCACCATTGGTTCTGGGAGTTGAAGTCCACAAGTCTTAAAGTTCCCAAGTTTGGACACCCCTGGTCTACTGGATGCCAGGAATGTGACTAAGGTGATCCTTGGCTTTGATTCAGTATAAAGAATCACTTTTCGTTGATCAGCTTTTACTTCCTTTATCCTTTCATATCTTTTCATATTTTGAAAATACATTGATGATTGTTTCTGTCTCATGACTTTTATTGTTTTATCAGTGTGTAAAATAAAAATAAAAATAGGAAATTAAAGGAAGGAAAAAGAGAGAGGGGGGGGGAGAAAACATAAGGTATAAGGGAGAAAAGAAAAAATATTGACTTCCAACTCTTTTTAACACAGTACAAGATAACATTACAGTCTCATTTTTATTTTTATTTTTATGCATTAGTACATAACAAGCCATTTCTATAACAACAAATCTATATAATTGGCAAGACCAGAGTTTTATTTATTTTTTATCAGGAACATAAAATCCAGAAATGATATCCAAATAAAAAACATAATTAAATATATTCTCCTCTTTGAACAAAACAATCAATTTAACAATTTCTGCTTTATCTTCCTTGCTGTGGAAATAATACGTATTTCTACTTGTACTTTATAAACTATCACCATTTATATTAACACAATTCACTGTATTCTTTCAGATTCTTTAAAAAAAGGGAAAAGACTTTATTCATCCATTTTAAAATACTGAACTTTTCTTTAAAAACATTTCTAGAATCAAAACTTTCTAATATGTCTTTTTAACTTCCTCTTTTCATACTTTAAAGTTCACTTTTAGACCAATAAAATTCTAAATAATTCGAATTAACTCATTAAATTTAAATAACTGCCTCTAAGTTGCCCTGATAGAATATTTTTTTCTTCTTGTATAAATCCTTTTTAAAACTCTAAGCATTTTCTTTAACCTAATACATCTTTTTAAAAAAACTTTCTCTTAGCATAGATACTTTCAAATACACTTTCAATAATATTTTCCAAATTTTAGAAATTACTTAAGCATTATATGTAAAGCAAGGGTGTCAAACTGGTGGCCCGCAGGTGTGCAGGCCGTTCCCACCCCAGCTCTACAAAGAGGGAAAAAAACCATTGTGATGCATCATGTGACCGGAACATCATGCAGCAAGTTTGACACCCACGATGTAAAAGAAAAAATATATTTTCAAACTTTAGATTAAGACTTTCTTTCAATTACAAATATCACACCAAGCTCAAGCTGCTAAGTGAGAAGATGAGAAGAAGGGGAAAGATATATAGTGGATTGACAATGCTCAAATATTGACTTCCAGAGTTGTGTCCATGGATGGGTAAAAGTAAAGAAAACTCCTATGTAAACCCAAGCCCCCAAAGTGGGCACAAGAGTTCCATTTGTATTTCAGTTTCTTTTTTTTTAAAGAAGAGGTGAAGGTGAGGTGATTGTTATCATTTTATGAAACACTACAATATTGGTTTGAGGTGTGTGTGTGTGTGTGTGTATGTGTGTGTATATATGCAGCAAATTAAAAGCATGCATATGGTTATAGCAGTGATTTCTTAATTTCATTAAAATTACTGTACCGACAGCTGGTCCCCTGAACAAATGAATATGTCAGTGACTGATTATAAATGAATAACATTGCCATTTCCTCAAAGTTGCAGCATTTTTTATTCAAATGTAGCTTCATAAAATTAGATGTCTCACAATATATGTGTGAAAATTGTTTAAGGAAATATAACAACATGTTCAGTTTCCCCCCCTGATTTGGAGACACAGTTTCTTATACCTATCAATTTACACACCATACCCCTCAAAAATGCTATGAAATATTTTTGTTAAAAAATGTAGTTTTACAGAGCATTTTCAATTGTTCTGTAAAAGCACCAACAGCACATTTTCAATGTGCTGTTGGTGCTTTAAAAGCACCATGAAATTACTTACCAAATATGCCTCAAGGCTTCCAAATGTTAAGTATGAAAGTTAGGATTTTCTAGGGCTCTTCCTGCTTCATAGGTTTCAACTTATGATTTTGTCCTGCTGCTATATAGCCTATATCTACAGACTAAATCTACTTGTGATTTTGTCAATTCATAATAAATTGTTAGAACTGAAAGCTCCTTATTATCTTTTAATGCTATTATAACAAGGTAAGTCACCGGATAATTGATTTTTTTCAAAATGGTAGAAGCAGCCAGAAGAACTGTGCAAAATTTTAAAGTGTGCTTCATTTAAAAAACTATCAAAGAAAGCATCCACTGACCTGCTCATAAAGCAACCCCTCATTTTTACAAGTGAATAAAGGGACCATGTTGTTTCAGAGCTTTTTTTTTGTCTCCTCCTCCAGTGCTCATGATATCGGAAATGACTGAGAGATTTTGGTACATACTGTGGCATGTACCAAAGGTATTTAGGTTGGCTGCCTTCAGTACTTGCTGAAAAAGTCTTACCTTGGGAAGAAGTCCCGAGTCCCTTCGGGGAGAGGGGGCGGTCTAGAAGTCTAATAAACTAAACTAAACTAAGTCAGCAGCAATCCAAAAAGCAGAGTGGAAGAAAGTGAGGACTTGAATTTCGCAACAGTTTTTAAAATGTGATGCCTGATTTGATTCCCCAGTCAACATTCACCATTTTAGACCATCTAATTGGCTCACTTATCTTGACAGGCAGTCTCAGCTGGGCATTAGGTTAGCCCCACTCATCTCAGCAAGTAGATGCCTTATCTAGAAAGAAAATATGCTTTTTTCACAGTTTTTTTTTTAGAAAAAGTCAGAAAGAGACAAAAAATACTGCTAATAGCTGGCAGAACACCATATAAAATTTTTCCAAGACCTGAAAGTTCTCAAGTATTTTATGTATTTATTTATTATATTGATGTAGCTTAAATAATATAAAAGAAGCTGTATCAGGTTACCCTAAATGTCAAGGAATTGCAGGAATACTAAATAGTCATGTCTATGACATATGTGTGTGTATACACACACACACACACTGGATAGTGGATTTATTTTATTTCTTAGATTTTTAGACCGCCCCTCTCCCAAAAAGGGACTCGGGGCGGTGTACAGTCAATACAATAAAACCAGTCATAAAATTAAATACATTTAAGCTACATTTAAGATACATTTGGAGGGGAGATAGGCTGTACTAAGAAATAAATAATTCTAATCCTAAAAACATCACAATTAAAACCCCAAACCCTAAAATAAAATAAATCCCTGGGAGGTAAAACTAAGAAAGTGCCAGGCCAGCTGATTGAAACAGGTGAGTCTTTAACTTTTGCCGGAAGGAACGGAGGTCGGTGGTAGTTCGAATGTCTGGGGGGAGGTCATTCCAGAGGGTTGGGCCCATCACAGAGAAGGATCTACTCCTAGGTGTCGCCCGCTGGCATTGCCTAGCAGACGGCACCAGGAGGAGCCCCTCCCTGTGTGAGCGGATAGGTCGCAGGGACGTATGTGGAAGGATGCGATCCTGCAGATAACTAGGTCCTCTGCCATGGAGCGCTTTAAAGATGGTGATCAATACCTTGAAACGCACCCGAAAGGCCACAGGTAGCCAGTGCAGCTCGCGCAGGAGAGGTGTTACGTGGGAGTAACGTGTACTTCCCATAATAACCCGCGCGGCTGCGTTCTGAACTAGCTGCAGTCTCCGGATGCGTCCCAAGGGAAGCCCCATGTAGAGGGCATTGCAGTAGTCCAGGCGAGACGTCACCAGCGCATGAGTGACCGTGCGCAGGGCACTCCGGTCCAGTAGGGGGCGCAATTGGCGCACCAGGCGAACCTGGTGGAACGCCCCCCTTGCCACGGCTGCCACATGGTCCTCCATTGACAGCCGGGCATCAAGGAGGACGCCCAAATTGCGCGCCCGCTCCACAGGGGACAGTTGTTCGCCCCCTATGGCCAGCGATGGGGTCAGCTGGCTGAACCGAGGTGCCGGTAACCACAGCCACTCGGTCTTGGAGGGGTTGAGTTTGAGTCTGTTGTCCCCCATCCAGACCCCGACGGCTTCCAAACACCGGGACATCACTTCGACAGCCTCGTTGGGGTGGTTTGGGGTTGAAATATACAGCTGAGTATCATCAGCGTAGAGATGGTACTCAACCCCAAAACCACGGATGATCTCACCCAGCGGCTTCACATATGCGTTGAACAGGAGAGGTGAGAGGACCGACCCCTGCGGCACCCCACAAGTGAGTGGCCTCAGGGACGACCTCTGCCCTCCTGTCAACACACATTGCTTCCGGTCGGAGAGGTAGGAGCCGAACCACCGCAAAACGGTGCCTCCGACTCCCATCCCCTCCAACCGGCGCAATAGGATACCATGGTCGATGGTATCAAAAGCCGCCGAGAGGTCTAATAGGACCAGGATAGAGGAGCAACCCCTATCTCTGGCCCTCCAGAGATCATCAACCAACGCGACCAAGGCTGTCTCAGTGCTGTGCCCGGGTCGGAAGCCGGACTGGCGTGGGTCTAGATAGTCGGATTCGTCTAGGTGTCGTGGGAACTGCTGCGCCACCACATTCTCAACAACCTTCGCCAAGAAGGGGAGGTTGGAGACTGGACGATAGTTAGCTAGCTCCATTGGGTCGAGCGAAGGCCCCTTGAGCAAGGGTCTCACCACCGCCTCTTTCAAGGATGTGGCAGTGCCTGGAGATTGAAGAATAGAAGAAAAAGAACTGGAGACGATAACAAAATACAAAGACCTACAAACAGAAATAAAACAACTATGACAAAAAGCAAGCAAGGGTAGTACCCATAGTAATAGGTTTCTTGGGTGCAATCCCAAAACAACTGGAGCACCACTTGTACACCATTGGCATTGACAAATTTGCCATCAGTCAATTGCAGAAGATGGTTTTACTTGGAACAGCTTCCATCCTGGGACAATATCTGTAACACATCAAACGTCCAGATCTGCCTATCCTTGGTAAAGACTTGTAGACAAAAATGCCAAGCCTAGTCTGAACATCTGGCTGACTGTGATGAATAATAACAATAATAATAACGATACATTTAACAACATACTACAAGGGGGCAGGATTCAACCAGAAGTACTGAGTTTTCACTGAATTTTCACTGAGTTTAACAGTGGCATAGGGAAAATTGAAGTGGGTGGACTTGTCACAACAAAGAAAAGAGAGGAGACAGGAATAGAGAATTGGGACAAAAGACTTACTAGGAAAAAAAGTAGATACCTAGAAATTGTTTATGTGAAGAATATACAGTTGAGGTATGTGATTTACTCCTTTACATGATAATTAAACTGAGTTGCTAACTGATTGAATTTGACAATGGAAAGATAACTAAGTATAGGTTAAAATATACAAAATATGGATGCATATAGAATTTTTAAGAAGATGAACAAAGTGAGGTGTGTACTTCTTGTTATTCCACATAGTAGATTAAGGGAATTGTAATGAACATTGAACAATAAGGATTGTTATTTAAAGACAATTAAAGGTAAGCTAAGTCAAGATATGGAAAAATGGAGGGGGAAGATGAAACATAGTTATAATGGAAAATTATTGAGATTATAAAGACAGAACTAAAAATTTGGGGCATGCAATGATGTATAATTATATAATATTATGATGAGAATAGCTGGAAATTGTAATCAGGTCCACATTCTGGTCAAAAATAGTTTTTTTTTGGGGGGGGGATTTAAAACTATAATTGCTATATATGTATACTTTTTTTTCTTTCAAAAAAAGAAGAAAGAGGATATATGTTAAAACTAAAGATGTTTATTGAAATGAAATTATAAATAACAACAACATAACATGGAGCTCGCTCAGAAGCTGAAACACACCAAGTAAATGAGATGAAGAGTGTGGAATAGAGGAGAGAGGTAAGAGAAGAAGAGAGGGATAGGAGAGAAGGCATGGAGGAAGAGAAGGAGAGAAAAAAGAAATGGAAAGGGGAGAGAGGAGAGAGGAGAGAGGAGAGAGGAGAAGGAGAGGGGAAGGGGAAGTATAGAAGAGAAAGATGACAGAGAGAAGAAAGGAGCTAGGGAGGAGGAGGAGGAGAGAGGGAGAAGAAAGTGATGGATAGGGTACAAATATGGTGTATGGAGAGCAGAAGAGTCAATCATTGTTTTGGGGGGTTGATGATAAGATGAACTAATGTAAACATTTAATAATATAAAACATGTTGGTTATGTAACAATATACATGTGGTTATTTGTTATGAAAATGAAAAAAAAACTTTAAAAAAACATACTACAAGGAGGTGAAATTAAAGAGTGGCTAACATCTGGAAAAACTTACCTGATAATTAAAGATCCAGCAAAAGGGACAGAACCAGGCAACTACAAGCCAATTACTTGCTTACCAACAACTTTCAAATTGTTAACTGGTGTGGTAGCTGATGCAATCCAACAACATCTAGTTGAAATCAATCGCTTTCCACCCAAGCAGAAAGGAAACCACCCCAATAGCAGAGGAACAAAAGATCAACTCCTAATTGACAAAATGATTTTGGAAAACTGCAAGAGAAGGAAGACAAACCTGAATGTAGCATGGATTGACTACAACAAAGACTATCAAACAAGTAAAAATAGTAAAAACTGAAGGAATCAAGATGCCCAACGAAAATAACATTAAGAGTCTGGATGAAGATGATTATTACAAATACCTGGGTATCCCTCAAGCTAACAACATCAAGCACACTGAAGTCAAGAAAAAGATTAGAGGTGAATACATCGAGAGAGTGAAGAAGATCTTAAAGTCCAAACTCAATGGACTTTAAGGCAATCAATACCTGGGCAATTGCAGTCATTAGATATATAGCAAGAATAGTGGACTGGAGAGAAACAGAAGTAAAAGCAATGGATAGGAAGACCAGAAAAATAATGGCAATGAATCTATGCCCTTCATCCAGAAGGTGGCTTTACTTGGAACAGCTTCCATCCACTGTGATATCAGTAACACTATCAAACATCCTGATTTGCCCATCCCAGGTCCTTGGTAAGGACTCAATAGGTAGACAAAAATGTCAAACCCAGCCTGAATATCTGGCTGACTGTGCAATGATTCTTCTTCATCATCATCATCATCATCATCATCATCATCATCATCATCAATCACCTCATTTATGAAATTGAATGGGAACTGGTAAAAAAGGTACAGGAGGAGTTCTCTGTATAGTACTGCCAGATAATTATTTTTGTAAAAAAAATTCATGAAGAAAGACATCGTATAACTGATGCCAAAGTAAAATCCTCCCTTTGTGGGTCTCCATAAATGGAATGTAATATATTAATCAAGACTGACTCTGGTTGATTCTAATATGAAATTGGATTTAAATCCCATTTTAATCCCCATTTGTTGGTATTATTAAGAAAACAGCTGTTCAGTGGGACTGAAACCAAAATAATGTTTAAGCTTGGAAAGGAATTGCAACTTCTCTATTATTCAAAGAAAAGACAATTGTCAAAAATAGGCTTATAGGGTTGCTTTTTTTGAAACTTTCAGAAGAATTAAATGAGTTTGGAGAAATTTCAACATACACAGGTGAACCCAAGGCAACTGACTAAAAGTACAAACTGTGATTAACCAATCAGTGGAAACAAGCCAATACAGTACAGAAAATTAAACATTATTTGAAAATCTATCTGTCAGGCCTGCAGCAGTTCCTTTAAGAATCTTTGCCTGCCACACTCTGTCTAGCTTCATCTTTAGTATGCCTTTTCATTAAGGGGAGGGGGGTAGCGAGGGGTAGAATGTGTTGTTTTCAAAACAAAAAAATCATTTCTAGAAGCTCAAGGTTATTCTTTGTCTCTGCACCTTGACACCTGTCCGGAACCAATGGGGTGGACATGCCAGCGTGGAAGAAGAAGATTGGACCATGTGATGGATTGGTGGGTGGGGGACAAGATCATGAACTTTCAACTGGGTGGGAATCCCAGGTAACTTCTAGAATTGGGATTCCCACAGATGCGCCATCATGTCTGTATTATTAAATTGGAACTTTAGAGATAGCTCTGGCGTGGACCCTCATTTAATTCTGCATGATATTTGGAACGCTGACACTATCATTGTGAAAAGCTACAGATTTTATCTTGACATCAAATATGTAAGTGGTATGACTTGTGAATTCAATTCTCAGACTTAAGCAGAACATTGAAAGTAGAAGAACCACAATATATTTTCTTGCAGTAATTTGTAAGGAAGAGGTAATTCGTCCTTGCTACCATGCCGTTTATCCATTCCACCTATGGCAGGTTCAGCTATACTAAGAACATGTATAAGAAAAAGAGCAATCCATGACCTTCCTGTAATGACCTTCTTGTATGTATGTGTTGGCTTGACATGGCTTTGGACCATGTTTGTTTATGCTGAAAATGAGTTTTGTTTGTTTGTTTTTAGGACAATTTTAATAGTGCTAATTTTGACTTCTTTGTATATGTTCTGTTTTGGTGTGCACATATTAGTAATGATGTTGTACATTGTTACCGTAATACCTTTCTGAGTTTTCTTAATGGTGTACAGACTATACACATACTTGATTTAGAATGCATGTTTCAGGATGCATAATTTTGAGTCTCTTAACTCCCAAGGTCTGTGATAGTTTTTCAATGGTTTTTTTTTATTAGAAAAACTTCAAAAGCTTTCTTTGAGTCACTGTAGAGAAGGAAAAGTACTCAAAGTAATTGCAGTTGTATAAGCCCAATTTAGTGCACAGGTGGTGTGCATTTATTAAATATTCCCCACTTGGTCTAGAGGGGAAAACTAGTTGCACACAATTTTGTATAAATATATAGCTGCACTTGAGGATTCATTTTATATTTCATAGGTCTATGTTGGTGTAGTTTCCAAAAACAATATGAAATTATTAAAACATATTCATCAAAATGTATCTACTATTGTTATTGTTTTCAGGAAAAATATTGTTGAAGGAGAGGAAGAGACAGTAGAGAGAGATTTGTTAGTTTTAAAGCTCACAGTAGAATTGAATCATATTTATGCATCAAATATGATTACACCTTGCTATTCAGAAATAAATTCACTTATGTTCAGTAGGTGGCCACAGCAAAGGGGGTCAATTGATGTCCTTCAAATTGTATCAGTTCTCATCAAGAAGGCTTATAGCACAGCAATGTGGCAATTGTAATTCACAACATCTAGAAGAACCTGGTTACTTTCTCTAGGCTGTAGAACTACAACTTTACTCTTTTAATATAGATATTCAGAACAGCAGTCAGATGGAAGCTCCAACTTTAGAAACTACAGTCTCCAGTACCATGGGTTGGCCTCTTTTCAGATAGGAAGTATATTCAAAAGTGCAACTCACACAAAACATGGGCTCCTTTGAATGCAAGTCATTCTAATGGGGAGGTATAAGGGGAGGGATGCAGTGGCTCAGTGGCTAAGATGCTGAGCTTGTTAATCAGAAGGTGGGCAGTTCAGTGGTTCGAATCCCTAGCACCGCTCAATGGGGTGAGCTCCCATTACATGTCCCAGCTTCTGCCAACTTAGTAGTTTGAACGCATATACAAAATGCAAGTAGAAAAATAGGGACCACTTTGGTGGGAAGGTAACAGCGCTCCACTCGCCTTCGGTGTTGAGTCATGCCAGCCACCTGACCATGGAGATGTCTTGGCTTAGAAATAGAGATGAGTATTGCCCCTAGAGCATGTGCAGGAGAACCTTTACCTTTACCCTTTAATTCTACTAGGTGAGGGAAATTATCTTTCCATGACTGGGAAAGAGGGAATGCTCAGCATATGTGAATAATATAACAGGGGTATCAAGATGATGTGTTGAAATGATTGGGATGCTAGGTATTTGTGTGTGTGTGTGTGTGTGTGTGTGTGTGTGTGGTTTGGAAGAGCTAGGGATATTTAAAAGACAAAATAAGGAGGGTTTCCACAGATAATTACAGATAAGTAATTTAACCATTACTTTGAAACCAAATTGTGCATAATTGCACTATTGAACTTCATATTCAGATTTAGGAAGCTATTCTGGGAGGGTTCTGGAGGTCAGAAGAAGGGACTGTCTTCCCTTTTATGCATATAAATATTATATATATTCTATAAAAACAATCTTCAAGTGATGGACAGCTAAATAGGTTTTGCGTAAAACCTACACTCAAAGACTCCTAGTTCTCCTGAAGATAAGGCTTGCTATTCTTCTGAGTTTTTAATAGGAACATGTGTTACTAAAGAGGGGAAAAGTTAGTCTTGCCTTAGAAGTGAGGGTGATCCAACAGTAATATCTGTCACTCCATTCATTGTCATGGTTGATTCAGCTGATATAGCTGGATAAGCAGCTGTGCCTTACCTTGTTCCTCCTAAAACTGTGCATTCAGTGGAAGAGAATGACTATCCCAAGTAAAAGGAGTACTTTTCTCCATCATACTCTTGTCCTCGTTTGCTCCTAGCATCAGTCTGTCAAAGCCAATGGAAAACAAAGATCTAGTAAAAATAATCTCCAACCAGAAGTCACTTTCATAAATTTCTGACCTCTATGAGAACAGACTCACATGTCTACTTCATTGGCAAATTGGAAATCAGATACTTCCTCCCCACATGCATGCATAAAATGATTCTAAAATGATGGTTTTCTCCAGCTCTTGAAACTCTTAACTTGCTGGAAGACATTTTTGCTCATTTACATTGAAAAGTTATTATTTTGATAGGTAAAAACTAATTGTGCCTCCGGAAAACTGCATCTCTTTGACAAAGCTTCTGAAACTCTGACCTAGAAGTTTGCAAAGAAACTCATAGATCTCCTTCACAGTGTAATAAGTTGGTTCTTCTTGGCCATTGGATTGCAATCCACATAAAATAAGCACTTATGGAGAAAAAAAGAGAAAGAAAGAAAAATAGACTTGGAAGAAACTGGAACAAACTTCAGGAGCTGGTATATGTGCTTGACTATTATCCATGACTACAAAGAAGCACAGTGTGTTGAAAACCTTTCAGAAGGATGCTTCAGACATTCTTTCTTCACAATGAAACTTGCTAATAATTTGACAAGGGCAGAGCAGAATATATATGTGCGCGCGCGCACACACACACACACACACACACACACACACACACACACACACTATTACATTCAGCATTGCAAAAGTTACCTATATAAATTCTATTGTTTGCTGTCTTGTATGGGAACACTTTTTGGAGTGGGGAAGCAAAATATTTGATTATGATAATGAAATTATTGACATGAGTTTATTTTTTAAACTCTTTGAGAATCACAGGGGTCCCAACTAATGAAATAATTTGAAAGGTTTGACAAAATGCCCACAGTGAACTGCAATAGAAATCCAAATAAATGCAAAGTTAGTAGTAAATTCATTGATATAGTCTGAAAATTTTCACAATATATGAGATTGTTTTTTGTGAGCCAGCAGAGGAATATCGATGGGATTTAGGACATATTGCCTAATTATTTTGTTGAAATTTCCTTATTAGGACTGCCTTGTCAATTGCATCAAGCTGGCTCCCTACTGACTCTAGTCAATTTCATTCTGCCTTTGTTAATGGTAGGCATTACAGGCAGTCCTCCCTTACAACGGCCTTGTTCATCAATCATTTGAAGTTATAACAGTGCTGTCCTTCAGTCATGTCATCACAGTATAGTCAGGATGCATTGTCTTGTTCTTGGCTTGTTTTTCTTTTGTTTCCCTCTCTTGCAGAGCAAAGCAGAAGACAGGATGACAAGACAGTAAGCAGGCACACAATGGGGAACACATATCGAAAACAATGTGCTGGCAGCAGCAGCTGTAAGCGATGATATGCCATGACAAAAAATTTTTTACAATGCAGCCATAGAGACCCACTCAAATACTTTCCAAAACTACATTATGAAAATTTCAGGCTAACTTAATCATACCATCACTTGATATTAATGTCCTCAATTTTGAATTTGTCATGGCAGCAATTAGTAGAAGGGGCTTGGATTGCAGCAACTCTGCCTGAACATACAGAGCAGAGTGGACAAACAGAAACAATGGGAGAAAGGTGGTTCCTTGTGTAATGGGTCCTAGCAATGAACCCAACTGGCAGTTAATGAAGCCTGAGGAGGAGGAGTGATACATGGGCAGAGAATGAAGCACCTATTCATGTTCATACTGCTGCATTTCAACTGATTTTACCTTCCTAATGGTCTTCAAGGGCAGCCCTATATAGAATGCATTAATTAGATTCTTCCAAAAACAAGCACCATACAGTGTTCCTTTTTGCCTAAAAAGATTTAGAATTATAATAATGCAGAAGGCAGATTTCTACATGAGGATCAGGAGCTCCCAAGGTCAAGAAAGCAAGCATGTCATCTGTGGATAACCCAGCAATATAGAAGGAAAATGATATTCTTTCAGGCAACGGATAAGTGAGTTTAGCTTTCCCCTGCCCTTGCCCAAATTGTCCAAAACCCTGACAGTGGACTTGATGGAAAGGAAATGCTTCTTATCCAATGGCTTCATTTCAAACAAAAGCATCAGCACTCAAATCCCAGCATATGAAAGAAGCAAAAGCTTTCAACTGATGGGTGTAATTGACTGTAAACTATAAGCAATATAATCTCTTGACTTCTGAATTGGTGACCCTGGCACTTGGAGAAGTAGAGAAGAGAAAAGACACCTTTGCATTGTCAAATGGATTAGTGCATGGTCAATAAAATTGCTTCTAGAGTCAAGAAAACTACAGGGCTAGGTACATGTTTGTCTCAGTGTTTGTGTGTGTGTGTGTGTTTGTGTTTGTGTGTGTGTGTGTGCACACGCACATGTTTGTGTGTGTGTGTGTGTGTGTGTGTTCAAAGATGCAGACAATGTCTGCAGTCAAAGTACTCTAGTGTAAAAGACAACTCCTTGAATGTGCCTTGAGCTTAGATAAAATAAATGAATAGCCGTCCACAGCAGCAGCTCTTTCTGCAGAGACAGGGAAACAACTGGTTTTTCACCATTTGACAAAATGTCATTGCAGCAGAAAATAATTTACAGCTATAGATCTAGAGGGGATTCAATTTCTTTCTCTAAAAATGAAGAAGAGACATTAAAAGGAGTCGAGCTTTTTAGGACTACTATAGGCTGAATCTCATACATCACTCAGTAAATACTTTTCCAGCATCTTACTAGACCAAACTATGAGGTGGCTTAAAGGTGATAACTGATAGACTAGTGAGTTCTAGTCCCACTTTAGGCATGAAGGTCAGCTGGGTGACTTCACGCCAGTCATTCTCTCTGAGCCCGACCTACCTCACAGGATTATTGTCGTGGAGAAAATAGAAGGAAGAAGGTGTATTAAGTATGTTTGCATATAGCAGTCCAATATATGATTTTTTTTTTCATGCAACCAATGTTGTGCTTCAATGGTTAGATGGGCTAGATATTGCTCCCTGAATTTAGATCCTTTTAACATTCATATTTTATTATGTTTTATTAATCTACCTTCAAATGTTAATATATGGTCTATGTATGTTATGCCATATCCTAAATAAATAAATATAAAAAGAATGCAGGCAGAAAGGAGCATGTCGTTTGCATGGTTAGGACACTGGGTTGACAAGCTGCATGCCAATGTTCAACACTTTAGTGCTAACATTAGAGTAGGCACTCAGAAATCAAATTGTAGTCCACCAGCCCTTTTTGGGGGGTAGGGGTGCAAAAGTCCCCCAAATCAGTGAAATGAAACCCCATTTATTCACTTTGAAAAGAGGGTTAAAGTGGTTTTAAAAAACCTGAAATATTGATTTTGTGTGGCCTTCACAATGATAGAAATTGTGCACATTTGAAGAGTTGAAGAATACAACCAAAATGATCAGGAACTCAAATAGAAACAGTGGAACATTTGGAATTTTGTTGAAAAACAGATCTAAAATTTTGTACTATTAAGGTATATAAAACTATGCCAATTTTTGAGATGGAAAATAGGCTTTTTTTGTTTATTCTGAAACTTTGGGACCAACAGATTCTCAGTGAATATGATTGAAAGGATATTTAGAACAGACATGAAGAAAACACTGCTTTATACAGCACATGATTTATTTATGGAATTATTTACCTGAAAACAGTGATGGCCATTAAATCAGAGACTTTACAAGGGGGTCAGTCTCCATCTTTTCCTGGAAAGCACTGAAGAGTCATGAGGTTGGCTACTTTGGGGGAAAAATGCTGAACTCAGATGGACCGTCCTTGACCTAATAAGTTATTCTTATGTTTTTGAGCAAGAATCAAGTTACTTCAGATTCTAATGTTTTGCAGTAGATCCTTACATTGGTAGAAGTTAGATTATTAGATGTTATTTTTTAATTTTTTAATAAATTTTGTTTTGTTTGTACAAACTTCACATCTTTGCAACACATTACATTTTTTACCTATCTGTTGTGTCTGTTTTATCTATACCAATAAATCTTTTTTAACTATGACTTCATATATTTGTGCATTTACATTATTTCATACATTTTTTCCTGCTGTTTAGAATATTATATCCAAGTTGCTTTTACCAATAACAGAGCATGTATATATTATTAAACAATATCCATCAACATTTCCTTGTTGTTATTATAATTAGCTAAAAGTCATTTACTATTTATATCCCAACTCCTCTCATCACCCCCCCCCCAAAAAAAAAAAACATTACACCTTTATGACAAAATCTAAATAGAAGTTTGTTGGTAAAATTTATAGGTCTTTTTCCCAGGTCACAATTTGCAATCTATGTCCATATTTACTAGTTTAACAATACATAGTATATATCATTAAGTTGTATCCATTATCATTCCATTATTGTTAATTATAGTTATTTAATTGTTGACAAATAAACATTGAATAACAATCTAAAACAATCTAAAAATTACTAAATTCCTACTTATTGCTCAACCAAAATTAACTAATTTTTTATTATCAACTTTCATTGTCAACCTGTATCTTCCCAATAACAAAACAGTCTTATCTCGCTTGCCAATTGTGGTGTCAGTCTTCTTTTTATCTCCTTTATAAGGTTTTTATAGATAACTCTCTGCATTTTGTTGCTTGAAGGATCTCTGAGGTAATCTCGTTGCCCTCCAATTATTTTTAAAGTTAGCTTGTTTTTGGTTATCAATTGTGCTTTTGAAAGAGTTTCTCTTCTTAAATCCATCATCATTACCCTTTTTTCTTCTTCTGTATCTTGAAATCTAGGGTAGAGCTCCAATTTATCGAAATCTCTCTTCCATGTTCCCTTCATTCCACTTTCACTCACATTTGCTCCATTAATAAATTCATCTGTTGTCTTGTCTTTATCTTCTATATCTTCATTCTCCCCTTTAGTTTTTAGGGCTCCAACTCCTTCATCTTTTGATATGAGGAATACTAGTTTTTCCAGCTTCTTCTCAATTCGCCCATATCCTTCCAATAAATTTTGAATTCCAGTCAAAATATTTTGAAATTTTAAGGTTTCCTCCTCTGAATATTGATCCATGTTTCCAAAAAAGAAGAAAGAGAAGAAAAAAACTAATAGCCACTGCCACTCTAGCCTTCCAAGCTTCTTTTATTTTTTTAATTTTAAGTTGATTTAAGCACAAGGGCTTTTTGTGCTCTTCAAAAGAGAAAGGTTCTGTTCTGTTTTGTTTTTACCCCTTTCTCTCCCCTGCCAAAATAGTTCTCACAGGCACCTGCAAAAGCAATTTGTGCCCTTGGCTCTTTATAAGTTTTTATAATCAAATTACAAACCCTTCAGCTACAAAGTCAGTGAAAACAAAGAGAAAAAAAAATAAGAGATACATTGTTTCAAAAACTCCAGCTTCCAACTTCCAAGTGGCAATGTTGCTACATTTCACTTTCACTATCTCAGGCTTAAATGGAATAAAGTTCTTTAACAAAATTTAATAACAAGTAATAGGAAGAATTGTTAAAAACAAAAAGGAAGGTTTTAGTCCTGAAATCAAAAAATAAAGTAACAAAGAGCAGAAAAAAATGGTTGATCCGTTCACTTTAAGAGAAGAAACAAAAAAAAATGTTACGAATGTTACAAAGAAAAAAAACTTTCCAATGCAATCCATTATTAATTAATTTCACAGCTTAATTCTTGCTTGATAAACTAATTTGGTTTTTTTTTAAAGATTTGTTGGGCAGCCTTTCCCAAAATAGAATAAAAAATCTCACCAGATGGACTCACCTTCTTTTTTCACTTCCTTCCTTCTGGAGCCATCCCAACTTCATCAGCCTGTTTACCCCCCGCTTGAAGAACTTTCCTTGGGTCAATCAGGGACATTGCAATGTCCCTGAGACCAGCAAGGTTTTGTCTTCCTTGTCACCGTCTCTATGGGACGGTTTAGGTCCAGCTGGACTGTCCAGTGGCAAAAGTGTCAACGGCAGTCTCGGAGTGTCGAGACTGCACTTTGTGTCATTGCGACGTGGCTCCTCTTTCCTCCAGATGGACCCACTTTCTCTTTTCACTTCCTTCCTTCTGGAGCCATCCCGACTTCATCAGCCTGGGGCTGCCTGTTTACTGCCAGCTTGAAGAACTTCCCTTGGGCCAATCAGGGACTTTGCGATGTCCCTGAGACCAGCAAGGCTTTGTCTTCCTGGTCACCATCTCTACTGGATGGTTTAGGTCCAACTGGGCCGTTCAGTGGCAAAAGTGTCAACAGCGGTCTCGGAGTATCGAGACCGCACATTGTGTCATCGCGATGTTGGCTCCTCCTCTCCCAATTCCTCTTTTTTTGTTGTTGTGCTAATGTTGTAAATAGTTTTCCTAACTTTGGATATTCTAGAAGTTTGTTATATTGGTTTTTAATATGTACCTCTTGAAGACATCCTATGTCCATATTCATTTTTTGTAATCTAGTCAAAGTTTGCCTTCTCTTTTCTGGTGAGTTTAATCCATTTATATTTAGTGAGAGTAACTTAATTTCTTGTTCCATTGTGTTATTGTGTGCCGCCCTTATTAGATGTTATTAAAGGCCCTCCCAATGCTTATCATCTGTTATTCTGTAGTTTAACAGATTGTGTAGTGGGATTCAGTAGGCAAGAACCAGACTAGCATAGCTGCGACAGCATTTATTGACTCAAAAATGGAACTGAGGAACTGCAGGCAACTGCCTGTGATTTATACCCTAGGCCCACAGGGCCTTAACCAATCATAGAACTAGAAAAAGCCCGCCCAAATATAAATTTCTAAATTTCCCTCCAAAACATCTAAAGGTTAGTTTCACAGTTAATACAATTATATACATTCAATACATAACACTACCCAACAATGAAATTCATTTTCTTTTAAATTGCAATTGCACAGAAAAAACCCCTGTCTTTTAGTGTTATTGGGAATTAGTTTGTAAGGATGAGTATTCTTACTCTGGGCTGCAGGCTCTTCTTAGCAAATGGGAATAAACAGAGGGGGATATATATTTCCCAAACTAACTTTATTTTGGCCTCCAAGCATGTATGAAAGTCTGTCTCATATAATCCTATCAACACTAGAGGCTATTTTGGTGGAATTCAGCAATTTCTAATTGATCATTAATCTCTACAGAGAACCAATGATATACTGGCTGTTAAGATGCTTCTTGTTACTTAGTCATTCATATTTAACTATTAATAAATCTAATAATAAATCTGGTACTCATTATATGGTTTTTCTATTCCACTATCATTCTGAACATGACTTGCTTTGTTTTGTTTAAATTTCTTTAATTATCCTGATTTTTGCTTAAAAACCAATATATTTTCCCACAATAAAATTTGGTTTAACACACACACACACACACACACACACATGCCACACTGTTTTCTTACTGTGGAAAGACAAGTAGTGAAATATTCAAGAGCTATGGTAATGGAATCTAATATGCACTTGTAGAAAGTAAAACTCAATTGCCTCCAGTACTTGTATCTATTGTAATATATTAATTATAAAAATGTTTCATATTTGAAATTAGAAAGGGTCTGTTATAAAGACGGGAAATTACTTTCTTGCTTTAGTAGATAGTGGAAACCATTCCATTTGAAGATTTCCATTTACTGTGTGAGAATTTATTTATCCAGCATAATATATATGCAGTTACCCGGAATGGAGTGGCAGAGGGGTGTGTCTCTGCCTCCGAGCTCACTGCATTCCAAGCCAGATAACAGTTGAATGCAATATTCAACATTCTCAACATTCATATTCTTGCTTATTGTAATGTTGGTTATTTCTTCTACAATCAATGTATTCACACACAGACCCAATTCCTTCTCTGGAATCTTTAGAGATTGTCTTATGCAAAACTGATTATTTCATGACCTACTTCTGGGACTTGATAACTATTTTTATGATAAAGAAGAAAAGCAGCTTGATAATGATGATGATGATTTTCTCACTTAGTGCTCCCACTTTATGAGAATCATATTTGTATGTCCCAAAGCTGCTTTTTGAAGAGGCAACTGGACTTTCTTGTTTTTTCTTTGAAGACATTTTGCTTCTCATCCAAAGAGCTTCTTCAGCTCTTCTTCAGTCCGTGGTGGGGAATGGAAGGATTTGCTTTATTTTAGTCATTTGCTTTATTTTAAAGAGTCATTGACGCCACTTGGAGGTTTATATCTATCCTCAGGGTGACCTGAATAGTGCAAATGGATGTGAAGCCTTCTTGGAACTGCTGAAAGGACTGTATTGTGATCTATCTTATTATTTCATTGAGAAGTTGGAGCTGTGCTTTCTGCAGGATGTTTTCTGACCTGTGTCCTTTCACTGTTGAGCACAGGCTGTTGGGGATGAGTCTGTGCTGTCTGTGTCTCAAACTGAATTATAAATGGCTCCTGTAATCTGCATTTTTTTCTGGAAATCCATTCATACTCCTGCACCATTCAAAAGGTATTCATCCCAAAGTGTATAGCTAAATGTCTATGGATATTCTCCGTCATTCAGGTCATGGTTGTCCCAAATATGCTTTTTCAAGAGGCAACTGGACTTACTTGCTTTTTCTTTCTTTCAGAGAATCATGACCTGGATGATTGAGAATCTCCATAGATAAAGACAAGGGGGTAGATCTAGGATTATTGGCTTGTTTCCTTTCAACTTATTTTATTTGTTCTTTAATGAAATTAAGTTTATATCTGTAAGTCTATTTTGTATTGCCTATAAGTTTGCTTTTAAAATTAATACTTTAAAATGTATTGTTATCATTTTCTTTATCTTGATTTACAGTACACTGGTTCACTGGTTTATTATTAACATTGAATTTTTTTACTATTTTATATTGGTTATAACTTGAGTGAAAAAAGAACCCGAGAACCATATTGTCAGTGTTCCAAATGTCATCCAAAATTAAATCAGAGTCCAAGGCAGAACTTTCCTCAAACTTCCAATTTATTAAGAGAAACATGTTGGCACATCTGTGGAAACCAGAATCTGAAAGCTTCTGGGGTTTCCCACTCAGTTGAAAGTTCATGATCTTGCCCCCACAAGTCCATCACATGGTCCAATCTTCCACTGCCACGCTGGCATTTCCATCCATTTAGTTCTGGTCAGGTGCAGAGGTACTGAAACAAAGAATGACCTTGGGCTTCTAGAAAGGAATGTTTTATTTTGACAACAACATTCTACTCCTTACTATTCCCCCTCCCAATTCCCCATTAATGAAACAGCATAGTAAAATAAGAAAGAGTGTGGCAGGCCAAAGATCCTAAAAGGAATATGACTAGAGGCCTGACACATATATTGTTGGTATTATGTACACCAACTTATATTATTTTAGGACCTTCAGACAACTGAAGTGATAGTTTTGTGGGCACCACATCGCCCATAGGCTCCTTGCCTGATATAATATTATTTATTCAGCTTCTTCAGATGGATTAACATTAGATATATTAAATTACCATTTATATAATCTCCCGCCATTCATTTTGAGGATTATAGATATTGCACACAGTGCATTTCATTGGCACATATCTGATGCAGGCTAGTTTATTATTGCCTTGCACTATCTGCCTGGATCTTTGGCAAGGACCTTTCATATCCTTTAACTGAAGGTGTCACTATCACATATAGTCATCATCTTGGACCAGAGCAGAAAATGTATAGCTCCATATTCTAAAAATTGTACTTCCCCTCCATACCACTATGGATTATAATACATATAAACTATAGTAAAGATCAACTATTATTACTGTTTCAAAGATATTTTATGAAGCTCTGCTTTACTGATATGATGAAATAGCAATATTATTATTACAATAATCTCTAAAGTAATTAAAGATCCATCAGTTAACTATAAATAATATCTAGTATCCTAACTTTTATTTTCTAAAAACCCAGAAAAGACTTTATACATTCCTGAATACGCTTCAGATCTTACCTTCAAATCTCAATGTAACTTCCCTACTCAAACAGATTTCAAACCAATGTTTAAACAAAGATTAAGTGAGGCTCTATCAATCCTTAGTTTGTTATCAGACTTTTCCTTAAATAAACTTGGAGAACACTAGACAGAGTTGCTGGCTTATTAATATTGAAACAAGAACTGGAGGAAAATAGGTTCATAAATTTGTAACATTTCTCACATCCATAGAGCAGCCCTTACTGCTCATTGAGGTCAACTATATCGTAGATTTTGATTACTTGAGTAGTATATGATTGACATCAAGTCAATTTACTAATTTCTAATGTTTATTATATTCCTGATAAGATAATTCTTATATTAAAATGTAGTTAGACCCCCATTTTTCTTTTGCAACTATGTTTCTTTTCATAAACGAACCCACATGTAAACACATAAAGAAATAGATGATACTTATTATATTTTAAAATAATGTATTTCATTACATATTGTGGATAAATTATATACTTAGAGCACTAGCATACTACACATTTTCTGTATTTAATCTTTGTCATCATATCAATTTGAATATCTGTTGACTTATAATTTAGGTCTAAATTTTATAAAATGCTAAATATCAGGCATTGTCAGTTATCAAAATGGTAATTACTTCTTCTGTGGTAATATTATTTTTATGTCCATATTGTCACTATTATAGTATCTATTGGATAAATTGTCTTCTCAATAAAGCACAGTTGTTTCTCTTAACCATTATTTTTATATGCCTACAAAAAAATAAAAAAATAATAGTAACTTACCATCATCCACACTGGGAAATTCAGCTTGATTTTGTTTCAAAGGAACATAATTTATCATGAAAAGTAGAATTCACATTTTGTTTGAGCTTCTCCAGATCTTTATTTTGTAAAATTTTGACTAATCAGTTTGCTAACATTCTTTTTACTATTGCAACATTTGTTGTTTGATCAATGTATAAAATACAAAGAAAAAGAAAAATAGGAAATTAAGGGAAGAAAAAAGGAAGGGGGAAAGAAAATATAAAGTACAAAGAAAGGAAGAAAAAGGCATTGGCTTCCAACTTGATTTGTGCTTTAGATGAAAAAAAATGAAACATTGACTTTGGTTTTGCCATCAAGATTTGTTGTTATAGAAGTTGTATGCTAATATGTAACAGTAAAAAGTTGAGGTTGCAATGTCATTATCTTGCACTGTGCTAAAACGTTTGGTGACATTCTTGAAAAGTTGCCCAGATTGATTGTACTGAGGATTGCTAAAAAAAACCTTCAATATATTAACTATCACATTAATCATTTCACCAGCAGAACAACAATTTTGATACTGAGAGCATGGCAAAGGGTATCCAGGCAAAGGACTTTTTTATTAAAAAGGAAAATGAATTACATAAATATTCTTTCTTGCTTATTCTAAATTAATTTTGTCTGGGAGAAAAAGAAAAAGTGAGGGAGAATATGACTTTAAAACAGTCATGTGATCACTGTAACCTTTTCATCTTATAAAACTGGCACAATTTTGAAATAATATTTATACATCACCCCGCAACTAAAATGTTATATATCAGATTATAATATTTATACATCACCCCGCAACTAAAATGTTATATATCAGATTATTCTTTCTTCCCTTTATAATAGCCATGTTTTATCCCAATCAACATCCATGTGCGATAAAACAAATGAATGTTTATTCCCATTGCATTTTACAACTAAAATTTCATTAAGTAAAATTAAAATCTGCACTAAAATTCAGTGTCTATCTGTCTTCGTTACTAAGCCATGCTTAATTGGATACAATTATTTCAGAAGATATAAAATCAGTTGTCAAGCGCTACAGTTTTCAAAAGCTATCAAATATCAAGGAAATGAACCAGTTAGTCTTCTAACTTTACCCAATTAAGTGAATAAAACCCTGGTACACCTGTCCTTGTATGGAAGAGGCACATAATTCCTATTTTGAAAATTTAAACAGAAAACAAATGCAGGGGTAGGTGAACATTTAGATACTTCTTTTAAAATCAACATGGTTGATTAATCTCCTGACCCCAAAGTCCAGGATATATCAAAGATTTTTAATCCTTTCAAAAAGAAATCACAGGGTTCTGCCAACTTAACCAAATGAACATCAACGCAATCCCAATCATTTGGCTATGATTTGATCTTATCATAATGATTCAAATAATGTACATTTCAAAAATTCAGCTTTTCTAATTATATGCCATTCCTTTTCTTATTAGATTCTCAAAGTAGTTAATAGACTCAGCTGCATATTTTAATTCAGAGTCGATTTCTGTGAGTGCACAAGCTGCCAGTCCTTTGTGATAGATCAGATTAGGAAACTCCTGGATCTCCATAGGATGACTAGAGCTATAGTTTATTGAGAGGCTATAGTAACAGAATCTTGCAAGTCTCCTCTTGCCTTCCACTTACAACCCAAGAAATCAGTCTAGGCCTCTTTCTAATATTTCCCCACCTCTCTGGTAGAAATGCATGCTTCTTCATCTGTTCTTATCTTAACAGCTTCTAGACAGCTTGTCCAAGATCGTCTCCATGGCTCCTTCTACTTACATTTTTTCTTTTTCTGTATTATCTGCAAATAAATTTCAGTATTCTATTAGCTTGCACAAATACGAATTTCATCCTATGATGCTCTTCAAGGAAATCTTTTTAATGAGAAAGCAGGGAAAGACAGGAGAAGAGACAGAGGAAATTCAACAGGAAAATTCATATTACATGCCATATATCAAAGGGGACATTTTTTATTAAGTGTTTGTGTTAAATTGGGCACAGCAATAAGGAATCATAGATAAAGGTGCTACTAATCAATATGAGTAATCCTTCATTGCTTGTGCCTCATTTGATTCAACACTAAGATAGTTGATATCTTTTGGCTTCTTTTCCTAGGTGGCATCTCTAGTAAATACAGTTGTATCAGTGGCTTTGTCAATTCACATATTTGGAAAGCAAAAAAAAAGAAAAAAAAAGAATAGAAGTAAGACAAGATGAAAAGCCGATGGGAAGAATAGAAAAGGAATAAATGCAAATCACAATGTTTTTAGTGTTTATAGATGTAAATATTAAAATATTCATATGCATCTATTAAGCAATTCTCTGAGATTGGTTAACATTTTGTGGAGGTGGGGCTTAGGCTGTAGCTTGCCCTACTAAAGTTCATAGCAATAGTGGTATTAAACAATTTCAGATCAATTCTCAAGGCAGGTGGGGAAATAGCAGAATTGAACCAGATTCTATCAAATAAGATTATAACTTCTGTTCATAAGATTTTAGACTGCAAGTAGGAGGATGCCACTTGAAATTATCCAGATTAGTGGTACTTCATTGCATTCTAAAAGATGACAATAGTTCGACTCTGCTCTAGACTTCAGAAAATATCCATGTAACAGGTATATTGACAGACTCTTCAAGGCAGGCTTAATCTTTAGCTTCCTATACATTTGATCTACAAAGATATATAAACTAACTGTTTATTGGAACTGAGGAATGGCAGCCATTTCACACAGTCATTGAGCCATTTGAGTATAATACAAAAATAATATAACCTTTTAGTTCAAATCCAGCACTTTCTTTCCCATCTTTCAGTATGTGATAGAATTCTAGCCTTCTGTTTCTCATACTCATACTTTGTGGCAACTCCATGCTTACTTAATTTGTCTTTTTTTCCTCAGACTTTTTTCAAATAACAGAATATTGTCATGCATTGTTGTTCTTAGGTCTTTCATATACTAACATTGTACAGAGAAAGAAAGAAAGAAAGAAAGAAAGAAGAAAAGAAAAAAAATTATGCTTCAACCTAGCAATTAATACTAGTGAAGAATTTAATTTTCCTTTCAGCCTTAAAAGTTGGGGAGAAGGAAGGAAGGAAGGAAGGAAGTGTATTCAACTTAAAGTCTCATAACCCCTGAAAGTCTTAAATATAGCCCTTGGAATGCTTTTAAAAATCAGTTTCACCTTTTAATGTTAATAAATGTTAAATATATGGGGAGTATAATTTGTGGTTAACCACGAATGTTATTAAATACACAGGGAGTAATCATACTCCCACTTTAAATTAAAAAAAGATTGGCCTTATCCTCTGGAAATTGTTGTATCCCAAAACTTATCTACAAATAAAATGAAGCCAAGCCTTGAAATTATAGTTTTCTTGAAAGAAAGAAACAAAATAATATTCAGAGAAAAGATGGTTGGTCCACCTGAGGTGATAGAAGACATCCTATTATGTCACCTTTCCTCCAGCAGCAATCAGATGTCATGGCTGTTCAGTGAAAAATAGCTTGAGAATAGATATTTGATCCTTGTTGAACCCATCAAATGATTCTGTTGTCCATTTCATAATTTCATTGTACATGTTGATCTTCTTCATGTTGACTTACCCTAGATCAGTGACTAACTTTTATTGGCTTGCATGCCAAAAGAGGGGGGAATGCCGGGGGGGTCGTGGGTGGGCATGCAACACCCATAATACTATCTGCACAACCCCAGCATGCATTCACGTGCGACCAGTGCTCCCCTCAGTTTTTCATGAGATTTTTTTCACCCTTCCCAGGCTCCAGAGGCTTTCTAGGAGCCTTGGGAGGGCGAAAACAGCCCCCCACCTCCTGGAGGCCCTCTGGAGGCTTCAGGAGCTTCCTTGAAGCCTCTGGAGCATGAAAGATGGGCCCTACAGGCAAACTGGAAGTTCAGGAATGGACTTCCGGTTTGCTCATAGGGCCATTTCTTGCCCTCCAGAGCCTTCAGGAAGCCTCCTGAAGGCTCCGGAGGATGAATTACGGCCTCAAAAGAAGGCCAAAGTCAGTTGGCCAGCATTTGCATATGCGCTGGAGCTGACAAATGGCTCCAAGTGCTACCTGTGGCACGCATGCCATAGGTTCTCCATCATGGCCCTAGATAAAATTTTGAGTACTACTGCACCTTTCTAAGAGCTATCAATTCTTCTCTGGGTGATACTTCAGCATATAAGCAAACTATTATTATTGCTGATAGGAATAATATTGCTAGTTGAGTGCTATCAAGTCAGGCTCGATTCCTGTTGACTCTACAGTGATGGCTAACTTTTTTCTCATCACGTCCCGAAAATGCAGGCATGAGTGCCCACACCCATAATGCAATGTGTGCGCGACACCCTACCTGCACACTCTGCCCCCTGTGCTTTTTTATTGGAGTATTCCTAGAAAAATGGTTCCTGGTCAAAAGGCTAAGAACCAAGGATTAAGAAGGCTTTATACATTTTCACTAAAGGAGAAGGCAGGACAAGGTGAGGTAACAAGAAATGTCATCTCATAAACATTTTAGTAATAATTCTACAATTTGTTCTATTGGTTTCTAGCTGTCCCTATTCCTAAGCCTTGGTTCATGAATGCCCCAGGAGTTATCCAATACACTTTTCATTTGCTGCAGGCCATCCCTAACTTTAAGCTGGGGTCTACAAGTTGTCTAACTACCCATAATTGCTACAAGCTTTACACATACATATAATAATAATAATAATAATAATAATAATAATAATAATAATAATAATAATACTTTATTTACGGTCACAGACCAAAACACGAACAGTACAAAAGAGACACAGCAGCCAGTCACCAAAAGCCCAACTAAGGGAGGTTACAGCTCTCTCCTCTAATGGTCACAGCTCTCAAGAAAAACCTGGAAACCTGAGAGGTGATGTACGAGGAGACATCCCCAAGGCAATGCACAAACAAATCACAGCCATCAGGACCAGAAGGGACGATTTCAGGAAGAGACAGTAACCTAGATCTGTCCGCGCTATACATAGGGCAAAATAGAAGGACATGCTCCGCTGTCTCAACTTCAGCTCTGTCACAAGGGCACAGCCGCTTATTAATCGGGAGCCTCTTGTAACGACCATCCAGAAGTGCTGAGGGCAAGACATTGAAGCGAGCTAGGGAAAAAGCTCTTCTATACTTGGGGTTAGGGTATAAAAATAGGAAGCCATCCTCAATCCATAGTTATTAACTTGATTGAGAATCAGAGGGGAGAAAGTTTTATTGGCTCTGGCTCGTAGATATTGTAAATCAATGTCCACGAGCCGTTGGACTATCCCAAATTGGGCATCCTTGAGGTTGTAGTTTCCCAAGGCATCCTCCGTGAAACCTAGCAGATGAAGTTTCTTCAGCAGCTCTTTCTCCCAGAGAGAAATATGGGAGTCCGTGAACACCAGGGAGAGGTAGCTGCCAGGAACTGCCAGAAAGAGCACCCGAAACCACCATTTAAAGGTGTTTATCCAGGCCATACATTCCACTGATCGAATGCCTAGTTCCAGGTATATCGGGGCAAAACCAACACAAGGGGGAAGATCCAGGAGTTTTCTAAGGAAAGCAGCCTGGGTTCTTTCAATGCAGTCCTTGAGGCCCCGTATCCATATGGGAATGCCATAAAGAGTTTGCGCCAGCGTTTTGGCTTTGTAAATACGTAGGGCAGAAGGAATGAACTGGCCACCCTGGGTATAAAAGAATCTTAAAATCTGCTGGTGACTACAAGAGGCCAAGTTCAGCACCTGGGTTCGATGTCTAGTCCAGGCACCAGTGTTCTGAAATTGAATACCTAGATACTTAAAGTGGAAAACCTGCTTAACAGCATTGCTACTGATATCCCAGTTATACAATTTCCGGGCTCTAGTAAACACTAGTACTTTTGATTTATCATAGTTAATAGCCAAATGGTTTTCAGCACAGTAAGACCCAAATGCAGAAAGTAATCTTTTCAGTCCTGGCCTTGACAATGAAAGGAGAACTGCATCATCAGCGTAAAGAAGAAGCGGGATCTTTGTAGTTGTCAGCTTCGGGGCGTGGGACTCAATATGTCCGATGTAACCAGCCAGGTCAGATAAAAATATATTAAATAGAAGAGGAGCCAGAACACATCCCTGCCTTACTCCATTCTTAATCGGGATAGGATTAGAAAGTTCTCCCTGCAGACCACACCTGACCTGGCTGGAGGTCTGATTGTATAAGCACCTAATTAAGAAAAGCAAACATCTGTCAATAGAACTTTTAAGCAGTTTTGACCACAACAAACCCCTAGGGACTGAGTCAAATGCTGACTTTAGGTCGATGAAAGCAGTGAAGAGTTTGCCACCTGGTATAGTGGTATATTTGTCGACCAGGTGCGCTAGGGCAAAGCAGTGATCTAGTGTGGCACAGCCCGCTTTAAACCCAATTTGTTCAGCACCAATGATATTGGATTCCTCAACCCAAGTGAGGAGTCTGCGATGGAGGTATTTGGCATACAGTTTCCCAATAATGGAGAGCAGGCTTATGGGGCGATAGTCAGCTGGGTTGTTTCTATTTCCTCGTTTAAAAACTGGCACAATAATTGCTAAGCTCCAGGAGGAAGGTACTATGCCAGAGGAATTAATATATGTAAAGAGTCTTGCCAAAAGAGGAATCCACCATTCACGGTTGGATTTTAGCAGATCAGGGGGAATAGCATCAGGGCCAGGAGCTTTGCCTGACTTAAATTCGGAGATAAACTTGGTGATCTCAGCATGGGTCACAGGTTGCCAGTCAGGAGCTACAGGAGACAGCTGTGGGTCAGGCACGGTTGAACTTGCTGACGCCTGGTAAATTGCCAAGAAATGGTTTTCCCAGTCTCTGTTAGAGATGCAGCATAGAGGGAGTTCCCGATGGCCCGGCAAAGAGCTGGCAGCAATTTGCCAAAATAATCGGGTGTCCTTCTGCTGGATAGAGAGGAGAAGTAAATCCCACTTCTCTCTCTCTTTAGCTTTCTTTTTCTTAGCAAGTAATCCTTTTTACTCCCGCTTCAGGCGGTAGTAGTCCTCTGGCAGGCGTTGGTCCCCTCGGTTGCGGTAAAGCAGGTAAACCCGTTTAATCTGGTTCCTAAGCATCAAGCAATCTTTGTCAAACCAAGTATTACTTCGTGATTGATATAGACCACTTGGCCCACAGACGGCTCCAAGCTCCCTTTGGACACTGTTAATTAGTGATTCAAAGGCCAAGACTATCTCCGAGCCACTGCTTGCTAGTACCTGATTGTATAAGTTGAGACACTCCGGAGATGATAAAAAGGAGTAAAACTTTTTTTCAATATTGTGAGACCATTTGATCCTCCTTGTGTACGAGGCCACATAGGGGTCTAATATCTGAGGGCCCCTAGGGAGATGTATATTTGAAAAAAGCTCAATGATTGTAACCAGGGGGTAGTGGTCACTCTGCGTAAGGCAATCCACATAAAAAGCACGGACTGCCTCTCTTAAGGGTCGAGATACCAGTACAAAATCAATAACACTACTCCCACGTAAGGAACTAAAAGTAAATTCGCCAGCCAGATCACCTAGGATACTCCCATTAAGAATTATCTTGTTGTGTTGGGCTGCTAGAAGGGCTAACTGGATGCCAGCAAAATTTGTTAATTCGTCCTTAGAATGTCTGGCTGAAGCCAGATGACCTATGGCCTGGAGGGTTTCTTGGGGGTAGAGTGCCTCTATCGCTGGAGGGACTTGAGCTCCCAGACAGGCGTTAAAGTCACCCCCTATTAGGATGTA
Source organism: Natrix helvetica (assembly GCF_964273705.1). NCBI lineage: Eukaryota > Metazoa > Chordata > Lepidosauria > Squamata > Natricidae > Natrix > Natrix helvetica. The sequence continues at coordinate 71,493,205 of NC_138549.1, read as the reverse complement.
CATTGCTGGGAATTTGGTTTCCATACAGGTAATATAGTTCTCCAGCGTGCCCCATTGAGCCTTGATATTGGCTTCTGCCCCCTGTGCATGTGTGCATGAACCTCCTGCACTCCTCCTGCCCCCCCCCTGTGCATGCACACGTAACCCCCTGAGCTCCATTTTGGGTTTAGTAGGCCTCCCTGCAGCCTCCTGGGAGCAAAAACAGGCTGTGGAGGGTGCACCATACAAACCCGCACTCTCTCTGCCCCTGCACATTTGTGTACAACTGCCTATCACCTGCACATTTGCACACATCTCCCGCATGTGCCCCACCCCCATGCATGTGTGGCAGAGACCCGGAAATCAGCTGGCCAGCAGGAGGAGCACTCGAATGCATGTTGGAGCTGAACTGGGATGATGGTTGCATGCCCGCAAAAAGGGCTCTGTGATCCACCTGTAGCATGCATGCCATAGCTCATCGTCATGGGTATAGACAAATGTTCTCCATCTCAATATATGTGTGATGAAAAATCCATAGTTTTTCAAGTGACATTCCAGTGAAATCCCCATTCTTTCCATCCCCTTTATCTGTTATTTCTCCCAGTTTTTTAAAAAATATATATAGTATATTGGGGGGGGGGGGGGGTTTCTAGGTGACCATCCATTTGTGTTAGATACCCAAAGAATATGTGTGTATTTTTGCTATTTGTTGATTATCACATCAAAAGAGTACTCGGGATTTCTGAACCCAGAACTGCTTCAAATTCCATAAATCTGTCTTCGCTGTTTCCCCAAAAATAAGATCTCCCCGGATAATAAGCCCAATTGGGTTTTTGAGTGCATGTGATAAAATAAGCCCTCCCCTGAAAATAAGCCCTTCCCAAAAATGTTGCGATACAGTAGCAACCATGAGGTGACCACGCTCACCACCTCCTGTACCTCAAAAAGAATAAGACCTCCCCGAAAACAAGGCCAAATGCTTATTTGGGGAGGGGGTGTTAAAAGAAAATAAAGACCCTGTGTTATTTTTGGGGAAACACGGTTTCACTTGTTTGCAGTTTCAGCTTTCACGCCTATTTCACTTATTTTTATGACTGCCCATGTATTCTTGTTCTCCAAGGTAGTATCTTACTTAGATTGTCATTACCTTTCTCTATACAAATTGATCTCCTTTTTATTCCTCCACTGAGCCCAAAGAAAAGAAAACTGTTTACCATTTCTTAAATGTCAACCGAAAATTCACTGAATGTGTTTGTTGTTAACTTTATTCTCTTAACATTTCATGTTAATCCAGATGTCTCATTGTTATTAATATAATGAACTTCTATGTTTTTATTTAACAAAATATTGATGTCTGAAAATCTCAAATTATTAGAGTTTCAGCTGCAATTTTTATTCCAGAGATCTTTTCTTCCAATTCTGCCATCCTAATAAATCAGAGGTTCTTACAATTTTGCTCCTTTGATTCCCTAAAGTGATTAATGAATTATTAATTATACATGAATATTTCTGATTATGCTTACATGATCGACTTATTCAAACAGAGGGAATGCTATCTGGCAACGATCCAACTGGATCATTGCAAAAACTCACTCCTAAGTCATAGCTTCCTTTAACAACTTTTGCATTTGCAGTAACAGTAACGGCCAGGTGTCTGTGGAGATTCTCAATTATCCATGTCATAGTTGTCTCAATGGTACTTTTTCAAAACACAACTGGACTGTGAGGAAGAAGTTAAATGTCTTCTTCTTCTCCTTCTCCTCCTTCTCCTTCATCATCATCCAGTTGCCTGAGATAACAACCCCAATCCATTCCTAAATGCCATTCACAGAGATTGGCCAAGATCAAGGCACTTTTATTTAGTTGTTTCCTCTTCTTCCTTGTCTCATACTTTCTCTTATTGCAGTAATTTTACTTTTATTCAATTGTCTAATTCTTTCAGATGTTCATCATCAAACAATAATATTTCAGCTCTATATTTTTCCTTTGTCATGTGTATTTCTAGACACAACTGCATATATACAAAAAGAAATTGATGTTATTTGGCAACCAATCAATGTTTTTATTTATTCCTGGATTTTTCAATTGCCCAATCACTTTTAGGCACTTTCTTATCTCATTTTCATCTGCCATCTAACATATTTTACTTTTCCCTGCTGGGTCACACTTGTTTCATTTTCATTTCCAAAAATTCATGGGTAGTTGTTTCATTATAAGCATTCAGAGAAGTATAATGTGTAACTTTACTAGGCTATGAATGCCTACTCCATATGAGTACACTACCATCTAGATAACATCAATTCACATTTGCTGACTCACATTTTAATCCTTTTATTATAATTACAATGTTAAAATAATATTGTATTGCTTTACGTATTTCATTAGTGACAGAAGTAACTCTGCCAAAATTAACAAATCATTTTTGACATTTTTTTCCTTTGGAAATGTCAGAGTATCATGCAGAGTGTCAGAGTGTCAATTGTGCATACAATTGAAGTGTTCTACTAAATAGGAGTAAATCACTCTTATTAACTAGAAGTGGTTTGCCTCTGATCCTTTTTTAATTATTACAGAAAGAGTATTTATTTATGATAGGTTTAGAGTGTAAGCTGTGTTGGCACAATGGTTAGAATGCACTATTGCAGGCTAATTCTACTGACTGCCGATTGCCAGCAGTTTGGCAGTTAGAATCTCACCAGCTTAAGGTTGACTCAGCTTTCCATCCTTCTGAGATTGGTAAAACAAAGACCCAGATTGTTGGGGGCAATATGCTGATTCTGTAAACCACTTAGATAGGACAGTAAAGCACTGTGAAGTGATATATAAGTCTAAATGCTATTGCTAAGTGCTATAGAACCATCAAATCAAATAGTGATTACCTGGGGCTACTAGCATGAGAACCAGTTGTGCATTTACTGTAGTGAGTAATGTCAATCAACCTAGAGCTCAATACTACATGACCAACCTATGAACTGGGAGCTATTGTGGCACTAAGGTCTAAAATGGTGGCCTGTGAAGCTTCTCTGTCCACTTTCAAAATGAGCAGTTAATCCATAGAAATAAAAATGCTAGTCCCCTGCTGCCATCAAAGAAAACAAGTGGTATGGACTTCATACCAGCTGATAGCTTGACTTCCATGGGTCACACATTTGAGGAATTCTCCGATGACAGCTCAAGAACTATAAGGAATGACAGGCATGGGTAAGAATAATTATCTGCTGATAAATGGAGAATGAAGAAAGGCAGCTGTAAAACAAAGAGAACAAGAGGTTGTAAGAGAGGAGAGAAGTAATTGACAATTGGCTAGAGTAAGAAGAGGGAAATGAAACAGAAATAAATATTGATATGGCTTTATGAAGTTTCAAAAATGTGTTTTGCTTTGATTTTGTTTCAGACAAAGTGTCTCCTTAAGGTTGCTTTGTAAAGCAACATAAAAGTAAAATTAAGTGACCTACAACTCCATCTCACTCTGCTTTGGAATCCCACAAGCCTTCTTTAGAGATCAATTGGGCATCTTCTCAGCAAGTGCCATGGGAGAAGATTAAGAGGAATCTTTTCACTCAGCACAAGCAAATGTGGGATTGCTCACAGAATATGACAAAAGCAGCCACTCTAGAGTTTCCTTTGAGGTCTTCTATGTTAGATAGCTCCAATTAATAATGAGGGCAATCCTTAAATTGCTCTCCCTGGCAGCACTTCAGACAGCACTGGGAGAGTAGATTCCCCTTTCCTGCAGTCCTGGTCCAGAGCAGTTCAAGGTCACCCAATTTACTTTGTTAAGGTGAACCAAGTCACTTCTGTATTTGGTGAATTGCTTCATCAAAATGAAGCTACAGATTCTTCAGCACAGCTGCACCCAAAAATTAGGCAGCATGAAAACTATGCCAGAGTAAAGATGTGCAAACTGCATCTCTCTCTCTCTCTCTCTCTCTCTCTCTCCCTCTCTCTCTCTCTCCCTCCCTCCCTCCCTCTCTCTCTCTCTCTGGGAATAAATTGTTATGTCCCCAAAAGCAAGGAAATAATATTTAGTATGCAATTAATATGAGTGTTAAAAATGGTTGAATTGGGCCAAGAAATAACCTTGGAGAAAAATCTTGTGAGTTTGGATTCATTTTCTTTTCAGTTATTGCCATGATACATAATCACAATCGCACACATACACACACTACAGGCTCTCCTCCTTATCAGCTGAGCCAGGGAAATAGGTATGTATTTGTGTTACAACCCCTGGTATGCCCAAATATGGGAGGGAGCTCACTACTCCCCCTTTCTGTCCTTCGGCTCACTACAGAAGACCATCCAGGCAGAAAGGGTATGGCTAGCTGATGAGAGCTAAATAGCTTGAAATAGATCTATACTAGTCTCCCTTTATTTATTTATCAGCACAAATACAACACAAACATAGCAAAGGCAACATTAAAAATAAAAATATGGTTTTCTGCCTGAGTGGTCTTCTTTTATAACAATGACAAAAAAGTAATACACATGGAAGGGAAATCCTTTCAGTGGCTAGCCTGACCAAAACCTGACCATTTCCTTTCCTTTGTTTTTTGTCATTGTTGTTTGTTTTCCCTATGGAATTTGAAGTGAAACTGAGAAGTACTGAGCTATACCAATACTATATCTTCTATTCAAAAAGGAAAACACTGATATCTCTTGATCATGGTTGTGTGTTGGAAGAAGCCTTATCATGGAAGAGAATAGAAAAGGAAGGATAGCCAAGTGAGAGAATGGAGCGCCCACCAGATTAAAGCAGAGTACAAAGGAACTTCAGATCACAAATGCTTCTGACCATGACCAAATTGGGTGCGGACCAAAAAATTTGTTGAATGTTTCACTCTGTTCACAAACACATTCTCGGGTGGTGATCTCAGATGCAGCGATTTTCCCTGCCACCGTGATTTTCCCTTCTGCACCTTTTTTTTGTGCATGCATGCGCAGTCAGCCTTGCTTCCAGTCACAACCAAATTGGGTGCCAACCAAAGTCCTGGAATGGATTACGGTCATGACCAGATGTTCCATTGTATGTGAATGATGGTGAAATAGGAGATTTGTAGATTTTAGTTCCTCAATAGTAGAAAAAGAGCTGAAAAGGGAAGATCGGCAGCTTCTCAATTCCAGCAGAGACACCAACTACCCTTCCTTTCTTCTGGCTTCCCTAACACAGATTGAAATACTATGCAAAGCCAATGCTTCAGTAACAGTTTGGAATGGCAGCTGGCAACAGTAAAAAGCAGCTAAGGTGGCTAAAGATGTTGCTAGAACTCAAGCTATTATATACACAGGCATTAGTATTGGTATAGTACATGTTTAATGCGAAGAGTACAATTAGAAAATAAGAAATACAGTAAATAAGTTTAAATAAATAAATAAACATGATCTTTGTTGGTAGCCTGTACCATTTCCCTTACAGATAGCATGAGCATTCTTAGACCAGTGAAATATATTTTCAATATGCTATCATCTATCTATCTATCTATCTATCTATCTATCTATCTATCTATCTATCATCTTTCTATCTATCTATCTATCATCTATCTATCTATCTATCTATCTATCTATCTATCTATCTATCTATCTATCCTAGAAATACACCCCTTCCAAATTTAATTTATGTGAATCAGTTCACATAGGCCATCTTTGTAAAGTGCTCAAGATATCTTATTTAGGACATACAATGCAATTTAAACATAGTTACATCCAAATCTAATAATTAAAATGACCAGATAAAATGTTCATGTGTCCCACAGCCACCCATAAATATTATATATTGGATTCTGCAGACAAGTATTTTTAATAGATATAAAATTATTTGTGAAATCAGAGAACGAAACTTGAAACTGCCTTAGTACTGATATCAAATGTTTATATGATTGGTTGTGGTATCCAATAATTGATTTATCGGTGAACACTATTCAGGACTGTACTTAGGGCAGGTGTTGCAACCTCTTCAGCTCATGGACCTCTTTTTATGATGTTTAGATTGTTCATTGACCTCCAAAACATTTATTATATCAAAATGATTTTTAAAATATCTTAGCAGTTGGTTTTGACCCCTTTGGTGAATTCTTATTTAGGGAATGCAGGAGGCACAAAAATTCAAAATACCCATGTATAACTACTTTAAAGAAGCATCTTTTGTCAGATTATTGTGGTGTTTATTTGAACCACAATACTGAACAATATTGTTTTATGCAAGATTTGAGAGGGGCACATTTTTTCCTCCTAAATCAATGTCCTTCATCAATGATTTGGATGAGGCAATAAATGGGGAACTCATCAAATTTGCAGATGACACCAAGATGGCAGGATTAGCCAACACTCCAGAAGATAGGTTTAAGATACAGAAGGATCTTGACAAACTTGAACATTGGGCACTAGCTAATAAAATGAAATTCAATGGTGAAAAGAGTAAGATTCTACATTTAGGCAAGAAAAATGAAATAACAGGTACAGTATAGGTGGCAGTAGTAACTGTGAGAGGGATCTTGGAGTCCTAGTGGACAACCATTTAAATATGAGCCAGCTGTGTGCAGCAGCTGCCAAAAAAGCCAACACAGTTCTAGGCTGCATAAATAGAAGGATAGAATCAAGATCAGGCAAAGTGTTAATACCACTTTATAATGCCTTGGTAAGTCCACTTAAAACTGAGGAGAAATTTCCTGACAGTTAGAACAATTAATCAGTGGAACAGCTTGCCTCCAGAAGTTGTGAATGCCCCAACACTGGAACTCTTTAAGAAGATGTTGGATAGGCATCTGTCTGAAACGGTATAGGGTTTCCTGCCTAGGCAGGAGGTTGGACTAGAAGACCTCCAAGGTCCCTTCCAACTCTGCTATTGTATTGTATTAAATCCTAAAATTCAGCCTACCTATGCACCATTCTAAAAAGTTTTCGTCTATGTGAGTGCACCAAGCAAGCAATTGTTAATTTCACTGAAAAACCTTTCCAAAAAGAAAAAGCAAAGTCAAATTAGAAGGAACCTTGGGTTTTGATCATAAGACCCAAAGGCTCTGAGAGTGAGTTGGGAAAACGAAGCTTCACTTAGATGAGGCAAATTGCAGTGACATCTCAGGCTGTGATAAATTACTTTTCAATGTAGCAAAATGAATCCCCTAACTGTAGTACACAGTCAAAGTTATCAATCATTGTATGCACAAGGCTATTTACGAAGTTTTTTTTTAAAAAAGAAAAACAGATTTCAGAGGAAATAAATCTAACAGTTATGGAAAATTATAAGAAGAATTGTGTCAGCATATGCCCATATGAGTAATTGATTTCATGTAGAAAACCTCTGATTCTGTCTTAATTGGTCTTAATATCTTTCCTTAGAATTATTATTTTTGTATCTAGTCTTGTCCAGAAACATTTTAAATGTAGACAAACCACTAAACATCTATGTGCATTGCTACTCATTTTGTATTATCACACTATCACAGCAGTCCTTGGGCCCTTAAAAAGGTTACGTTTATTTCCAGCTGTGGAAAGGTCACTGCTGCAAAATGGAGACTGCCAGCATCTACTGGTAGATAGACTTAGATGTATCCACGACATATTTTCTTTCACACATAAGCTCTAAATGTGAGCAAAACACTGGCTTGCCTGTCAACCTCTCACCCTCAGGGAGAAGGACTCTTTGTTATTATAAGAAAACTACAAACATAATTCCAGGGAAATGGAGAAAGATGTTGCTTGGATTGAATTCAGGGTACCACTTTTTTCCAACAGCATGTAGAGCTAGCATCTACAGAAAAAACAAGCTAATGCAAAAGAGAGAAAATGATGTTTCAGACTATTGTTCTTTCAGGACAAAATGGGTAGGAAGCTCATCAGAACTTGCATTATTAATCAGGAGGAAATAAAATTGTTTTTTTTTTTTTAGACTTCAGAGGATAATCAGAACTGCAGAAAAAACAATGACTGCCAACTTGCCTTCCATTGAGAACCTGTATACTGCACGAGTCAAAAAGAGGGCCGTGAAATTATTTACAGACCCCTCGTATCCTGGGCATAAATTGTTTCAACTCCTATTCTCAAAACGATGCTATAGAGCACTGCACACCAAGACAACCAGACACAAGAACAGTTTCTTCCTGAACGCCATCACTCTGCTAAACAAATAATTACCTCAACACTGTCAAACCATTCACTAAGGCTGCATTACTATTATTATTAGTCTCATAGTTCCTATCACCCATCTCCTCCCACTTATGACTGCAGGAATGTAACTTTGTTGCTTGTATCCTTACGATTTATATTGATATTGATTGTTTCCTGATTGCTTATTTGTACCCTATCACTATCATTAAGTGCTGTACCTTATGATTCTTGATGAATGTATCTTGTCTTTTTATGTACACTGAAAGCATATGCACCAAAGACAAATTCCTTGTGTGTCCAATCACACTTGGCCAATAAAGAATTCTGTTTTAATCTGTTCTTGCAAAATAATGTGAATCTTGATCTCTGTAGCAGTTAGACCAGTATCATCCGATGGATTAAGTAGATGCTATAATTTACATTTTCATTTGTCTTTTAAAGAAAATCAAGATGACAGATGTTAGCTCCTTGTGGATGAGGCAACTGCTTTTCTTCTTCTTCTAAACCTTGGGTATATCAATAGCATGCTGATATTTAAAAGTAAGACTTTTATATTTGATTTTTAAAATGTGTTTGATTTTCTTTTTCTCTTGTGAGATTGGTCCATCTTGAAGGGATGAAGGGCTGATGCTATTAGCTCTGCCTTCAATACATGATAGGGAGAAAGCAGCACTGTTGTGTTATTTTGCTTTACTTCACTTTATCTAGCAATTGCTAAAAAAGTAACAGCTTAAGAGCCATATAACTCTCATATCTGAGGAATAATCAGCAGCATGACACATGAGGTGGTCTCTAGAAGATAGATGGTAGAGGTAGCAAACTGCTACTCCAAGGTGCAAAAAGCAGAGCCAAAGTATGATGATCCCAAGGGCTTTTGGGAGAGAAAGTTTGAGACTTCTATGTTTCCAGCCTTAGAGTTTTGCTATGCTACCAATATCATTTGCCCTTATACCAGCCATATTACATAAAAACAAAAATGTCATAGCACAAAAACACACCAATGAGCTATTTATTTAATATTTCTACTAACTATAGCTGGCAAATTTAACTCTTCATCATTTGGGCTCTGCAAATGAAATGGGTTGAGAAAACAGGAAAATATTTAACTTTTGTACAGCTTTCTGAATTTGAGCAATCTTTATTTAGAAATAAGAGCCATGAGAGATCAACTGCAAGCTTATTGAAGGAGAGAAACAGCTCACATGGAAAAGAGTTTAAGAAAAGAATAGATGCTTTGAAAGAATAGAAGTCTTAACCTAGATTACATCAGAACCTGCAACCATTTTTATCAGCTGAGTGGCTGCAAAAGAAAAACAGAGAAATTATTCTTTGATGGGTAAAAATAGCAGAGAGCTTTCTAAAGAAGGAAAGATAGTTATAGTTTAGGAAAGAGGGAAACATATTAACTGAGTCAAGAAACTAGTAAATTGAGGATTGTACTTCCGGTCCCTGCAGGCAATGGACGTTTTGTCTGCCGCTTGTCTTCTCGGTGGGCTCCTCAAAATAGCTCCCCTCCGTTCTCGTTTCTGTACTTATAAATGAAGTCTGCCTTTTGAAACCACCCTGGGGGGAAAAGAAATGATTTCTGGCATCTTTTAATATCTCCCTTGAGGGTGCTCCGGATCTCTTCTGCTTCGTGGACCTTCTGGATTTGATTATTTGGTTTTTATCTTTCTGCTGTACCTCTGTGTCTTGGAACAGTGAAGGAGAACTGACTTTTTACTTTCGGATTTGCCTGTTGCCCTGGACCAGCCCGGCTGCGCACCTCGGCGACGCCATTTTCTCTGCATAAGACTTACCATCTCTGAACTTAGACAATGGGACCTAAGAAACCCCCAACGGGGGTTTCACTTTTGGCTCCCGCATCGACGACTTCCAGCCCAAGCACCCAATAGCCGAAAATTACTTCATTGTTACAAAAAGAAGCGGCTGGAGAAACATCAAAAGAATTATCTGTCAACCAAATGTTCCAGGAGAGGTCAAAACGAAGTGAGGAAGGAAGTGGCAGACCTCAAAAATGAACTCAGAGGGGTACAAAATAACACAGCAGAGAATAAACAGAGAATTGTGGTACTGGAGGAAGGCGCAGCTGGGATGGAGGAAAGGGTTAAGGAGGTCCGAAGGGGAATTCATAATGTTCCAAGGGAGGCACACGTTAAATTTCTCAGGAGGACCACGAGAGATGAGGTACTAGGGGCCCAAAGGGAGGGACCTTTAAAATACCAAGATAAAGAAATTACCATTCTAAAGCAAATTCCAAAAAAGATTAGAGAAAAAAGGAGGAAGTACTCTTCCTTATCAAAGAAATTATATAATAGAGGAATTTGGTTCAGATGGTTATTGCCAGAAGGAATGCTGATTTTCTGGGAGGGAAGCCGAGTTAGAATTAAGACAGTGGATGAGGCAGAGGCCTTTATTAAAAAACATTTTTCCCTCCCAGAGGACGAAGATAGCGGAGGTGGGGAAAAAAGCAGCAATGTACAAGACATGGAGGGGGAGGCACAGCTCCACCCGGGGGCAGGGAGGGGGGAGCAATATCAAAAAGGCTCAGGTCACAAAAATAAATATATCTGAAATATTATTGTAATTGTTGATATATTAGAAAGTGACAAAGAAAGAGATGATTGAACATGTTGTTGATATAAAGTAAGAATTCTGTTTCTGCTATCCTTTACATGTTATTTTTAAAATTGTAAAAGTACGAGATTTGGAGGGATCTCTACTGCTAACATGGGAGCTACTAAAATTTTCTATATACCCTATTACCCTTTCCCTATAAATGTTTTAAAACCAATAAAAACTTTTTACAAAAATAAAGAAACTAGTAAATTGAATCCATTTCATATAACTGTTTACTGTTGGAGAAGTAGAGAGATCCATATCTGCTCTGACCTAGTCTTCCTTTATCTCCCTTGAAGCCAGAGACCTAATTGCCGATTAGTTTTGCAAGGCCAAATGTAGCACAGAGTCAAACAGGACTTCTCAGAGCTTGAATGGACTAGATGAACTAATTGCTTCCTGCAAAGGCTCACGTCCATTTGCTCCTCTTTTATGTCTCATGGGAGGGGCCAATCATTTCCAAGCCTTATTCCTGAGTCACCCTTTTTTTCTTAATTGTTCCTGCCTTCTGGCAGCTCTGTGCATGTGCACACTGGGAACAGGCTCACACTGTTCTTCTGCCTTGCTGATGTAAAACTCCAGAGGCTCTGGAAGCAGCACATAACTACCAGAGGGTCCTGGCTCCCTCTCTGCATCCAACACAGAGCCCTTGTCCGAAACTTCCCCAGACTCCAGGACTAGTTGATATTCCTCCTCAACCTCCTCACTGTCTGACTCTGCTTCCAGCTCCACAGGCCATTGGCAGACCACAGTAATATCACTATTTATTTACAATCTTTTATTTTATGAACCATTCACAATATTTCACCTTAACCTCAAATGAGACTCTATATACAGCCTGCAAATATGGAGGAAAGTTGAAATATAAGGGACAGCATAGCACCCGGGCAGATCACAATTACCAGTTTCCCTGAACCGGTCTGAACCAGAGGCAGCCCACCACTGGCTTCCTCCATAGGTACGAGTTGAAAATAAAGAGGACTGGTGATAAATTTTAATGATATGCTACACAAAACGAGCGGTAAAAACCTGTATTTTGTAGTGATTGGAGGCAACAAAGTTCTCCAAAACGTAACCTAAAGAGCTGATCATTGATCATGACCCTTTGCATTGCTGTTTTATGTAAGATTCTTTTTCTATGTCTCAAAGCTGTTGTTATTCTCTTTTGCTCCAAAGTAACCCCTGTGAGATGTGTGGTGGAATGAGTTTCCAAGCAGAGATTTTGACAATTTAATACCATACGGAAATTCATTTTTATTACCACTGGCTGCTGTACCTTCATTGTCTAGCTGTTTTATCTTATTGTGATTTCAGTCCACATACCATCTGGCATCAAATTTCTCACTGTGACACTATTGTGGCTTTGACAAGTGCATGATTCAAAGTTTGCAGCAATGTGATAGTTTCTTATTTATGCCAAATGTTTACTGGCATTTACCACTGACATTCTCATTACCTCCTCCAGCCAAAGGCCTGGATTTAGATATTATTGACAACTACATATGCAATTAAAGATGTTAGATAACAGAAACTAATTTAGTCGGAAACCATCATGGTTTTAATGAAGCTAAAGAAAACATTATTATATTACCGAGGAGAGAAAAAGTGTAATCTTTTTTTTGTAAATGAATACCAAAACCAGATGTTAGACATTTTTTTCAAACAATGCATTCTTTTATACAAAGCAGAAGTTATCCATGTTTTTTTTTAAAATTATGTACTATGCTGTCTCTTCATATTGCTAATTTCTCCCAATAGCACATAATGGAATTTATACATTTGTGACAGCAACAAGAGATTTAATTCAAATCTGTGGTTGGAAGGAAATATTTAATGCTTGTCTGTCAGTGATATCACACTAAATTTTGTATAGACATTTCCAGTTGTTTGCATCCTATTTCTTAGATACAACTACCTGTTTCAGCATTGATCTACCTATCACAATAGTATGGTGTTTTGAAGGTTTGAAGAAAATGCACAATATTTAATTAGACAAATGATAAAAATCAGCTTCACCTTAATAAAACAACAAATACACTTTAAAAACAAATCCCAATATCAACTGAGAAAGTTACAAATATCCATTTCAAAACCAAATCATGCTTATTTTCTGCTTAAGCCTTAAGATTTGGTTCACATATAACATGTTCATCATTTGATGAAAACAATACCAACTGATGTGAATCTCTAGAATGCTTTCTTTCTTTTTCCTCCTATTCGTCTAAGCTAGGCCTTCCAAACTGGTGGCCCACAGGCCAGGTACGTTCGCAAAGGCCATACCCATTCCGGCTCCACATAGGCAAAAAAGGAAGGATACGTCGCGATCCAGCCTGTGATCAAGCTTGAGACCCGTGCTCTAAGCACACTGAAGTCACATATGTAATTATCAGTAACACCAGTCCAGTTCTGACATTTGAGCCCTGGTGGTGTAATCTTCAAAGGTTAACAGTGTTGCAAGCAAACTCTGCCCACAGCCTGGAGTTTGATCCTGACAGAGTTCAAGGTTGACACAGTCTTCCATCCTTCTGAGCTTGGTAAAATGAGGACCCTGATTGTTGAGAGCAATATGCAAATAATGTTTCTATGTTGTAAACTATCCAGAAAATGCTATAAAGTACTATGGGGAGGTATAACTGTTATTGCTATTTCCATTTGCATTTGGCACTAAAGAAATTATACTTAAATATTGGTAGTATATTACCACTAGTTATAAATACTATTAATTTTGTGCTAAGATATACTGTATTTACATTCAGGTCTGATATTGCAAGTACTATAGACTTTCCTTGGTGAGAGCATATCAGTGCTTCCAGATGATAGAATCATAGAGTTGGAAGGGACCTTGAATATCTTCAACTCCCTTTCCGGAGCAAAAATCCTTAGACCACCTTAGACAAATGGCTATCTAAGCTTTGCTTGAAAACCTGGAGCAGAGGTTCCATGAAATAGTTTGTTCCACTGCTTAAAACTTACGTATTCCCAAGTTATATTTAATAGGTAACTGTGAGTGAATGAATGAGGGCCAGCTGAATGAATCAATGATCTATTGTACTCAGAAGAACTGCAGACATCATATACATGGAAACCACTTTGGTTTAGTGATTAAAGTATCAGGCTAGAAAACGGGACACCATAAATGAAAACAGATGGACAGACAGACAGATGATATTGAAAGTCTTTCTTAAGACATTGGTGTGTGTGTGTGTGTGTGTGTGTGTGTGTGTGTAAAAGAGGGGGAGAGAGGGAGAGAGAAAGTGAAATAGATTGGTATTGTGGTTAAGACATCAGCATTTTTATATACACACACAGACATCACACACACACACACACACACACACACACACACACTGGCTTCAAAGTTAGGTTTTGCCAAAGATGGCTTAAAATCACATTATAATCCATCACAAAAAGTAAACCATATAATGAAAATCAACAATAAAAAGCAGTCCTATTACGAATTCTTTCCTTAAAACAACTACTCTCTCTTATGTATTAAAATTTGAGAGAGTCAAGCAATTTCGTTTGGCATTGAAAAATCATTTGAAATTAACTGAAAGACATTCCAGGATTTGGCAGGTACTATTTGGCAGGTATTATTGAAAAGGGTCAAGCCACTTTGCCCAATACTGTGGGGACAGCCAGTTTGGTTTAGTGGTTAAGGCACCAGGCTAGATAGAAGGGGACCATGAATTCAAGTCTTGTCTTAGCCATGAAAGCCAGCTGGGTGGCTTTGGCCAGTCACTGTCTCTTAGCCCAACCTACTTCACAGGATAGTGGGGAAAATAGGAGAAGGCGTTTGCCACCTTGAGTTATCTGTAAAATAATGAAGGTGTGATGCAAATAAATAAAATTGTGTTCAACATCAAAGGGCACACAGAACAAGGACACTGATGATGGTCCTATGCAGAAACAAACATACAGGAAGAGGCTGTGTAAATTGCCTTTGTGTAATGATACCTCACGAATAAGTTGTTGCCAGTTTACACTAATAAAGAATCCAGTATACTTTGCCCATTGAATTAGGACATTGCTATACCTTTCCAACCTGTTCTGAAATCAAAGAATTCACTGTTCTTTGTTTACTTATTTTTCCTAATCCTTCTTTATTGCCCGTCTCTCAAAGATATGTTGCTGAAGCAGATATTCAGGGCTGCAAAGAAAGCACCAATTCAACTTTTACATCATAAGCAGGTAAAAGTTAGTAAAATAAACGGTTTAAAAGTTTGCCCTGTCTAGTCATGACTGACTCAAGAGGGTGATGTTCATCGCTGATTCTCAGCAGCTGAGACATTTCTATCATCATGTGGCCAGCATGAAAACACAGAACCAATGGTGGGCTGCTACCAGTTCAGACCTGGTAGTTCCAATGATCAGCTGGCCCCGCCACCTACCCCCGCCCCATCCTGTCCTATATTTTCTGTCCGGGCGGCACTGCTGATTTCCATGCCTCCGCTGTTCTACTTACTGGGGCTGCTTAGAAGGTAAGCAGATGAGCGTCAAATTGCTGTATTTTGAATGCTGTGTGCAAGCGTGTGAGGCATGCAAAGCATGGTAGGCGCACAAAGTGTGCAATCACCGAACTGGTTGTTAAACCAGTTGCAGCCCCCCCTGTACAGAACACAGCAATCTTTCCAGCTGAAGTGGTATCTATTTATCTACTTGCATTTGCATGCTTTGAACTAGGTTGGCAGGAGTTGGGGCGAGTAACAGGAGCTCACCCCAATGTGTGGCACTCAGGTCTCAAACCCGGACCGTCAGCTTTCCAGCTGACAAACTCAGCATCTTAATCACTGACCCATCAAACCTCCCTTAGTAACATCAATATAATAAAAGCATTCTGGAGAATTTAGACCCTAAAGCACTAAAAAAGAACAAATTGTTTAAATAGACAAGATGCTCCCTAGCAAGAACCTGGCATCTTTTTGATTAGAACAATTTTTTCAACAGGTATTAGAAATATTCTGAAAATATTAAGGGATGCATTGAAAGAAGATGTGCTGCAGTTCTGTTTTTTGCAAATATACCAGATTGATCATAAGTATTTGGTAATATGTATATCCAAAGGCTTTATTCAGGTTGCAGCTTCTTAACTTAATGCTGTGTTTTATTATTATTTTTTGATATACTTCTCAAATCTTCCTTATTCAAAATGAATCAAACTATTAGGACACAGAAATTGCTGTACCTATTCTCAGAGAAATTCTATAGTTTTGGAAATTCAATACAAGAAGAATAGCTATATATAAAAAAGTTGTGTGTTGAAAAGCAATGTTTAAGAAATGGAAAGGATCTTACTTTGTAGCAGTACTTTCAGAAGTCATCAAGGTTAGAGCAGCAACGAGAAAGGGAAGGATCAAAAACTTGGAGTGAATATCCTCTTGACCTAATGAAAATAATTATGTACTTTTTAATTTATTTGTTTTCCCTTTCTACACACACACACACACACACACACATCTAGATTTGCGCGCACACGCACACACATGTGTGTGTGCGTGTGTGTGTGTGTCTACACATACACACATTTTATTTGTGTCTATATGTAGGGGGTGCAATGGCTCAGCAGTTAAAGATGCTGAGCTTCTCAGCTGGAGAGCTGACAATGTGGGTTCAAAACCCGAGCTCCATGCAATGGGGTGAACTCCTGTTACTTGCCCCAGCTCCTGCCTACTTTCAATTCAAAGGCATGCAAAAGCAAGTAGATTATTAGGTACCACTTTGGTGAGAGGGTAACAGGCCACAAGACCATGGAAATTTTCTTCAGACAACTGTTGGTTCCTCGGCCAAGAAACAGAGATGAGCACTATGCCCTAGAGTTGGACACAACTCTGTGTGTGTGTGTGTGTGTGTGTGTGTGTGTGTGTGTGTATCAAAAAGTCATTTACTCCAGCATAGTAAAAGTCAGAAGCAGTAGTAATAGAGGCTTTTATTTTTTTCCTATTTGAATGTTATAACTTGCTTCAATTATTAAAGCAAATTTTGCTATATTAAATGAACAGGGCAATGCAAGCAAACTTCTCAACTTGCTATGAACTTTTCACCCTGTATCTGGCAGTCAGCCCAAAAAAGCTGGAAATTGAGGAATTCAGCTCCAAACAATGTATGTGCTTAATTTGGTAAGCATTTATGCAAGCTGATATGAACAAACTAGAGAATATACCTGATATGATAGTTAGTGTATACAATACATACTATACCTGTGCAGCATCTAAGAGATGGAACAATAAATATATTAAAAAGATGGATTTCAGAAGCATTCATGCAATCCTTTATCAAGGAAGTAAATCTGTAGACTGATTCTCCAAGTTTGTGTTTTACTTGAATGAGGAAACAAAATTTATGCAACAGAAACAAGCCTTTTAAATGTGCTTATAGTCACGGGGGGGGGGGGACACGCAGTGGCTCAGTGGCTAAGATTCTGAGCTTGTCAATCAGAAGGTCGGCAGTTCGGTGGTTTGAATCCCTAACGCCGTGTAACAGAGCTTCCATTACTTATCCCAGCTTCTGCCAACCTAGCAGTTTGAAAACACATTAAAAATGCAAGTAGAAAAATAGAGACCACTTTGGTGGGAAGGTAAAAGTGTTCCATGCACCTTCGGTGTTTAGTCATGCTGGCCACATGACCACAGAGACATCTTTGGACAGCACTGGCTCTTCGGCTTTGAAATGGAGATGAGCACCATCCCCTAGAGTTGAGAACATATGTGCGAGGGGAACCTTTACATTTACCTATAGTCACTGTTACCATTCTGCTGGTCACAGAAATTGTCAATAACACTGAAGGTTACTTTTTCTTCTCTGATACGTTCATAGTATTACATAATTTAAAATCATTGACTTTGTCACTTGCTTTTAACATCTTTTTAAACATCTTTTTAAATATCTGCTTTTTAAACACCTTTTTAACATCTGCTTTGCCGGCTCCTACACCATTTTGAAACCCTCCTGAGTGAAACCCGGTTAGGCGACTAGCCCATTAACTCACCCTTTCATCTTGGGTCAGGAAAACCGTCTCGACAAACAATGATTTTACATCTATTTCTCCAGCACCTGTTACCAACCAATTTTACCCCATGATTCCATTTCTATGTACACGAAGCCGGAATTACTGTGGCTGCGGGAATCCCCTTTCTCGCAGGTTTGGCCTCCAGCCCTTTCGAGGGCCCACCTTGAGGATGGGTTTATTAACCCTGAGAGGTGGAGGAAGCGCAAATTAAGGGGTTTTTTAGTAAAATATTTTTTAAGAATTTGTAGGGACCCCGGGGTTGGGGGGTGGGAGGAGGGGGGGGAACAGGTCAGGAGGGATGGTAGAGCCAGGCATCTAGGTGTGGTCGAAGGAGGAGGGAGCGGAGTGGGGGAGGAGAGGGAAGATAGCATTCCTGTGCAGGGCTTTTTGATACCAACGGTCGTGGGGAGGGGCAGGTGCGAGGACAGATCAAGAGCGCGTAGTCGGTTGGGAGACCGGGGTTTTTGGTCATTCCCGGTCGTTTGTACCAACCCCTGCATACTAGGTGGTCAGGATCTACAGACCCAAGGCCTGAGACTGCTGTTATGCAACGCGAGGTCCGTTGTCAATAAGGCCCCCCTCATCCACGATCTAATTTTGGAGGGGGAGCCGGACCTCGCAGGAATAACCGAGACCTGGTTGGGACACGAGGGAGGTTTACCCCTCGTGGAAATGTGCCCGCCAGGTTATCGAGCATTTCACCAGCCTCGGGCCCAGGGAAGGGGCGGCGGGGTAGCAGTGATTATCCGGGAAGACTTAGAGCCGAGAGAGTTCACCGTGCCACAGACATCCGGGTGTGAGTCCCTTGTCGTGAGATGGGGCCCAGGGAGGCAGTTGGGCCTGCTGATAGTATACCTGGCTCCTCGCTATACGTCAGCGGCCCTGCCTGAACTCCTCGAGCTGATCTCATCGGTGGCGGTTGAGACCCCCAAACTTTTAGTGATGGGGGATTTTAATCTGCCGTCGATGGGAGAAGCGTCTGAGGGGGTTCGGGAGTTCATGGCTTCCATGACAGCCATGGACCTGACCCAGTTAATTCAGGGCCCTACTCACGAGGGAGGCCACACGCTGGATCTTGTCTTTGTCTCTGGCCAGTGGATGAGTGATCTGGGAATAGGGGATCCAGCCATTATTCCCCTGTCATGGTCGGATCACTCACTTCTCCGGCTGGACTTCCCTGGTGCTACCCCCCGCCGCGAGGAGGCGGAACTGGAAGGTATTAGATGGTTCCGCCCCAAGCGCCTGATGGAACCAGATAGGTTCCAGACGGAGCTTGGGCCACCTCCTGTGGACATGACCCGCCCCCGAGTGGAGGACCTGGTAGACGCATGGAATAGTGCGACTACCGGGGCCCTAGACCGGGTGGCGCCTTTGCGGCCTCTCCTGCGGCGACGAACCACCCTGGCCCCTTGGTTTACCGAGGAGCTAAGGGTGATGAAACGCCACAAGAGACGCCTAGAGAGTCGTTGGAGATCCTCCCGTTCCGAATTTGACCGAGCACAGGCACGAGCCTATTTGAGGACGTACCTCGTGGCACTAAGAGCGGCCAAACGTCAACATTGCGCTGCTCTTATTGCGTCCGCAGATAACCGCCCTGCCGCCCTGTTTCGGGTGACTCGCTCCCTCTTGTTTGAGAGACCGCAGGAAGCCCCTTTACAGGGCAGAGCAGAGGAGTTTGGGAAATATCTACAGGACAAAGTCGCTCAAATCCGGATGGGATGGGACCTTTCAGTGGTTCAGTAGAGACGCCCGTGGCGAGTCTTGAGGGACCGCTTTGGGAGGAGTTTGACTCGGTTGCCATCGAGGATTTGGACAGGTTGCGTGGACGTCTGCGACCCACCACATGTTTATTGGACCCGTGTCCCTCCTGGCTTGTACTGGCATCCTGGGAGGTTACGCGCGACTGGCTCCTGGGCCTAGTGAACGCCTCGTTGGGTGAGGGGTCTCTACCGGCCGCCTTGAAAGAGGCGGTGGTGAGGCCCCTGCTCAAGAAGCCTTCCCTGGACCCAATGGACCTAGTCAATTATCGTCCAGTCTCCAACCTTCCTTTCTTAGCGAAGGTTGTAGAGAGTGTGGTGGTACAGCAGTTCCCACGTCACCTGGAGGAAAATGATTATCTAGACCTGCGCCAGTCCGGCTTCTGACCCGGGCACAGCACGGAGACGGCCTTGGTCGCATTGGTTGATGATCTCTGGAGGGCCAGAGATAGGGGTTGTTCCTCTATCCTGGTCCTATTAGATCTCTCGGCGGCGTTCGATACCATCGACCATGGTATCCTGTTGCACCGGCTAGAGGGGTTGGGAGTCAGGGGCACCGTTTTACGGTGGTTTGGCTCCTACCTCTCTGACCGGACGCAACGTGTGTTGGCAGGGGAGCAGAGATCGACCCGGAGGCCACTCACATGTGGAGTGCCACAGGGATCGGTGCTCTCGCCTCTCCTGTTCAACACATATATGAAACCGCTGGGCGAGATCATCCGTGGTTTTGGGGTGGGATATCATCTGTATGCTGATGATACTCAGCTATACATTTCCACCCCGAACCACCCCAATGAGGCCGTTGAAATGATGTCCCGGTGTTTGGAGGCCGTACGGGTCTGGATGGATGGCAACCGACTAAAACTCAACCCTTCCAAGACGGAGTGGCTGTGGCTTCCGGCCTCCCTGTTCAACCAGGTGCTTCCATCTCTGGCCATCGGGGGCGTGCAACTAGCCCCCATGGAACAGGTGCGCAATTTGGGCGTCCTCCTAGATGCCCGGCTGTCCATGGATGACCATGTAACAGCCGTGGCAAGGGGGGCGTTCCATCAGGTCCGCCTGATGCGCCAATTGCGCCCCTTATTGGACCGGGATGCCCTACGCACAGTCACCCATGCGCTAGTGACGTCTCGCCTGGACTACTGCAATGCTCTCTACATGGGGCTTCCCTTGAGATGCACTCGGAGACTACAGTTGGTCCAGAATGCGGCCGCGCGGGTGATTATGGGGAGGACTAGATACTCCCCTGTAACACCTCTCCTGCGCGAGCTGCACTGGCTTCCTGTAGTCTACCGAGTGCGTTTCAAGGTTTTGATTATGATCTTTAAAGCGCTTCATGGCACAGGACCTAGTTACATGCAGGATCGCATCCTGCCCCACACATCCCTACGACCAATCCGCTCACACAGAGAGGGACTTCTCCGGGTGCCGTCCACTAAACAGTGTCGGGGGGCGACACCCAGGAGCAGAGCCTTCTCTGTGATGGGCCCAGCCCTGTGGAATGACCTCCCCCGTGACATCAGGATTATTTCCGATCTCCGCTCCTTCCGTGTACAGCTGAAGACCCACCTCTTTCAATTATCTGGCCTGGCTCAACCGTAAATTTTTTCTTATTCCTCCTGACAGTCCTTTTAAATTTTTTAAATTTTAAATTTTAAATTGTGTTATTATAATTGGGGTATTTTAACGGTGATTTTTAACTGTCTAATGTGATGTAACTTGTTACCTCCTCCGTGCATGTATGTCCTTGTATATATGTATGTTTATGTGATTGTATATATGTTTTATGTTTTATATGTTCTATTGTACGCCGCCCCGAGTCCTATCTGGAAAGGGAGCGGCTAATAAATTCAAATTTATTATTATTATTATCTTTTTGTGGTCCTCCTGGACTTCTCTTTGTATACTTGAAAACAAGATTGAAATGGGAACAGCACAGTTTTTAATCATTAGAACTCCTTTATTTGCTTTTCTTTATTTTAAGGAAGCCCTGATTTGGCAACATGCTTGTTTAATGCAAGTTGCTTTGGACATCACTGTCTTTTGATATCAGGCATCGTTGAAGTCATTCTGATATTTCCCATGAAAGGAGATCTCCTTTATTTATTTTCAGATGCACATTACCTTCCATAAAAGTGTCCCACACAGTATCTGTGTGTTTGCTTTCAAACCAACTTATTGTCTCTTGGTAATCATCTAAACAAACTCATTAAGTTGTACATAAGTATATTAGATTGATGATACTAATAATGGGGGGAAATATGGAATTGAAAATTATTAGAGAATGTTATCAATGCTAAAATAATAGAATGATGTCACAGTCAAATAAATGATTAATAATGATAACAAAGCATTTATATATGCTAGATTGATAATATGAAATCTTATACAAACTGTAAGTGAGGATCATGGAGATGATGTTGAAAAGCCTTTTTATAAAACATAAACAATTCTATATAGAATAGATTATAAAGATGTAATATCATTGGATGATTTCAGGATAATGTAATAAAATGTTATAATATAAACTTACTTTAAATTTAATATGCCTTATGTTGAAAGGATGTAATAACAGCTGGGCTTAATGGGTGTTAAATAACTATAACAATTTGTTTACATGTATATTAGATTGATGATACTAATTATGGGAAAAAACATGGAATTGGAAACTATTAGAGAATGTTATCAATGCTAAAATGATTGAATGAGTTAGAATAGGAGGAAGCATAATAACAATGTATACAAAGATATCTTGATTGTCAATATGTGAGTTTTGATAAAATTCAAGTGAGGATTACGGAAAGGACACAGAAAGTCTTTGTAACCAATCAACACACTGTGTGCAATTGAAGAGGCTTTTATGTTATGTGTTGTGTGTCTGTGTTTGTCTGAAAAAAATATATTTTAAAAATATTATTACACATGGGTTGGACAGGGTTTCTCGCCCTTTACCCTTCCCATGCTTTGTAAAACACAGAGACACCCATGAACAAGAGTTGTGTGTGTGTGGGGGGGTATGTAGGTCCCTAAATTTCAAATGAAGGCAAACAGGAAAGGAAGGATGGAGTTAACTAGAGATAAATACAAAGTATGTGCTCTACTGCTATGACTTATTTTACAACTTCTTTAATTAATTATCAGTCAAGGTAAAACAGGCAGATCATCAATCAGCTAATAGTTTTTAAGTCTGGTGACAGCCTCTTTGATATTCCATTGTTTCCAAACTGAGTACTGAAGGTGAACAAAGCTAAAGCTATACAAAAAGTATGAAGAACATTCTGTTTCAGATTTGGAAGTTTAAATAGCACCCTGCAAAGCTGATTTGAAACCAATCAGAAAATCATGATTGGGTCACACCAGGTAAAGAACACCTTCTGCTACATTTTATCACTCTGGAAGTTGGTTTTTTTTCCACAAACAAGAATACAAAATGATTGACAGAAGCCAAGTCTATGTTCAGATAACATTGCTGGGTAAGCTTCACTTATTTTGAAATTTTACAGTCTTTATAAATATTTTTTTCTGAATGCATTGACCTCAAAAATAATACAAGAAAGAGTAGTCACAGAAAGGTCAGAAGTACTCAGTTGCCCTGGGATGAAATTATCTAGAAATATTTTAAAATAATTCAAACTTATTGAAGAATCCTGAGTATTTGAATTTGTATCCATTTCCCTGGTTTCTTTTTTGATTGAAGGATCTGACATCCACAATTCCTAGTCTTCTAAAGATGGTAAGGGCATGAAATTCTACATTAGGAGAGGTGAGTTGAAATGTAAAGGAATTTATGTGTAAATAAAGCAACTGCTTTATATCTGTTCTTCACCAAATTTGCCAGCTAGAATATGACACATACGGTAGAATAAATTACAGGCATCAGAGTAATGATACTATCCATTTGTCCTTTCATGGAATGTCAACCACATTCAGTCACAAAGGGCACTTTTATGCTATAACACCACAATCTTGAAATGATCGGATATTTTTCTCCTAATCCCCTTTTTCCGGGTTGTTTTAAAATGATGGAATTGACAGGGAAGACCTTTCTATCTTCTACTTTGTAAAATAATGTGGACGTTGCACCATCTTCATCATCATCACCAATGATTTAAAAGTTGTTTATTTCTTTTTAAAAAAACCTATTATTTGCAGATCTACTGTGTGCAAAAAAATAACGTACACAGTTTTCCTCTGTTTTTCTTCTGTAACATAGCAATTTAACTCTTGGATACAATGTATCTTTGGTTCAAATTTGAATGTGTGATTTAGAAACATTTTCTTGATTAAGTAATGTTAGAGAAACAAAGAAGAAGAATGCAGAAGAATGACAAAGTGGGGATGAGGATAAATTCTCATTCCTGCTATGATCCTTATTATCTTTCAGGTTCTTGAAAGGGGAATCTCTCCTTTTTCATGAACAATATTCTTATTTCTTCTTCACATAAACCAATGCTTAATTGCACTGAAAGAAAGAATGGTACCTCTTCTAGGAAGACATCTACCATAGCCTTGAGAAGAAAAAGGTCACCCAGCAATAAGGACTCTACAACTGTAAGAAATCAAAATTATCTATTGACCATAGTCCAACTATGCATTTTAGTGTCTGTCCTTACTCACTTTTAATTGGGTTAGCAATTTTGTTGAGCACCATCATGTTTCCCACCTCAGATTGCTAGCAGAATAATCCATAGCTCCTTGTCAGCATTGTGGGCAGTGTCACATTACCTTCCACTTTGCCGTTCCTACTATTTGTAGCAAACAATATTTTCTCCCAAGTTTCAAGGTAGGTCTGAACAAGCCAATAGAAATAAACTGAGAAAAAAAAATCTGAATACAAATGAAATACAAATAGGGTTCCTTTGTGTTTATTTCTTTGGGCCAAATGAAGCAAGATTTGTAATATTTCTCTCTCTCTCTTTCTCTCCCTCTCTCTCTCTCTCTCTCTCCCTCCCTCCCTCCCTCCCTCTCTCTCTCTCTCTCTTTCTGTGTGTCTCTCTTTCCCTCCCTCCCTCCCTCCCCCTATCCCCCCTCTCCTTCTCTTTCAAATATCAAACAAGAACTATTGTGGCATTAGTGCCAGAATAGCTCCTGCAGCACTGGTATTGAGGCAGACAGGCAGGGATGAAAATTGGCTTGATTTATCCATATTGTTACTTGTTATTTTTCTTAACATCTTTCAATAAAGGTCTGCTCCAGTAAAATTCTAACTTCCCAATGTTATTTTCAAGCACAGAGAGGGTAAGATTGACTCTATATAATTCTTCCCACAATAACTGCTGCTTATACTTCTTCCCACACGTTGCTCTGTTGCTACTCCTAGTCCTCCAATGACAAATGTATCCCCAGTGAAACAAAATTAAACCACACTTTCTTTTTAATAAAATATGCTTCATAGTACAGAATTAGCTTTTAGCAGAACCCCATGCCATGATGAAGTTGCTGGTGCAGTAAATTAACTGCTTTAATAGGCCTGCTTGCTTTCTGCTTCTGGCTGTTGCTTTCTGTCTGAAATAACCCTTCCTTCCTTCCTTCCTTCCTTCCTTCCTTCCTTCCTTCCTTCCTTCCTTCCTTCCGCTATATTACAGATGTGAGATTTTTTTTAAAAAAACCACAACATTAGGAAAAGCTCTTAATAACATTAGCTAGAATGGAACTTTTATTTTTCAAATAAGATGCAGTAAAAACGTGATGTATTTTTCAGTATGAAAATAATAATAAGAATAAAACCACAAGAATGGCTAAAGAGAATCTTTTTGGGGGAGAGGGGAAGAGCCCTAAGACACAATCACAACAATGCAGTAGGAAAATCAAGGATGGGGTTATCCAGTTGCCTACCAAACTACAATCACAGCAGTCTCAGAAAGCATGATCCAGAAACACAAAAAAATGCCTACTAGCACTTCTTATTCCAGAAATTTATTATTGTTCAGAAATTAAACATGCTTAATTATGTATCATGTAATTCTGAGTAATATAAGAATATTCATCAAGACTCCTTTGTTCAATCATACATTTTTGCTGCCATGTTTAATTAAAACATTAATGTTTTACCTAAACAGATATAAAATAATAATAATTTAAGCTCCTTTCTGTCTAATGCTGTAAAACCACTGCTTTGTGCTGTCTCTTGCATTGATGCACGAGACTATCAATTCCATCATATCCAGGTACCAGGCTCAGTGGCATGATGTTATTTGACCGAATTATTTCCAGTGATGTAAACAATTTATGCCAATATAGAGAAGGAAAGGTAATGTTAAAAATAGGAACATAAAGTACATATTAAATAATTCATTCTTTATTTTATCGCAGTAATTTGTGATTTCTATGTCATAAGATGTTAGTCTGATGTTGCAGAATTTGGATTATGGACCAAAGAAATAGGAACTATCATAATAAGCCCTTTGTAATTCATGATCATCAACCTCAAAAAATGAGGGGTTGTTGATTGATTGGGAAGAAGTTTTACTGGATTCTCCCCAGTGGTGGGTTCCTACAGGCTCAGACCGGTTTGCCCGAAACAGTAGTGGTTTGGCGGCCTGGGTCATGGAATCAGCAGTGACCCAGGCCTGCCATCCCCCCAAACTAATTCTCTGGTTGCTTGGCCTGCCTACCCGCCCCACCCAGTCACTCTTCACCTCCTGGGCAGCTTGCATGCCTAAGTTGCCATGTGGTGCCTGCCCTGTGACCTAACTGAGCTGCCTTCTCCTGCCTACAGGTAAGTCTCGCTAGCCCCCTCCCCGGAGCTTGCTGCGCCCCCCCCATCCCCACCAAACTCATAAACTTACCTTCCCCCGCCCCTTCCAGAATTCCCAACAATCCCCATTATGGCACCCAGGGGGTTCAGGGACGCCTGCTAGGCCCAAAATAGGGCATTGGGGTGCCTAGCAAGCCTTCCTGTAGCCCCCTGGGAGCAAAAAGGGGGCTGTGGAGGGGGCCTTCAAGGGAGAAAGAAAGAAATCCTCAGTGTTTGAGGATCCCCAAGTGCATGAAGCTTGAGTTGAGAGCTTATTGAAAGTGCTGCTAGCTATCCTTGCTCATGCTAAGCTAATCAATAGTGGAAGTCTAAGAATGCCAGATGATCAATGGGCATGTTTTCAGTTTCAAAATATCTGGCTTTTCTTCCTCCTACCTCCTGGGGTTCTTCACAGGAAAGGAGAAAGGCAAAAAGGGAGAAAAGAAGGGAGTAAGGCAGGGGGGAAACAAGGGAGGAAGGAAGGAAGAAAGGAAGAAAGAAAGAAAGAAAGAAAGAAAGAAAGAAAGAAAGAAAGAAAGAAAGAACAAAAGAAAGAAAGGGAAAAGAAAGAACTAAGAAAGAAAGAAAGAAAGAATGAAAGAAAGAAAGAAAGAAAGAAAGAAAGAAAGAGGGAGGAAGAGAGGGAGGGAAGGGAGGGAGGAAAGGGAGAAAGAAAGAAAGAAAGAAAGAAAGAAAGAAAGAAAGAAAGGGAAGGGAAAAAAGGGAAGAGAGAAAGAGGGAAGAGAAAGAAAAGTGAATGAGATATGGATGGATGGATGGATGGAGGGAGGGAGGCAGGAAGGGAAAAAGGAGAGAAAGGAACGACCACAAACCTGGCACTAACACTGTTTCAGAAGATGCTTTGAAATAGCACAGCAATCCAGAGCTGGAAGGCACCCCAGAGGTCATCTAGTCCAACACCCTGCTCCAGCAGGAGACCTTATGTCATCTTGGTTATTTTGGTGCCTCTAACACAGAGAAGAAATTCCCAGAAATCCCCAGGCATTGCCAACCTCTTCCCCCTAGTAAAAAACAAACAAACCCTAGAGCAAAAAATTTATGGGGTATTGAAAAGAATAGAAAAGGGAGCTTGTTAGATATTAGCATATATCGTAGCAAGTCTCCTCTCCGGTCCGTCGCTACGGCGGGAAACAGGTATTGTTCTGATTGGTCGAGAAGCATACCCACTTCCTATAAAGGGGAACCCTCCGACCACAGAGCAAGCTGGATCACTACTACCTCTACTAATAAAGAGCTGTTCGTCACTACATGTCCGGAGTCTGTTCTCTCGTTGCCCAAATCTAACATTGGCGACGAAGGTGGGATCGAGAGACAGAAAGGACAAAGAAACTACCTCTAGAATCCCAGGATTCGATCCAGCCCAGGAATTCGGCTGAAATTCCGGCAGCCATCTCAGACAATCGCAGCGCGGCAAATTCAAACACGGACAAGATGGCGATGCATACTCCTCCAGCGCCGTTCGACCCAACCACCGATCATTGGGAATCCTACATGCTCAGGTTCGAGTGTTTTCTTGAGGCAAATGAGTACACAGGAGTACCAGACTCCCGAAAGAAGAATATATTCCTGAGTTACTGCGGCCGAGAGGTTTTTGAGACGGCCAGGGATCTCTCCGAGCCAACCCCCATTCAGGCGGTAACATGGGCGGCGTTGCAACAGACGTTGCAAACACATTACGCGCCAAAACCTTCCCGCCACGTTTGCCGCCAAGGATTCAACACGAGGAACCAGAAGGAGGGAGAATCCATCAACCAGTACATTGCGGGCCTACGGAAAGCAGCCACACATTGTGGATTTCGGGATCTGGACGAGCACATCCTGGATCTCCTGATATGCGGGTTAAGAGACATTTCACTACAGAAACGGTTGTTGGCCAAACCCAATTTAAGCCTACAGATTGCACTCGAGGAGGCGAGAGCGTCCGAAGCTGCGGACAGATCCTCGGAAACCATACAGCGAGGATACAGCGCCGTCCAGAGTGGAACCAGGCATGCCAGAGTTCACCATGAGGACACCGATCCAGTCTTCGAGGATCCCGAGTTCGAGGAGAGTCACCTGACGCGGAGCAGTCACATGAGGCCTGGGGGTAGACCCGGATTCCGTTTGCCACCCTGCGCAAGCTGCGGAGGGAACCACCCCCGGTCTACTTGTCGGTTCAGGAACGTTGTTTGTTCGCACTGCGACAAACTAGGGCACATCGCACGAGTGTGCCGGAGTGAAGTCCCTGCCTCCTCACGGCAGCCTCCCATGTACCGCCAACAGAAGTCCAACCCAGGGACTTGGCGGAATCAAAAAGGGCGCCCAGAGAGAAACCAAAGAGAGTATACCCAGAGAGACTATTCACAAAGAGCTGAAAGGGCGTATTCCCAGAGAGATTACACACAAAGAGCTGAGAGAGCGTATTACCAAAACATTGAGCGAGAGTATTCCCAGGATACCGATGCAGAGATAGAGTTGACCCAGAGAGAGGAATTGCGAACCTATCTCACCTCAATAAGTCAGGTTCGCACCAAGCGACCTAAAAAACTGAAAGTCACAGTCCTCCTGGAGGGCTCTCCTTGCCAGCTGGAAGTTGATACAGGATCGTCCCTAACGATCATTTCATGGGCCTCCATGAAAAAGGCTATCCCTAGCCTCAAAAAGAGCCAACTACATTCACCAGACATCCTACTACAAGACTACCAGGGGAACCGAGTCCCCATCGTGGGCCAAGGCACGTTCCAGATTCGTTTCAAAGACATCATAGCCCAGCTGCCCGTGACCATCGCCAGCGCGCCGTTACAAAACCTTCTTGGACTAGATTGGTTTGAAGCCCTGGGGTTAGAAGTTACCGGAATCAACGCCGTGGAGAACAGCAGTGCTGAACAGATTTTTAAGGAATTCGAGGATGTGTTCAGCCCCGGTCTTGGTAAGTATGTGGGTAAACCTATTTCATTCAATTTAGACCCCAAAGTGGCGCCAATCCGACTCAAACCGAGACGAGTGCCTTTTGCACTCCGCCCAAAAATAGATAAAGAGATAGACAAATTAGTAGAGCAAGGAATCCTTGAGCCGGTGGATCACGCGCGCTGGGAAACTCCCATCGTGACCCCAGTCAAATCAGACGGATCAGTCCGCATCTGCGCGGACTATAAATGCACAATTAATGTCGCGCTACAACAAAGCGCATATCCTGTGCCCGTAGTACAACACTTATTGCACTCGTTGGGGCCAGGAAAGATATTCGCTAAGCTAGACATGGCACAAGCTTACTAGCAATTGCCTGTGGACAGCGCCATGGCGGAGGCCCAAACTATAGTGACGCACAGAGGAGCATTCAAATGCAACCGGCTACAATTCGGTGTGAGTATTGCCCCAGAGCGTCATGGAACGGCTTTTGCAAGGGATACCGGGAGTCGTTCCCTATTTCAACGACATCTTGGTGTCCGCTGCAAACGAGGAGCAACTATTAAAAAGAGTCAGAACTGTTTTGACCAGAATTAGAGAGAAGAGTCTCCGCCTCAAAAAAGAGAAATGCCAAATTAACGTGCCTAGTGTAGAATTCCTGGGATATAGAATCGATGGTCAGGGAATACACCCCACTTCAAAGAAAATTAAGGCGATCCAGGACGCCCCCACACCACGAAATCAGACCGAGTTGCAGGCCTTCCTCGGACTACTTAACTTCTACAGCGTTTTTCTGAGACAGAAGGCGACCGTTGCTGAACCGCTTCATCGACTACTCCAAAGAAATGCAACATGGAGATGGGGACGATCCGAAGCAGCAGCTTTTGCCGGAGTCAAGCGCCTGCTCACCACCGACTCACTGCTAGTGCAATACAGCCAGACGCTACCACTGGTATTGACCTGCGACGCATCCCCATTCGGCGTCGGCGCAGTCCTCAGCCACAGGATGCCAAATGGGAACGAAGCACCCATCGCCTTTTACTCCAGGACTCTTTCTTCGGCCGAGAGGAACTACAGCCAGATGGACAGGGAAGCGTTAGCTGCTGTTGCTGGAGTAAAACGTTTCCACGAATACCTCTACGGCCGCGATTTTGAACTGATTACAGATCATAAACCGCTGTTGGGACTTTTGGTGGGAAACCGCCCCACACCAGTCTCCCTTTCTCCACGCATGACCAGGTGGACTGTTTTCCTGGCGGCGTACTCATACAAGTTAATTCATCGACCGGGCTCCACTCTAGGACATGCAGACGCACTCAGCCGTTGCCCACTTCCGGATCTCTTGCCAGACCCCACTCCCGAGGTACCGGTATTGTTGATTGACTGTTTGGACTCGGGACCGGTTTCTTCCTGCGACGTTGCCAGATTCTCTGCTAAGGACAATATAATAAAGCAAGTGCAAACCTGGGTTTGGAGGGGGTGGCCGAAAGGAAACGTGGGCCTGGAATTCAAGCTATTTTGGGGGAAACGAGATGAACTTTCTGTGTTGCAAGGTTGTTTATTGTGGGGGGATCGAGTTGTTATTCCTTATGCGTTACGTAGAAATGTATTAGAAGCATTACATGTGGGGCATCCGGGGATCGTTAGAATGAAGGCATTAGCAAGAAGTTATGTTTGGTGGCCCAACATGGACAAAGAAATAGAGGAATGGGTGGCCACTTGTGATCCATGCCAAGAATCGAAACCAGCACCCCCGGAAGCGCCAGCCACTGAATGGGAGAAGCCTAAAGCACCCTGGTCGCGAATACACATTGATTTCGCAGGGCCAGTCCAAGGTCAGACCTTCCTTATAGTTGTGGATGCATACTCCAAATGGCTAGAAGTAGTCCTAATGACTTCAACCACGGCAGAGGCAGTCATTAAGGTTCTACGGCGACTTTTCGCCACTCATGGCTTGCCCGACCTCCTGGTCTCCGATAACGGGCCCCAATTCACGGCCATGCAATTCGAAGCGTACTTAGCAGGTCAGGGAATTCGGCATGCCCTCGTCACGCCATTCCATCCGGCTTCAAACGGACAGGCGGAGAGAATGGTGCGATCCGCAAAAGAGGCCCTCGCTAGGATGGGTCCAGGTGATTGGCAAACACGCATTGCCCATTACCTCCTAATTCAGCATATCACCCCCAGCGCAACGACGGGTAGGAGCCCCGCTGAACTACTCATGGGCCGCCGTCTACGGTCTCACCTGGACCGTCTACACCCAAATTACTCTGCCACATCGCCCCCAGACTCTACAAGCAAAATTTGGAATTTTAGCATAGGGGATTCAGTATATGCCCACAACTATGCAGGGGGAACATTGTGGATGCCTGCAAGGGTTATTGGCATCACGGGTCCGCGATCGTATTTGCTAGAGCTGGAAGATGGACGGAATTGGAAAAGGCACATCGATCAACTACAAGGTCGCCTGACTCACTCCGACCTGCGGGTGGCAGAAGACAACTATCTGCCAACACCAAATCAGCCATCCGAGGACTCCAACACAGAAAACCAGGACACCTGTGAGCCCAGGGTAGAACAAGAGGTCGAAGGCGGAACCAAACAAAGCCAAAGCGACGAAAGCCAGCAGACCCCCAAACGCGAAACAGAAAAGGCAACCGATCCTGAAACCACTCCTAATCAACCAGAACTACGGCGTTCCACCCTTATAAGGCAAACACCCACTTATCTTAAGGACTATGTAACAAACAGGAATGCTCCGTCTAAGAGGGGAGGGGTGTTAGATATTAGCATATATCGTAGCAAGTCTCCTCTCTGGTCCGTCGCTACGGCGGGAAACAGGTATTGTTCTGATTGGTCGAGAAGCATACCCACTTCCTATAAAAGGGGAACCCTCCGACCACAGAGCAAGCTGGATCACTACTACCTCTACTAATAAAGAGCTGTTCGTCACTACGTGTCCGGAGTCTGTTCTCTCGTTGCCCAAATCTAACAGAGCTGCTGTGTATAGTTTAATAAACTGCTAAATTGGCAAA
This sequence comes from Natrix helvetica, assembly GCF_964273705.1. Lineage (NCBI taxonomy): Eukaryota > Metazoa > Chordata > Lepidosauria > Squamata > Natricidae > Natrix > Natrix helvetica. The sequence goes on along the minus strand of NC_138549.1, from coordinate 71,461,066 downwards.
ATGAACAGCTAAATTGGCCATTCCCACCTGGTCACATGACAGCCAATCCACTCCCAACTGGTCACATGGCTACCAAGCCACGCCCACAAAAAGCCATGCCCACAGAACCGGTAATAATTTTTTTTGAAACTAACCCCCAAATGTTCTCATGTTTATGGCAAGTCCTGGAGCAAAATGCTCACAAACGCACGTCCAGCAGCCTCTGGCTGTGAGTAGTCCAGCAAAATGGTGTTAGCACAATGGTTTCCAGGCAAGAAATCCAGCAAGCCAGGAAAACTAGGCAATGAGTCCACAAAGCAAAGGAACTAGGCAAGAATTCCAACGAACTTCAGACATCACCAATGGCACAAAAACTCCATAAATTCAGCATTTGTTCCCTACAAGTGCCTCTCTACAAAGCTCTTCATGACCGACTGCCAGGACGTTTCCACTGAGAACATTCCAGAACAGATAACTGACTGAGAACAATCCGTGGATGATTGCCAGGTGGTTTTCACTCTAGGTCACAAGGTGATGTGTGTGTGCGTGCGTGGGGATGGGGTTAGCCTAATTACCAAATAACTATAAAAAGTGGTAGGGAGCACCAGATGTCAGCTTTGACAATTTATTCATTTCCTTAGTGCTTTGTTGGTCAGTTCGTGTGGTAGGAAGATAAACTGCATTTTCAAACCGTCTCTGTGTTTGGCGGTTTTCATTAACCCTTCGGAACCTGACAACATCATCAGTGATGGGTTCCTACTGGTTCGGACTGGTTCGGCCAAACTGGTAGTGGTTTGGTGGCCTGCCACGCCCCTGAACCGGTTCTCTGGGCAGTGCCATAGACACCGCCATCTTGTTTTCGCTTCTGTGCGTGTGCAGAACAATTTTTATTGCACTGTGCATGTGTGTGCAGCACAAATCAAGCATGCATGCATGAAGCATACCCATGAGCAAAGCAGTAGTAGTACCTGCCGGAACCCACCCCTGCACGACATCCAGTGATTAATCCAACTGCAGATTGGATTTTCCTGAGAATGACTGACAAAGAACATTTTGCTATTATTGGAAATCTAAACTTCCATTCTCTTCCAGTGCCTCATCTCCATCTGAAGACTACATCCTGCTGGACAACCACTGAATTTTCTGTTTCAGAATATTTCACAAGCTATACTGTTTTCTACTGCAAAATAATAAACAACCTTAAATTGTTTTCTATGGCATCCTATTCCAGATGCTTACATACAAATACTACAGTAAAGATCGAGCACTAGCTAGTACAATAAGCCTAACTGGTCACAGTCTGATTTGGAATCAGTTTTTGTTGCAGTTGAATATGAAAGTTCAAACCTGCAACCATTTTTCCTCAAGAAGAAAATTAAAGGAAAAAAGTTTAAGAAAAAGAAGGAGGAGTTTCATATGGCAGAATTATTTCTAGTTTACTAATAATAGAAATGCTATATTTTTGGAGTATAAGATGCACTCCCTCCTGCCCCCCCCCCCAAAAAAGTGGGTGGAAACGTTTGCACGTCTCATACTCTGAATATTTCAGCAGGGGGGATGGTGGGTTGTTGCGGCGCTGGTCAGCTGTTCTAGAATGGGCCACCACAGTGGCAAATGGGCCACAGTGGCAGTGAATGGGCAGCACCAAACAGGTGGCAGAAAATGGACTGCAGCAGTTGCAACCGCAAATAGGCTGCATCGAATGGGCTGTAGTGAACGGGCAGCGTCAAACAGGCCACATTGAATGGGCTGGGGTGGCAAATGGGCCATGGCAAACCAGTCAGATGAATACTGGATGGATGCTGGGAGGAAGAGGCATATTTTTTCCCCTTGTTTTCCTCCCCAAAAGCTAGGTGTGTCTTATAGTCAGGAGCATCTTATAGTCCAAAAAATACGGTAATAATTTCTAGTCCCTCCCTCCCTCTCTCTTTCTCTCTCTCTCCCTCCCTCCCCTTCTTTCTTTCTTTCTTACTTTCTTTCTTTCTTTCTTTCTTTCTTTCTTTCTTTCTTTCTTTCTTTCTTTCTTTCTTTCTTTCTTTTTGGAAGAGGGGACCACAAACAGATGGGGAAAGAAACACTAGAAGCAGGCTTTTATTTGTCTCTTTAAATCTTAATTGCTGTTTTCAGGAATAACAAATAGAGGATTAGTACAGAATTTGATTTGAAGGGGGGACTAATCATAATCATCTGATAATTGGATTTCTTTTCTGCAGCTGAATATTAATTCAAGAATTAAAAGTGCTAGCTTCCTTCCAAAGATTTTCAGAAAACCCAAATATGTATTCATCTCCCTGTTTTGCTGTTCATATCACAACCCCACAACTTTGCTTCTCCAATTTTAATGCTAGCAATTAATACATTTTGTACTGTGAAATCTGCATGTAAACCCTAATGTTTACATATATAATTTATCTCCTTGTTTTCAGTTTTCTTCATTTGTTACATATAGTCTGGTTCAAACAAATAGCAGATCAAGTGCTTAAAGAATTAAATATTTCTGTCTTTTGGCTTTGTTCTTTTTCCTGTGGCTTATAAGACATTTTTTTTTTGCCATTGAAATAATGCCTCATCTAAAAATGTATCCAACAGAATTACAATTTGTGGGAGCTTTTTAATTTTTGGCTCATGGGGGAAATTGATGTGCTTGGAGATTATTCTTTGTGGTTTAATAATAATCCTTGCAGCTTTATTTGGGTTCCAAAATGGTTTAAGCAATCAGGAAGTCCAGTTTTAAAACTATCTATTGAAATGAGATTTTCTCCCATTCAATCATGTTTTATTCTCAGAGGCTGCCTGGACAAGTCCCTGTAGTTTTCTTGGCAGTGGTTTGCCATTGCCTCCTACCTAGAGCTGAGAAAAAATGTCTACCCAAGGTCAGCAGCTGGCTTCCTAGGGCAGAATGAGAGCTCACGGTCTTCCAGTTTCTAGCCTAATGCCTTAACCACTACATTTCACTGAATCCTTCTAAATTCAGAATTGTTTTAAAGAAGAGATATTTAATGTTTGAATTAACAATAAAAAAGAACTTTGAAAACGGCAAGAGGAATTAAGGTGGAGATTCTAGGAAAGATTGTAAATATTTATTCCCAGGTTCCTTCCTCATCACCCAAATGGGCTTGGCCAACATTTATGAGCTAATTTACCAATTATACATGTCCCTATTTTTTAGTGGCTTGGGTCTAACATTCTATTATTTTCCAACCTCTCTACAGTTTCTCACAGCACAATGTCATAAGCTATTCATTTTCCAGGAAAGTATTTCCTATTCACAGCCAGAAATATATGTTTTAGAATATTTTCCATACAGATTTATATGAGCTGTACCTATAGTGGCAGCTGGTTTACAGGAAGTGATAATTCAAAACTTCATTTGCTGGCCTTATGGCAGAAGTTGCTGAAATATCTGCCCTGCTCAGAAACATGTGCTTTGGGCTTGGATGACAATGTTGGTAAATGATGAAAGCAGCAACGTGCCTTTATAGTAACAGCAATAGCGTTTAGACTTATATACCACCCCATACTGCTTTACAGCATTCTATGGGTGGTTAAAATGCCAATATATTTCTCCCAACAATGTGAGTCCTCATTTTACTGACCGTAGAAGGATGGAAGGCTGAATCGACTTTAAACCCCATTGTGATCCAACTCCAGGTTGTGGGCACAGTTCTCTTGCAATACTGCATTCTAACCACTGGGCCACCAGAGTTCAGTGCCACAGCCTCTGTCCTCCTTTTAATATATTATGTCACATGCACAAACAAACTGGGCAGAGGTTGCACCATGACATTGCTTTTATCATTCTGATAAAATGGCCAATCCTACAAATACCTTTGGACCTATTCTTTGACATATCCATTCTGTTGTTCTAGTTGCAACTTTTGCTGCAGAAAAAAATGTATTTTACATAAATTATTATCCTTTATTTGCTGCTTCATGTTTTTATTGTGCGGCCCAAATTAATTAATAGCTCCCTGCTATTTGGATTGTGGTATTATCTGCAGTTCTTGCCATTTCTTTCTATTTGTGTGTTTGCAAACATTTCTTAGTGTGGAACAGAAGTATTTCTTTGGCCAAAAGGTCAATTCTATTTGGGCCACTGAACTGCATCACAAAGTTTGGAAATGTGAGGAAGTTCCAGTTCTAAAAAATTGGAGGATGCAAAGTCATAAACATACAAAAATCAATTGGAAAAGATTTTTGATCTCTCCATAGTTGCACTAAATATCATTTAGTTCTGTCTGTGTGGTAAATAATTGAGCATTCTATAATTGGCTGATTTTTTTTTTTAAAAAAATAGGATTATCATTAACAAAAGTGCTAATACTAAAATAAGGTACATTTTCGACAAAAAAAATATTGGGGATTTTTTTTTTTTATTTTGTGTCTAGAAAAAAAAATGTAGGAAGAATTAACTGCAAGAAAGAAGCAAACAAATCCATTTATATACTGCTTCACAGTGCTTTACAGCCCTCTCTAAGTAGTTTGCAGAGCCACTATTGCGCATAGCAATCTGGGTCCTCATTTTACCAACCTTGGAAGGATGAAAGGCTGAGTCAACCTTGAGCCTGGTGAGATTCAAACTGCCAAATTGTAGGCAGCCAGCAGTCAGCCGAAGCAGCCTGCAGTATTTCATTCTAACCACTGCGCCACCATGGTGCAATATAGTATAATTAAACAGTAATCCTCAATTTATGATTACAAATGGAACCAGAAAACTCATCCTTAAGTGGAGAAATCATTAAGTTAGGCATTGAATGACAACACCTGATTTTATGACCTTTTTTGCTATGGTTGTTAAATGAGACATCACATGATCACTATTTATGACCATATGTTTTGGCTTCCCTTTTTTTTTTTACTTTACTTGTCAGAAACCAGCTAGGATAATTGTTTATGGCAATCCTGTGATTGTAGGGATGCTACAATTCTTATAAGTATGAGAACTGGTTGTTAATTTTTTCAATGCCATCATAACTTCAAAGCTTCTGTAAACAAATGGTTGTAAGTCAAAGATTACCTGTACCAATTCTCAATACTTGTGTAATAACATTGCATTCTGTGCTTTTGTGTCCCTCATAGTTGTTCATGGGATCAGTATTAAAACATTGTAAACTGTGATGCAAATTCCACCATCATTTGAAATTGAAAGACCAAAACCTGCTTATCAAATTTGATCGTGTTGGTATCATCATGATTAGGACACCTGTATTGTCCCTTTTCCAAAATGTTATGACCTAGAAATACAGATTATGATGAAATGAGATCTCCAATTTATTTTACTAGAACAAGAAATGGTGTCCATATACCTATATAATTGAACTCTTGTCAGCCCCAGCCAGCATGGACAACATCAAGTATTATAAAAGTTATAGTCTAAAATAACTGAGTGTTACAGGCAACTTTCCCATATATTAAATATTATGTCAGGCCTGTATTGAGGAAGCAATTATGGAGAGAAAGAAAGAAAGAAAGAAAGAAAGAAAGAGAGAGAGAGAGAGAGAGAGAGAGAGAGAGAGAGAGAGAGAGAGAGAGAGAGAGAGAGAGAGAGAGAGAGAGAGATTATTCTATTCCATTTACCATCTATTTAATATAATGGAAACCAATTTGGACTAAAATAATCAAAAGACAACAAAGGACCAATCTAATTCTGCAAAAAATAAATCCATGAGAAAAGTCATTGATGTCATCAATTAACTTTGTTCCATCAAAATAAATACAAGTACAATTATATGCATATTAATTCATAAGGAAACCTTCCTTAATTTGTTGGTCCTGAATAGTCCCAATTAAGTGGATACGGGAGCATAGCCTAAAGCTGCATTTACCTCACTTTCATCTTCTGGCCATCCCTTTAGGATTATAATGCAATGAAATGGGACTCTCATGATAGAGAGTGTTGTAAAACAGCTGGTCCATGTGCTTCTGTGGCATTTGTTTCTGCTTGGCTTCAGGGTGCAGATTGTGTTATATAAATACAGAGTAAGCAAACCCTGGCATGCAGACTTCCAGCTTCATAAATCATTTGTTTGAGCAGATGTTGTTATTCTTTTGCTGTCATTGTTTAGGGATGTTTTGTTGATGGATTAGCACCTGGCAAATATTCTGTGCCACTTCTTTCAAATCTATTTCCAAAACCTGTTAGCTGGTGATCCAATCCGAAGAGTACAGATGTGGAGTGATGATGATGACTGTTGCGTTTAATACCTGTGTTAACTTCACATTGGTTAGCAGACTTTCCTCTGCCCTCCGTCATCTGTCATTCTTAGGAACATACATCAGATTTGACCAAATCCTGAACTGATCAGAGTAACTTGAACAGATTCATGAAGTGGCTGAACTGAAATGGGATTCTGACAAAGTAGATTGAATCTAACCCAAAGCCTCATTTGAACATTTGTATGGGTACAGATAACATCTTTTAAAAAAATAACTTTCTCTCTTTTATTTCTCCTAAAGGGAGAAACTTGGTGAAAAAAGAAAGGAAAGTGACAATTTTGTTGCCAACACTCCTAGCCGTAGATTATATACTCACTCTGAATATGAGTACTGTATATGTGGGGGAGCATAGACTACATGCCATACTTGTGCCAATGGCTAATATTTTTATTGGTCACCATGAAGAGCAAGAGGGACTAGAAAGCTTGTGATGATTCCAGGAAGCTGTTGCATCAAATATGGGCCTGGAAAGTTCAGGAAGTTGAATTCTCTTATCTCTGCTACTATTCTATCCACATCCATTCTTTGTCCTCTTGCACCTTTTGGATGGAAGGAGAGGTTATCATACCTAGGTGGTCTACTTTATTGCTTTCTGTAACAAGCATAGCCACTCACAGCAGCCCAAGGTCCCGTCCTCCCCTCTGTTTTTTTCTGAGGTGGATTTTCTGATTACAATGTTGGGTAGATGCATAAACACTGTATAATCAAATATCATTTTGTAATAGGGAGAAGTTGAATGAGACAGAAGGGAAGTCTTCACATCTGCTGCAGACAAGCCCAGGAGCAGGTATTTTTAATGAAGAAGAAATAAAAAATTGGGCATGAATCACCACCAGCAGGGCCGGATTTTCCTATAGGCTAATTAGGCTTCAGACTAGGGCCTCAAGGTCAAGAGGGGCCTTTTATTTTTATTTATTATCCGTGCCACATTTTTTATAAAGGTGTGTTGTGGCCCAGCCGGTGCCGGTGCCGCTGCCACCAGACTCCGACAGCGAGGTGTCCTCTGAGTCGGCTCAAGAGGAGGTGGGGGACCCTGGACAGGGTTCCGACGCTGAGCAGGGCGCAGAGAGGCTGGTTGGCCACCAGGGGGCGCCTGAGGCATGGAGCAGTGGTGAAAGCCAAAGGAAGGGGGCTCCTGATGTCATGCCTTGGAGCAGTGGAGAGGAGTCACAGGACAGTGAGTCAGACAGCAGTGAGCTATTAGATGCTCGTTACCGACGTGCTACCCGGCGTAAGGAGCAATTGAGCAATTACCGGAGATAATGGCTCTCAGCTGCTGATCATTAGACTCCTCTCCAGACTATAAAGGGACTGCTTGTGGACACACCCTTTGCAGGAATCAACTGATCATTGGAGTTGGAGAAGCTCAGATCTGTGTCGTACTTTGGCAGGCTGGATTGCTGCTAAAGATTTTACCTGGATTACTGTCAATCTGTTCCCTGGACCTTGGCTGCTAAGGTGATTATCTGGAGCTTGGTAGCTGGATTGCTGCCAAGGGGTGTCGCTGTAGCTGGATTGCTGCCCAGAGTGCTATCTTGACCTTGGCAGTCGGGATTGCTGCCAAGGTGGAATCTGTATGTCAATAAACATCTTTGAAGAGACTTTGTGTCGGAGTGTCTTGGTATACAAGAGGAGGGGGTCAGAACAAGGTTAGTATCAATTACAACATGTTTCATTTAATATATTGATATGTATCACAGTAATGATGTATTTTATTATTTCTCATGTAATTTACAAGCTTAAAAATGGGAGGTGAAAGGGCCCCATAAGTGGAATAGCCTAGGGCCTCTTTTCATCTAAATCCGGCCCTGACCACCAGTGAGCTCATCTTCCCTGCATTTGAAATTCTGAGTGGAATTCGGTCTCAGTCCTTTCCCTTCACTCTATTTTGATTTCCTTTTGTTTCATAAACAGTGTTACATACTGACAATCAGTATGGTACTTTCCACCAAGGTCCTCTGTTCTGGGGGGAACAGTATTCAAATCTGATTGGTCGAAGGGTCTGACAGCTCCCATTAAAAGGGCTGGTGCCAGACAAAGTCTTTGCTGGATTGTACATAGTTGTCACTTAATAAAGAGTTGTTTGTTGCTGAAGTCTGAGTCTGCCTCATCCATTCACCCTATTGAACAAACAGAGTAAACTTTAAGAAAAAAAAATATTCAGCACAGCAAATATGCCCTGCTGAATGATGCATCTGAACTCTTCAAGCATTCGCTTCTCTATTTACAGCCAGATAAAATAAAGTTCAGGAGCAGCTGCACCGATGATGTTGGTTATGTAAGCTGGCACATGTATGTTATGTTTGGGAGAATGAGAGGGCTTTTTAATAAAAGTTGTTTTTCTTTTAGAAACTATGCAGAGAGACTCTAAGATTATCCACATGGAAATTTGGAATGAAATGTGAGGTTTGAATGTCTTACTCTTATGACTGCATAACAAACCAAATTACACCAAACACATCAGGGTCTGTCAAGTGAGACACAAGCATACAGGCATTCTGCTCCAACTGACTTTTTAAGTAAATTGTAAATGCCAATGTTTGGCAGGAATCTCAAGGCAAAGACTGGGATTTAACAGAACACAAAGGAGGATTTATCTGATTTATGACTGGCAAATAAAAATAACCATTAGCCTGAGGCAAATAACAATAATTAGTATGAATTAATCCTCCACAGGAAGCAATCCTCTTGACTGAAGGCTATGGGCCACAATTCACTACATTCATCTAGTCTGGATAGACAGATGCTTTCCAACTTTCCAGTCTAGGGCACAGAGAGAAGGTAAGTATCCTAAAATCCCATCAGCCATTGTCTGTGACTAAGAAATAACTAAATACCTGGTTCTTTGCACTCCTAGTCCAGCACCTTAACAAAACATGCTTTTGACTGGCAAATATCAAGAAATATATATATATATATATATATATATGAATATTCAATATATTTGAATATTGAATATTCAAAACTAAAACTAAAATATGTCATTATTGTATTAGATCTGGCAACATTGTACAAGTCCTAGACAAAGTCTGTTATATAGTTGGCAGTTGGCAGTTGGCAGAACAGACCAATAAGTTTCTTTGTAAAATATATTATTGATTGATTGATTGATTGATTGATCTACTTGCTACTATCTAACAGGTTTATATAGTCAATTTCAGATACTTCAGAATCCAAACTTAGTTATTGCCATGTATGAATCTTAACAACTTGAAAATAATTGTCTGTTTCTCTCGCTCTCTCTCCATGTTGGAAATTATATTAGAAGATTGTTCCATGTTCTACAAAGCAAAATTGAGTTTCTGGATGTTCATTGCAATTGATGCATGTAGTCAATGTTCTAAAGTTAATATTAGATATTTGACCCTTTTCCTATGGTCAAATAATTTAATTCTACTAATCTAGTCAGAATTATTAGTTGAGAAGTTTGAGAAACAAGTTGAGTACGCCTGTCCATTCCAGTGGAGAAAGAAAGAATGAAATATAGAGCAGCCCCTTGTTGGTCACATTGTTTACATTCAGACGTTATAACAAAGAGTAATGACAGAGTTCTGAATTGTAGTAATTAAATGTATTATATGTTATTATCCTGCTAAATTGTTCTCTATATTTGTTGTAGGCCTTTCAATATACGATGTTACATTGTTGTAAAGCAGAGCTGGCTGGGGAATTCTGGGAGTTCAAGTCCACAGGACTTAAAGTCATCAAGGTTGAGAAACACTGATCTAGCTAATCCACTCCATTCTTCCAAGTTAGGTTTTCAAAGCAGTTGATAGCATCTGCTCGGAATGCCCACCCCCATTTTTTGTAATATCATATAGTGTGCAGAGAGTTCATTCTCTGATGAACAGGGTGTATAAATAAATGGTCATTCTTTTTTTCCCCAAAAAAATATTTTTATTTTTAATTATCAAAACAAACATAAAGATCGTCCTTCTTTACACACTGTAAAAAGTGTATCAGTTGGTTACAAAAGGCTTTTGTGCATCTCTTCCACCGTCATCAAGTATAATTCATATTAACTCTAGTATCTTAACTCATGTTTATACATGTTACCATCATCATACCTCCACTTTTATTTGACTATGGTTGTTTAAACATCCTTCATCATAAAATATACCAAAATTTAGTACATAACCACATACTGGCATTTCATTTACTTATTTATAAGATCCTTCATTAACACTAAATCCTTATATCCTATTCTAGCTAAACATCCATAATATTTAATAACAAAATTTTCTAATCCTCCTTTCCAAATCACTGTTTACAATTTACATCCAGTTTCCTTATATTGTACCCATACGTACATGTACATGTACATCTACATACATACATACATACATACATACATACATACATACATACATACATACATACATACATACATACATACATATATATATATATATATATATATATATATATATATATATATATATATATAATTATCCTTTCTTTATTTGAATATATCCTATATCATAACATTTCCCCCCTAATAATCAAAACTTAACTGTGTCTAATTTAGTTCTTTTTTGTTGTTGTTATTATTATTACTAACCTTTATATATAATCCAAAAGGATTTCTAGCCTTCCCTTCACAGGTATCGTTCAATATTCATATCCAATTATTACTTATCATAACACTACACATTGTATACATTATTATCATTATCTATTTTTTATTTAACTGTACCTATTCTCACTAAATTTCACTAGGTTTAGCTAGTTTTAAATTATACTCTTCCATCTATCAACCTGTATCTTTCCAGAAAAAAAAAGAATGTTCCATCTTTGAATACACAAAACCTCCGATCAACCTCCGGGGTGGGATATTTTTTTTTTGTATCTCTTTTGTATATCAAATTAGACCAAGGAATCCAATGTTTAAATGAGTTAGAAAGATACCCACAACAATAAAAGAGGAAAAGATTAATCTGTAGCTTACAGAGAGTCACAGAGAGAAATTAGAAGAAGAAAACTTGATCCATCTGTTTCAAAAAGTTTGCATAGATTCAGTCCCTGTAAGTAACATTTAAAAAGTCAGATAACCACTGTCCAAACATTCCAGAATTCAAATTCGCTGCTAAGTTCTTCTATTCTTTAATTTAAATTGGTTTTTGAGTTTTAATAGGCAGTCTCTTTTTTTTAGAACAATAAAAATTTCTCACCAGCTGGAAACACTTTCTCTTTCCACATCGTTCCGTTTGGAGCCGCCCCAACTTTGTCAGCCTTGGCTGGATTTTTTTGTCACCGGCTTGAAGATCTTCTCTTGCTTCTTTCAGGGATTTTGCGATATCCCCAAGATCAGCAAGACATAATCTTCCTATTCACCATCTCTTTGGGATGGTTTAGGTCTGTTTCAGTGGTGGGTTCCTCCCGGATCGCACCGGATCGCGCGCGCTCCCTTTCAGCGCTCCACCTGGCTTGCGCGCTCCCTTTCAGCGCTCCACCTGGCTTGCGCGCTCCCTTTCAGAGCTCCACCTGGCTTGCGCGCTCCCTTTCAGCGCTCCACCTGGCTCTCGCGCTCCCTTCCGGCGCTGAAACCGGAAGTACAGTTTTGCCCGGCCCTGGCGAAGCAACGACGCCTGTCTGCGCTCCACCAGTTCGGCTGGGAACGGAGATGTTTCCTCAGCGGAGCGGAGCGCCTGAAAAGTCTTTTCAGGCGCTCCGCTCCGCTGAGGAAACATCTCCGTTCCCAGCCGAGCTGGTGGAGCGCAGGCAGGCGTCGTTGCTTCGCCAGGGGCGGGGCAAGACTGTACTTCCAGTTTCAGCGCCGGAAGGGAGCGCGAGAGCCAGGTGGAGCGCTGAAAGGGAGCGCGCAAGCCAGGTGGAGCGCTGAAAGGGAGCGCGCAAGCCAGGTGGAGCGCTGAAAGGGAGCGCGCGCGATCCGGTGCGATCCAGCAGGAACCCACCACTGGTCTGTTTGGACCCCACAATGGCAAAAGTGTCGACTGTGATCTCAGAGCATTGAGATCACACGTTGTTTCATTGCAACCTTGACTCCAGAAATCAATAAATGATCATTCTTAACACAGGACATATTAAGCAGAAGCACAGTTCTATAACAAATGAAACATTCATTTTAAGTTTATCCAAGATAAATATTTCCTATATACAACAAATCAACTCACTTAAAGGAGAAGTGACCAGGGAGAAATGTATTCTACTTTGGACATATTATGCAAGGGCCTCATTATCAAGAGAGGCTGTAATGCTGATAAAAGTGGAAGGAAAGAGAAAATGATGGCCAGCAACAAGGTGGATGGACTCAGTTACAGCGATGATGACTGAAGCATTGTAGGAGCCCTGGTGACACAGTGTTTAGAATGTAGTATTGCACATTCACTCTGACCACAGTCTGCAGTTTGATCCTGATGGGCTAAAGGTTTGCTCAGCCTTCCTCTCTTCTGAGATTGGTAAAATGAAACCCAGATTGTTGGGAGCAATATGCTGACATTGTAAACTGCTTAAAAAGTACCGTAAAGGATTACAGAGTGATAGATAATTCCAAATGCTATTTCTATTGGTAACAGATATAGTCCAGGTTACCAATATTATATTTTATGTCCACCTATGTGGTGAATATGAGTAAAAAAACAAATACATAATACATAATCAATCAAATGCATAAAAGAGAATGGTAAGATCTTCCTTTAATACTATTGGAATCTGTCATTATATATGGAGAGCAAAAGTTTAGGTTTTTTTTTCTCAGGGATTTTTTTTCTTCAAATCATATCATGTCATATCAAACCTTTATTGTCAATGCACAACATATGTACAATGAAATTGAATGAGCCTCCCTTGGTGCAGCACCCCCCTCCCTCCGAAACACAAAACACATCTCAATAAAGTAATAACTAGTACACATTCCCATATACCTATATGTATGTAACATTATATTATATTACATCGGTATGAACATGTTGCACATTGCACTGGGCCTGCAAGTCTATCATATTAAACCTAATTGTGGTGTCATGTTGCATTCAGAAGTCCGACAGCCCACAAATAAAAGCTATTTTTCACTCTATTCATTCGGCGGGCTATACTTCTATATCTCCTGGTCGATGAGAGGAGAGTAAAGAAGTGCTGACCAGGGTGTGAATTATCCCTGAGAATTTCCCTCACTCTGTGAGGCAGTGGGTCCTGGCAATTTCATCCAGTGGTGTCAGGGGATAGCCCATACTTTTTTGGTGCTGTGTTCATCACCCTCTGTAATGCCTTTCTGTCTACGGCTATCAAGCCAGCATACCATACCTTAACACAATAAGTAAGGATGCTTTCTATAGTAGACTGGTAAAAGGAAATCATCAGTCATTGTTCCACCTGATTTTTCCACAAGACCCTAAGGAAATGGAGTCTCTGTTGAGCCTTCCTGACCACCTGGAACATGTTATTTTTCCAGGTGAAATCTTGGCTAAGGTGGAATCCCAGAAAGAAGAGACCCTCTCCACACAGTTCCCCTTGATGTGGAGTGGGGCAGGTTTCTCTCTCTGCTTCTTCTTCATTCCGAAGCAAAAAAAAAAACAACACCCATATATTTATCATGATAGATAAATGTGTTCACCAGGCACACAATTTTAAATATTATCACTGAATCATTTAAAAGAAAAATGATATCTAGAAGGATAAGTTGGTGAGTAATGAAGCAAATCATGCATGCAATACACAATTAGGATTCATGCCTAGAGCTTAGCAAAATAACTTTGGGGCAGAAAACATGATGCACAGCTAAATTAACTGTGGATTTTGGTCATTCAATAAACTTTAATGATCACATTTGCATTGAACAACAATAACAAAACCTTGCTGAAAGTGAAACAAAAGATGGGGGGAAATGCTGATATCTGGGAACAAAAAGAGACAGGCTTTTGCAATCGTAAACATATTGGACCTGGTTCCTTTTATTTTACACAAGCATTAATTGAACAATAATTAATACACTGTTCTCTGTTTTGATAAAAAATAATCTAGTATGCTTCTCATTCAGAAGCACAGATTTATCTTGGTCTGAAGCTTGACATAAAGTTTTGTCCATTTCAGCAAATATCACTTTACTAATTAACTTCCAATGCTTTTACAACAGCTAACATTAGATTAAACAATACCCATGGTGCTTTGCTAGAAATTGTTTTGCATGTACATATTTCTGTCATGTTTTCCCTAAAAACAAAATTTGAGACAAATTTGCAAGTTCCTCACTGTGTAATGGAATTTCTTACCAGAATTCTACACCTTCTTATTGAGACATAGAGTGGAGGAAAAGCGACTACCACTTTCACAATTTACAACTGATGTAATATTTTGAAAGTCAAAGTAGCAAAGAGGGGGAAAGGCATTATAAAAACAAATGTGGGTAGGTTTCATAAACTTTGGGTAAAATTCTTCTCATATCTTCTACTTCCTTTTGACTTGCTGTCCCTGTGTCCTTCAAAATAATCCTAAAACTTTGCTTACTGATGATATAATTTTGGCTTGAAAATTTGCATAAGAGGTCATTTGTTGAGATCAGCTATTTCTAGTTCAATGTCAGTCCAGGTGATTGCTGAGACACCACTGGGGCTGAGAGATTCTTCTTGACATGCTGAGATATTTTAATTGGCCAAGGTCACATACTACTCAACCTTTGTTCTCCTTAGCCTCTGGAAATGTCTCTTTCAGTCATGAAGATGTGTACAACAGTTATCTCCCATTGTCTTGGTTTTCATCATTAATTTGGCATGATAATTTCTCATATTATCTTGGTTTCAAAGATGTTTGGATCTAATGTACACCTAAGTCAAGAGAGGTAAAGAGGTTTTGTTATGTTTTCTTTTTTTCTTTTTTTGATACAGCCTATTTTTGAATAATCCCACAACTAGAATTTAATCACACTTAATTAGATATTAACTTAATCAGATGCTTACAAACTCAACTACACAAAACTCTGAGTTTATTCCATATATATAATTGTTATAGTCTTATAGTACTATAGTAATATGACCAAATTATTATTTCTTTTTATTCATTTCCAGTCTGTTACAGGTTTTGAGAATAACTTTTATTTTATGCAACTAATGATTTTTTTTTTGAAAAAAGAAAAAAAATTGCAATCTTTAAGCTAATGGGCAAATATATATTTAAAACACGGCCCCAGATTAAATTAATGTCCAACATTTCCACTAGTGTCCAATCAGATGTACTTGTTTATTCATAAGAAGATTGTGAAAATGATTGCGGTGATTCTATTGAAATCAGGCTTTGATGCTAAGAAGTTGACTTCTTCTAGCAGTAAAGACGCCACTAAAACTCTCTCATTTCATTCATGCTCAAGTTCTGGTGACAACATGGTCATGTCAATATTGATTTGTTGGCAACAATATACAATTAGCTTTCCATCATGGTTTTTCTTCCTGCCTAGTGTATATCACTATGACTTCCTGATGTTTTGCAAATGTTCTTAGCTTTTTCAGGAAAGGTAATTCGATAATGTTATATACTATGATGATTATTTAGGTACTATAGCTTTAATTTTTTTTCATTTGGGAATTATAAGATGTTATTATTATGTCTTGTGATGACATAGTCTATTAATTGATTGATTGTCAGATAGGGATATATTTTCCTTTTGTCTGTCCTGAATTGTTATTTTATCTTTTTTTCCCCTATAAACTTTTGTTCCATATAACAAAAATATTTTCCTGTACTCTAATTTCTTCCTCTCAAATAATATGGTAATTGGAACATTCCTTCCATTTGAGTGTTTTTATTCATTTTTCAATGTACTTGTCAACTTTTCATTCAGTTTTTGTGGAGAACTGACATTGTCTTCCTCTCAACGGTCTATTCCTGCAATAGCCTCAGGTGTATTGCTATTTGTGAAATTGAACTCTTTATGGCTCTCTTGTCCCTCTGACAAATTCTCTTCCGGAATATTACATGAAACTTCATTTTCACCAAGCTGGTCTCAAATAGTCAGAAAATCTTCAGTACTTAGCTCATGAATGTTCTGGTTTTACTGATGTTCTCTTGTAGGTAAGCATGCATTAAACCAAACTATCCCCAGAAGCAGAAAAATAGTGCACAGTAATACAATTGCATTAATTTCCACATGAGACTAGACCCAATTATTCAGGATATTGAAAGTTGATGCAGATACAGCCATAGCTGTGGTGGCTTTTCCCTTACAGATATCCATATTAAAGTGGATTGGGACAACTAGCCATGGCCAACTCAACACAGATAAGTCACCATAGCCATAACCAGGACAACTTACCATGGGACAACTCAACAATTCAATTTAATTATTTAAAATAATGTTGTCATTTTTACAAATAATTTTGACAAAAATATGTTTTTCATTCACATTTCATTTTGTCTTCCCTTTGGCATCCTTTTTTAAAATGATTCTATACCACTTTTTTTTTTCCTATTAAGTAACTCTTGTACTACAGTGAGTTGTTCTGCAACGAATCGACCATAGAGAGTTGTGCTGTGATGAATTGGCTTCAGCAAGTTGGCTGTGGCAACTTGTCTTGTCCTAGACCCATACTGCCTGCTAGAAATCAGTCATCTGAGCAATAATTATGAGTGGAGCTTAAGAAGAGCGCTCACATAATGAGTACAGCAGAGGTTTTTTTCCCTTGTGTTTTATGTGTATATATTGTACGAATTGGCTAAACAGGATTCAAGAGTTGAAGTGTGAGCATATAAGAATGTTTAAAAAGAACTTGGCAAGTAACTTGAGTTGCTGGCATGTGTCTCCTGGGAATAAGTCTTGGCATCTGTTTCAGAATGCTGTATAGCCATAGTAATTAATGTTGGTGGGAGAAACTGAGGCTCACCTGTTTGATCCTTCATAAGATTAGAACTTACTTCCATGGCAGAGATGGGGAGGGGAGTAATGGCAAATGACATGTGTGTCATCCCACATATGATATATATTTGTACTAGCTGGAATTGATGTAATTTATATAATATGTTTTGTATGATAACTTCGTAACTTCACAACTATAATTATTTTAACCTCATTAAGGCAAGTAACAGATGCCAATGACTAACACTTTTTGAGTTACCTTGTTTAAGTTTAACAAATGAGTTACCCAATGCCTAAAAGGGGGAGAAGAGAAATCTTCCTTCTTATTTACTTATTTATTCCTGATAAACAAAGCAAGAAAAGTCCATTCATTTCACTTGCTATAGTGTCTGAATTTCTTGTAATTTAAGTTGATCCATATCTCCTTCAGTTTGTAACCTTTTCAGCAAAAAAAAATATATGGAGAAAAGATCATATTTACTTTAAAGTACATTTCCCCCAAGCTTTTAAAAACAAATATTTTAAGGACTGCATAAGGACTCCCAAATTAATTTCATGCCTGGGTCCCTGGCTCTGAAAGGAGCTTAACTTTGTTGTAACAATTCAGTCAGTTGTCCACACTGATTCATCCAGATCAGGAGAACGACTCAGGAAAAAATAAGGCTGGTCTTCCCATTATTTAGAATACAAGGTCAGAATAATTAAATAATGTTAACATTGCCATGTTTGTGTCTTTGAATCTCTTTGAAATTGGGTGAAATTTTCTAGAATGTTATACTTCAGGGGGGAAAAATGCCAAAAGACCAAGAGAGAACGAGTGCTGAAAAGGAACCCTTTCCTGAAAGCTGTGAAACTGAGGGTCAGAAGTTGAAAACAGAGAAAAGTGTAAAAGAATGGTTCAGGAAAGGCAACAAGGGATCACAAACAGCTCCAAAGGAATCTCTGCACATTAAGGGAATAGGCATCAAAATCAGAGGTGAGTGGCTCCTGGTTCAGCCCGGTTCAGGCGAAACGGTAGTGGCCATGGCAGGAGGCTCTGCCCACCTGCCAGGAAGCTTCTATGCATGTGCAGAAACGGTGCGGGCGCACGTGAGCATGAACAAAGTGGTAATGCCGGGATTTGCAACTCATGTCTGATCAAAATGATATATGTTATTCAACATGAGCAAGTGTGAACTGACGCACCTTGGTACCAAAAATCCTAACTGTTCATAGAAATTAATAAGGATTAGAAGTAACTAATGAGGAAATAACTACTGAAGTAATCATAAACAGTTCAATGAAGGTGTCCATACAATGTGCATCCACCAGAAAAAAGAGGTCAAAGCATATTAGAGATAATAAGAAACATTATTAAAATAGATGTGTAAATATCATAAAGCCCTTATATAAATAAATGGCGTGATTGCGCCAGAGATATTGTATGCAGTTCCGGTTGCCACACCTCACAAGGGACATAGTTTATGTGTGCTTTCAAACATCAAAAAAATAGCAAAAAAGTGCTGATAAATAAAATACAAGTGCTTGTTCTTCAGCCCATTCTGGCAAATGAAGCTGTAAATGGGAAGATAGTTAATGCGCTTTTGTAGCACTAACTTCATCAAATTAAAAATAAAAATGAAATGAACAAGTTGTTCCTCAGAATATTAATTTATATTTATCTTGAATGTATAATGTACTGCTTACTCTTAGAAGATATATAGCAAGTGTAATAAGAAAACCCCTGGGATTTGATTATCAGGAGATAATCTGTCTGAAAATTAAAAGGATTTGATTCTATTATATGCTTAAGAAAGCTTCTGAGGCTTGATTATATCTTGCTAAATTTACCCCTATTGGGTCTAATTGCTTTTCTCTGGATACAAGACTACATTAATTGAATTAGAGCTTGATCTATCTACCATTGGCTCTTATAAACATGCACTTTCTCTCTGCACTTAATTAATAGAATCTTGGCAGTATTCCTGTGAATTCAGTGAATTCATTGAATGAGCCAAACTTTTTATTTCAATTTTCCAGTTGACTAGTCGGTGTAGAAAAGAGAACAAGTGGTCTCAGAGGATTCACAAGCCAAAAACAGAGATTCACCAGTTCTGACTTTCCATCCTTTGTCATTTTTGCAACAATAATGACATTTTCCTTGCTGCTTAATGGATTCTTCAAGGAAGAATTGGAATCCAATGATATAAATTATACATGATGGTATTTCCTCCCTAAACCAGTTCTCTTAGACTGTCACCGGAGGTTTTTAGGGAATGAAAGATTGGTCTTGAAAGGATATAATGCTGTGTTGGAGGTCACTTCCTCCTATCCTTTCAGCAGAAAGAGGAAAATGTCCATCACTGCTGAAATAATATTTATAGGAGAAGAAAAATTTGCCCCCAAGGGTATTCATATCGTTAGCTCAATTCTTTTCTTCTTTTATGTTTCCATACGATCATTCAAATGTTTCCATCAGTCCTTCAAACACAGAGCTCTAGCAGTTTGAGAACACATTGTTGCCATAAAAGATATTCCTTTTTATTATCTGCAAACCATATTTCACTATTTTTGCACAGTTGTGTTGGGTAGGCAATGTCCTAAAATGGTTGTGGAGAAGTATGATGAAAACCAACACAATGCATTATTTTACAATCAGCACAAACAAGAACTGCAAAGGACTGAGGGCTCTGGAAGCCACAAACATAAGCCACAGGTTATCTGCAATCCAAAGGTTATCTTTCATTCAAACATCTATTCACATTTAGAAGTTTCTAACCAGAGGGGAAAAATGGATTGCCTATAAATTTCCCAATACCAGTGAGATTGTTTGTAATGACAAATTACTTGCCTAGCTAAACATTAACTACTCAAACTACTGAGATGTCATTGGAGGTAAGCTGATTTGTTGACATGATAAAAGACTAATGTGCATAACATTGGCAGGTATACTGTGCAGAGTGCAAAATCCTACCGTGTTTGTGCAGTAATGTGGTTTGGTGCCAACTGTCAGCCAATCATGTGTCACCATGGAGGTCTTGAGGATGTATAAACAAATTAGTTATAACTACCTGAATTATAACATTTTCCATTCATACTCATAACCTAACCTTCTAAATAATGTGTACTGTGTGTTAATAAAGCAGCATACCCAGATGGAGACTCTCATTATAAGCAGATCACACACTCTTGGACATATGTCCAAACATCTGTTTTCTCAGAAGTTAATGAACTCCTCCTAAATTTGTTTTCTAATAAATTTCCCATAGTATCCATATAAATGCCTTTGAGCTCTTCTTGCATTCACTCAGGAGCTTATCTTTCACACTGCACTTGCTTCCTGAATTATATTTAACTATTCCTTGAACAATATTTTTATAGACCTCATCTAAAGCTGTCTTGTACCGAAAACGCAGGTCATTCTAGATAAGCTGACAGAGGCCTATGTATATATCAAAACATATAACAGATAGATAGATAGATAGATAGATAGATAGATAGATAGATAGATAGATAGATAGATAGATAGATAGATAGATGATAGATAGATAGATAGAGATAGATAGATAGATAGATAGATAGATAGATAGATAGATAGATAGATAGATAGATAGATAGATAGATAGATAGATAACTTTCTTCAGATATAGAAAGAAGGGGTGCTTAAACCTCACTTTTGGGGTTTCCCCTTTGGAGAAATGTGGATGCTGTCAAAATGAATATTACTCCCAGAAGAAGTGATATTCTGAGAGGAATTTCTGTTCAAATAGCTGGAAAACATTTTCACAAAACAAACTGTTTAGAAAATGTTTATGAGGTACTTTGATTCTAAGAATATCTTTAAAGAAAATCAGTTGCAAATTAAGGAAGGAGCTTTGGTTTTCCATCTCTGGAGCTATATAATTAGGCTTTCCTATTGTCACATGTGAGAAAAATATATTAGATATATGTTCTATATGTTAAAAAATGATCAAGGAGACTATGATCAACAAAAAGCATTTATTTATTTACACTTGCACAAGTGGATTCTCGGAAAGGTGAGAATACTGAACAGTACAACAGGTGAGACTTAAATATGCAAGTTGAAGTCTTATGATATCATCAAAGTGCGTCATAATAAATTACATAAATGTATTTGGCATAATCAATAACAATAGTTGGCAATATTGACAACAGTTGGCAATAATTAAGCTACAGCCCAAAACAGATCTTCTATGTTCTCCTTGTAAAGTTGTAAAGTTTCCTGTTCACATGCGTGTCAAGAACGTGTGATATTTTAAAATATATAAAATTCCCCTGTTTCCCCAGTTAAACAATAACAAGATAATTACTGACTTCCCAAAAACATATCCCTAACAAGGGGGACTTCCAAGTTCCTATCTGGCCTATACCTGGCTGGGTCAAAGTGACCCAAGTTGTCAGCAAGACATCAAATGCTGTTCTAGCTAGTATTTTTCCAGTGTAAGGAAGCAAAATAGATATGTATTTATTCAAAATGGAATCTGTCAGGTTCATTCTTCTTTAAACAAATAATTCAAATCTCATCCCAATTCTTACATCACTCGTTAAAGACTGGAAGCTTTCAATTGGTATTAAGTTTCTGATTTAGGCCACTTTAGAATAAACACATATAACATCTTTAATTGGGTGCACAGGATCTAAATACAATAAAACTGTAGTATCTCTGGAAAGAGTTATATCAATTAGAAAACTATTAAATGTAATGTCCAATTCAAAGAATGTGGTTCTTTTTTCCTCATGCTAAATTGGCTTTATGGATAAATCCAAAATTAAAAATTCAGAAAAAGATGAAAAAAACAGTTAAAAGTGGGGATATTGACTCTGGACCAATTGATAGATGATATTGAATTATTAACACATACTGTGCTAACAGACAAATCTTTTCTATCAGATATAACTCAGTGTCAATATTTATAGCTATAACATTTTTGGACAATATTGTTTGTACCAGCAACTTCATGGATTTCCAGTTTTTAGCTTGCTGGCTTAACCACTATATGAACTCTTTTATTTTTTTTTATTTTTTGCTTAGAGCTGCTTAAAATGAGCACAGTTTACATTGCATTTTTGAATTTATTACTTTCTGTGTGCATGTGTTCAGTTGGAAAGTTTGAAGTTCTCTCATGATAACCATCTCTACTAATCTGAAGAAATGCTATCTATGTTAATCTTGACATTTATGTAGAATCTCAATCACCCTTTCTCCGGAAAGGACAAAAGCTCATTTTCAGCAAATTTAACACAGTTATGCCACCAAGATATATCTATATTTTTTTCCCCAGCACTTGTTTCTTCATCAGTCAAAAATATCCAACAGTGTATCTGGTTATGGGGAAGTATTACTGTCAGTTCAATATAGCTTGACTAACGTATTTTATAAATGTTTTAGATTAGGAAGTTATCTGTCAGATTATTCGAGCTCATTGTCTTCCTCACATTATGTTCTTCACATTATCTCACATACTTCAGTTCTACAGAAATCTTCACATGCATTTGCCATAACATTGCTACATTAGAAGCTGACTCAAAACAATCTCACATAAATGGCTAATAGCATCCTTATGTCTTGGTAGGCATAGTAAAAACCTGCTGTGGGTGTAATTTTTCTTGCTCTTTTTGTTTTAAACCATGTTTTGAAAATTCAGGCTCATTTTATATTTATAACTAAACAGCAACTTTTATTGAATGTTGATATCATAAAAATTCATTAAAATAATAGATTTTTTAAGTTAGACACACCTCAACTTTACACACACACACACACACACACACACACACACACACACACAATGTGTGTACACGTACTGGGTTTCCACAAAAATAAAACAGGGTCTATTTTCTTTTGACCCCCGAAATAAGCATTTGGCCTTATTTTTGAGGAGGTCTTATTATTTCTGAGGTGCAGGAGGTGAGAACGTAGTCATCTCATGGCTGCTACTATGTTGCAATATTTTCAGGGATGGATTATTTTTGGGGAGGGCTTATTTTAGCACATGCACTTAAGGTATGATTGGGCTTATTATCCAGGGAGGTAATATTTTTGGGAAAACAGTGTGTGTGTGTGTGTGTGTGTGTGTGTGTGTGTGTAATTCTAAAACTCTCTTGATTGATTCTACTTCCTGACATAAATATGGATGGATGGATGGAAGCATGGATTCATGGATGCATAAATACATGTATGTATGTATGTATGTATGTATGTATGTATGTATGTATGTATGTATAGAATATATAGATGCAGAAGTATGATTTTACACCTCTCAAATTCTTTGGCATTTTGAGTGGAATGATGTGACTGAAAGTTCATCTTATTAGCAAGCTTCCAGTGAATTACACACATACAACATGTGTCTATGCTGAACGTAATGCTCAAACATGTTTGTGCAAATCTGGCATAATAATGTAGATTCTTTTGCAAAGAACTCATTTTGGCATGAAATAGTTGGACATATGCAGGTATTAACAATGACAGTATTTAGGGTTCTATTCCATTTAGATTTATGGAAGCCAATAGTCTGTTTTTGCTCAAGCATAAGGGAAGGTGACACTACATACCTGTCATATTATCTTATGGAAGTCCCCCCCCCCCCCACTGCTTTTTCCTGTTTTTGAATACCTCATACAAATTTCCTGTATTTTGTGGTTGTATTGTAATAAGGAAACTGGGGCATAATTATATATGGTTATGATCCATTGCTACAACAACAAATCTAATGGTGACCAAAGCATTTTACATAACACTGTATATATTTCTTGGAATTGAACATAAGTAATTGAAAACTAATATGTGGGAATGTCCTTGAGAGACAAGAGAAGGGACAGAGTAGGCAACAGACCAGAGGCATCTGAGCCCAACTGAACATACCAAACAGGTCAGAAAGGATCCTACCTAATTTCTTGGATGGTAAAATGGGAAAAAAGTACTTTTAGATATAGAAGATTCTGCTATTGTAACCTTAGGATTTTTTGTCTGGCTCACCTTTAGATAAATAAATTACAGCATGTACCATACAGCTTGGATAATAGCTTACATATATTTACTATTATACAATACAATAGCAGAGTTGGAAGGGATCCTGGAGGTCTTCTAGTCCAACCCCATGCCTAGGCAGGAAACCCTATACCATTTCAGACAAATGGTTATCCAACATCTTCTTAAAGACTTCCAGTGCTGGAGCATTCACAACTTCTGGAGGCAAGCTGCTCCACTGATTAATTGTTCTAACTGTCAGGAAATTTCTCCTCAGTTCTAAGTTGCTTCTCTCCTTGATTAGTTTCCATCCATTGCTTCTTGTTCTACCCTCAGGTGCCTTGGAGAATAGTTTGACTCCCTCTTCTTTGTGGCAACCCTTGAGATATTGGAACACTGCTATCTTTTCTCCCCTAGTCCTTCTTTTCATTAAACTAGACAGTTCTTCATATGTTTTAGTCTGCAGTCCCCTAATCATCTTTGTTGCTCTTCTCTGCACTCTTTCTAGAGTCTCCACATCTTTTCTACATTGTGGTAACCAAAACTGAATGCAGTATTCCAAGTGTGGCCTTACCAATGCATTATAAAGTGGAATTAACACTTCACGTGATCTTGATTCTATCCCTCTGTTTATGCAGCCTAGAACTGTGTTGGCTTTTTTTGGCTACTGCTACACACTGCTGGCTCATATTTAAATGGTTGTTCACTAGGATTCCAAGATCCCTCTCACAGTTACTACTACTGAGCAAAGTACCACAAATACTGTACCTGTGCATTTCGTTTTTCTTGCCTAAATGTAGAACCTTACTTTTTTCGCCATTGAATTTCATTTTGTTAGATAGTGCCCAATGTTCAAGTTTATCAAGATTCTTCTGTATCTTAAGCTTATGTTCTGGAGTGTTGGCTACTCCTGCCAGCTTGGTGTCATGTACAAATTTGATGAGTTCCCCCTTTATCCCCTCATCCAAATCATTGATGAAGATGTTGAAGAATACTGGGCCTAAAACAGAGCCTTGGGGTACTCCACTGCATACTTCCCTCCATGTAGATGCAGTTCCATTGAGGACTACACGTTGAATGTGGTTGATCATCCAGTTACGAATCCATCTGGTGGTGACGCTGTCTAACCCACATTCTTCTACTTTATCTAGTAGTAGGTTATGGTCTACCTTATCAAATGCCTTACTGAAGTCCAAGTAAACTATATCGGCGGCATTCCTCTGGTCCACTAATTTTGTCACATTATCAAAGAATGCAATAAGATTAATCTAGCATGATCTGTTTTTGACAAACCCATGTTGGTTTTTGGCTATTACTTTGTTTACTTCTAGGTGTTCTCTAATTCATTGCTTGATTATCTTTTCCAGAATCTTTCCTGGTATTGAGGTCAGGCTGATAGGTCTATAGTTTCCTGGATCTATTTTTTCCTTTTTTTGAAGGTGGGAACCACATCAGCTCTTTTTTAGTCCTCTGGCAGTTCCCCGGTTGCTTCAGGATCTCTGAAAGATATAGTTCGGTTATGACTTTAGTCATCCAGACTTATATACTTAGAAATGATTTTAGATTCGTTTTCAATTTATTCTAGAATTAATTGAAAATTATTTTAATACATTTTTTGTCTGCTGAGTCTGAGTGGTGTGGTAGCATAGATATGGACTTCTCACCTCAGAATCAGGAGACTGTGTGTTCGATCCTGGGCAGAGGCAGATATTTTTGTCTCTAGGCACAATGAATAATTGTCTGCTGCAAACTCCATATAGGCATCAGGAAGGGCATCTGGCCAGTAAATGCTAGGCTTCAATTAATTACCTGACCCCCCCCCCCTTAAGCAAGGGATTGCACAGTCATTAAAAGAAAAATAAAGTCTTCTAAGTCTGTCACTTTTTGCTTTCATCAACATAGCATAATATCTAAATTTAATTTGAAAAAGAGAATATGAAATATAGTATATTTCATATTTAAACATCTAGCTTGTTTAATTCTTTTTTCTTAGACCTTCAAAGTCTACAATAAGTTTCAATAGTGTTAATTATGAAATATGACATTTTCCCGTTATGAAACCAGTCTGCAAGCCAATTTCTTATAGGAAAGTGGGAAAAGAAATCTCATTTTCCTATATTGTGAAGTCTATTTCTGGTTTCTCAAATAGTCCTTTGAAAGAGCAATGCCCTGGAAAATACATGGACATTTTAATATTAATAGCTTGCCTGATGTCTACGCTTAAGTAAAATCATGGTTGACAGAAGATTTCCATCACAAACAGGTTTCATCTTAGAGCTATGTATTAATTTGTCGATAGGTAAAGGAGACCCTGTGGATTTTGCCCCATTGCTAATTACAAGGGACAATGTTCATTTTTGTTTTAAAGGCCATTGAGCCAGTTTTCTGAAGATGTTTCCATAGCCATGTGGCCACACGACATCCCAGAGCACTGTTATCTTCCTATCTACTCACATTTGCATGCTTCCTAACTGTTAGGTTGGCAGAGGCTAGGGCAAGGACAGGAGCTCATTCCATCATGTGATGCTCAGGTCTTGAACCTGAACTGTCAACTTTCCAGCCAACAAGCCCAGAATCTTAGCTGCTGAACCATCATGGCCCAGATTTTCTGATATGAATTTCTTTTTATAGAATTTAAAGAAAATTAAGAAGGACAAGTGTGTGTGCTTTTCTTCCATTTGAAGAACTACATTATCAGCTTAAACCAAATAAGGAATCAAATTAACCAATTAAGGACTAAAGCTATGCTTCCTTCAGTTTAAAGAGCCGTGGTGGAGCAGTGGTTAGAATGCAGTACTGCAGGCTACTTTTGCTGACTGCCGGCTGCCAGCAGTTTGGCAGTTCAATTCTCACTGGCTCAAGCTTGACTCAGCCTTCCATCATCCTGAGGTTGATAAAATGAGACCCCAGATTGTTGGGGGCAATATGCTGATTTAGTAAAGTACTTAGAGAGGGCTGTAAAACACTGTGAAGTGGCATATACGTCTAAGTGTTATGGCTATTGCTATTACTCCAACTGCTGGACTTCACAAAATAAATGTTGCAAATATTTCATTAAATGAAAATAGTTTTTCCTTGTGAAAGAAATAAAAAAGTTGTTAGAACTTTATACTCAATTTTTTCCTCAATAAAATTCTTATATGTTTAACAAATGCTTAACAGGTGGAAATCAACAATTTTGTTTGTCTGGCTGACTTAGATATAAAATAAAGTTTGTGGGTTTCTACACAGCTAGAATTCAGCTAGGAAACAAAGCAAAAATAAACAACTGATTACTTAGTAGTATTGAATGTGTAGTAGTATTGAAAGCACTTTAATATGCTTATATTTCACACAACTCTCTCTCTCTCTCTCTCCCTCTCCCTCTCTCCCCCTCTCTCTCCCTCTCTCTCTCTCCCTCTCTCTCTCTCTCTCCTGAATGCATGTGTGTGCACGTGCACCCTCCCCCCACAAACTGCAGTATAAGACAGTCTAATTCTCTTGGATAGGTAAGCATTCCTTGATGTCGTCCCTGAAAATATATGTGCATGTTTAATTGTTAAGCACAATGGCATTTCTACTGATACAACATAATTTACATTTGCAAATCATACATTGCAATAAAATAGCAGGATTTAGCTTTTGAATGCTGAAGAAAAGTGTTTTCTCCCATGTGTAATCAAATCACCTATCAAGTCTGGCATTATGTTTTTTAAATGATGAGAAGCTTATTTCAGCTCTATCGCTCAGTGCAACAGAAGGTGGTGCATTGGAATCTTTGATTTGATTCTTCTTGCATCCCTTGGTTATCCTATTACTTCAGGGAAAATGAGCCATCGATGCCCTTTTCTCCACTAGATTTCTGAAATATACACCTGTTATCCAGGACAACAAGCCTGGAACCAAATATTTGATGATGCCATCCTAGATAGGAATTTCCAAAAGAATAATAATAAAATAACCTTCCTACTACTGCATAATGTTCATTAATTATATACCATTTGTGTATTAAATTATTTTCTTTCCCTGAACTTCACTGTTCACTTCCTATATTGGCAGTTATGGCAAAGAGGCAGCTTAAATTTTCCATTAGCGGTGTTTTTCAAACTTGGCAACTTTAAGACCTGTGGACTTCAACTTCATGGTGGCAGAGGAATTCTGGGAATTGAAGTCCACAAATCCTAAGGTTGTCAAATTTTAAAATCTCTGATTTAGCACAAGGAATTGCATGCTGCTCAGGGTCCATTGTGGTTAATTACTTTACAATAAAGGTAAAATAAATGACATTTTTTTTAAAAAAAACAATGATGCTTATTGAATTAATTAATGATTATCGAAAAATTATTGAAATTGAAAAAACAATTATCCTGGGATCTAGTCTAGAGAAAAGAAGCTAGTCTAGAGAAAAGAAGGACTGGGGTAACATGATAGGAGTATTTCAGTATTTAAGGAGCCATCACAAAGAAGAGGAGGTCAACTTATTTTCCAAAGCACCAGAAGTTAAGTCAAGAAACAATGGATGGAAACTAATCAAGGGGAGAAGCAACCTAGACTTAAGGAGAAAGTTCCTAATGGTGAGGATAATTAACCATTGGAACAGTTTTCTTTCAGAAGTTGGGAATGCTTCCTCACTGGAGGTCTTTAAGAAGAGACTGGACAGTCACTTGTCTCAAGTTGTATAGGGTCTCTGGTATGAGCAGGGAGTTGGACTGGAAGACCTCCAAGGTCCCTTCCAGCTCTATTTTGATTAGATGATTGATCTCTTGCATGGCAACTGAAGGCATTACTCTACCCATGGATGTCTCCCTTTGCATTCAAGGGCTTCCTGCTTTACCTGTCTATTGAACTTTTGTTTGTGTCTTTAAATAAAAGGGAAACTGGAATACTGCAAAAATAAAAATAAAAGCTTGTTTCTGATGCCTCTGGACCTCATAAGCAAGAAAGTTGGCAGATAGCAGTGTAGTAAATTGGTGCTTTGTTGCTAGTTATATTCCTCATGCCAGCCATTGTGTGAATAAGTAACTGTCCCCTGCAGCCATTTTGCAAAAGTAGCTACAATTCTAAATTTGCCCATCAGCAATTTCAGGGTTGCACACTTTCCTGTTTTTTAATGGCAAATAATCCTAATGAGATTTTAAAAATACATAAATTTGGTTGAAATAATTCAGAATTAATGAATTTATTTCAATTTTAATTTGTAATTCATTATATCTGGATTAGTTATAACTGGAACTCTTACTTTTTTATGTCAAATTAAGCAAATTCATACCCTTAAGAGGATTTTCAGTGCTGTTGCTCAAAACACTCATAATGTGCATCCATATTAGGAAGAAGGCGAAGTAGAAGTTGTTAAAAGAATCAGACAAAAATAGCATAGAAACAGTGTGAAAAGATTTAAAGTTTTTACATAAAGCTCAATTTCTTATCTTTTTTTTCTCCGGTTTAGATTCACATGCCTGGTCAGATGTAAATATTACACTCTAAAGTATCAAAGTTTGAGAATATTTAGTTCACCCTGGCAAAATTGCCATGGAAACAAAGTTCACATTATGTATTTTTAAGGTGACCAACTTTTTTACAGTGAAAAGGAGGACAAAACACGTTCTATTGTCCAAAATGCTAAGGTGACCAACTTTTTTACAATGAAAAGGAGGACAAATAAATTGGAAAAAATATATCGTAAATAAAAGAAATATTTTATTCATTGCAACAATAATACACTAAAATATGATATATGCATAATAAAAACATTTGCAACATTTTATATTGTAATTATGCTTACATGCCTGTTAATTATTATTTAAATGAGTACTTTTCTATTGAATTAATATTTTTTGTCAATGTATCATCTTCTAACAATATATTGGAAATATCTGAACAAGAAATATCCTTCATATTGAATTTTACGGCAAGTGCTGCAGCTAGAGTATCAACGTTCAATCTCGATTTCTCACTTGTCGAAAAATCATTGGCAATTGAAAAAAAAACTCTTTCAACTGCTGCATTAGTTCCAGGGCAGCACAACGTAAATTGAACAAGTATAAATAAATGTTCACATGGAATGTGTTCATTTTTGAAATGGCTGAAAATATCCACCCATCTTTTATCAATTTCAACATGTTGATTTTCCCATTGTATTAATTTTTCAGAATTTAAATATACATTCACTCTTCTAATTTCTTCAAAGAGACAATTGTCGTCTATTTTAATGTCTAGCATTTCTTTAGATAAAAATTCAACACAAGATTCAATATCTGTTCAATATACTTGTGATGAAGTAAAAAAAAAACCACCATTAAAAACTGTTTAATAAAATACGTCACATAACGCGCAATAGATTAGCCTTCAAATATCAAAAAGGAGGACATGTAGGAGGACACTTTTCGAGGAAGGACAGAACTTACAAAAGAAGGACTGTCCTCCCTAAAGGAGGACGGTTGGTCACCTTAGTATTTTAACTAAAATATCTGCATTTTGGAAAAGATGTGTAAAGTTCCTGGTTTGATTTCAAAATGTTGAGAAGCTGACATGGGATTTTGTAATTCTGCTTCCGTCTTAAAGCAGTTCCAGGAATTAAAAGAACCAAGGGATCTTAAGAAGATCTTAAGGGATCTTATTAGGATATAATGTTTTGTGAGCCAAATCTACTTAATCAGATGTATCACATGAAGCAGATGTGACCAACAAAAGACTATGTGTTACTTCTTAAGGCTCGATCAGACTCTGATGATTCCACTGCAGCAAGTTCAAACTCTGAAAATCCTTAAATAATACAACATGAACCAAAGATAATAAAATTTCTCAGACAATGTTGCTCATTGAAGCTGAAGATAAATACACTAAACATGTTAGAGGTATTCACACATTCAGTGAGTCCCAAGCATTAGCCTTTGGAGAACGGAATGTGTTTAAAAGGATTTCTACCCCATTTAAATCTAGTTTATTGGGGTTGGACCAAATCAACAAGGTTCATCTCCATAATTATTAGCTCCCATTAAGGAAACATCAGCCAGTCATGCATTTATTCAAGTCTCAAGAATAAAATCTAAATAACTTGGTTATGGAGCTATTTACAAATAAGCAAGAACTTGTTAAGGGAATGGTCTGTAAAGGGTAAACAAGAAAGAAAAGTCTTCCTGTTAATAATACATGAAATGCAGTTATGTGCAACTTGATGTGCACCTCAGTTTCATTTTCCCAGGTGATCATTGCAAGACAGATGGGCTGTGATTATAGGAACCATGGCCAGATTGTATAATCATCTTTTAAAGCCATTTAAGCAAGCAGCCAACAATTAATGGAAGAAAGCTTTATCAGAGTTTATATGAAACATCGCCTTGGTACGACAGCTAAATGAAATCTTCATATACCTTTTCTTTACACCGTCTAAGGACCAGGTAGAGCCAAGGAAAGAATCAGCATGTTTTGTGTTGTGTATCATACAAAACATGCTTCTTTCTGTCAAGTCTTCTTGCCTGGCTCTGATAAGGTCTCTGTCTGAAAAACTGTTTTTCCAGACCTGTAGTTCAAGTGACCCTTGGAAGGGTCTTGCTCTCTCATCAGAGGCCCTGTCTACCCAGCCAGGAAACCACAGAGTGAATGCAGCAGTGATTGTTTACAATGATATTTGCTGCCTCCTCCTACCATTCCTCTCCTCAATCAGAGACATCAAAGCAAAGCTGAAAGAAGAAAATGCCTTCCACTTTCTGTTAGCAAAAGAAAATCACCAGGACAATTTAAACCCAGCAGTTGGTAGCTAGTCTTCTAAGAACTAGATTCAAGACTGCAAATCCAAGATAAAATCTTACACCAATACTGATATTTACTTTATTGAGAAATATGCAACATCCAGTATATAGACAATCTTAGTTTATATTATATTATTTTGGATGTTGGGAGTAGAGAATGTTGCTCAGGGTTCAAGAGTAAAGTAAATGAAGGGACACAAGTAGGATACTCCAAAATGGAGATTCAGCCCTGAGAAAAGGGCTGGAAAATATTTGGGAAATACTTTTTTTGCATATCCAAATTAATGTAATAGAAGCCCAATTTATTGTCAGTCTGCTTTAAATTAAACACAATTTAAAATGCTTTAGAATCCTGTTTACTCAGCATTTCCTGTTTTCCATTAAGTAGAAAGGATGCAATTAATGGAAGGCACAAAATGGTCAGCCAGTCTAAACACAAAATACTGAAAAGGTCAGTGTAGTAGAGAGAACATAAATGTATAGATTGCTGTGAGGTTAGAATGTTTGTGTACCTTTCAGAATCTAAAAAAAATAGCAAAGAGAACAATGACAGCAAATTAATTCATCCTCTCAATAAAGTATAATTATAATATGGAAAGAATAACATCCAGTTATGCTCTTCATTGTATATTTAAAAAGATAAAGTCAGGGATTTTTTAAAATACTCAGTTCCTTCAAAGATCTCCAGGAAACAAATTCCTTTTCTCCATTGCACCAACAAAACCTTTTTGATGGTTGTAAGGATAATTTCTAATTCACACACATACAAAAAATGAATGAAAGATGTATAGTTTCTTCTTTGCTATCATTTTGGTCAGTTCTGTTCAGTTTTCCACCTTGGACTTTTGAAATGTTATACAGATATTGATGTTTCTCATGTAACTTTATTGTTGTCTTTGAAGCTCAAAAGTACTTGCATTTTCAGGTGAAAAATGTTGGCAGCATTGAAAAATGCATTCCTTTTTTATTTTTTATTACTTTCACAATATTTATTCAGATGACCTGTCAACTCTTAGAAATGACTCATTTTTTTCAGTAGTTGCAATACATACTTAGATGTAAATGATTTCATGCAATTGTCATAGTAAGTCATTTATTATGTGATCCATGATTGGCTGAGATCATACACTGTATCTGAATAGTGAACATAGGAGGGGTGGGGGAGAATACTAATCCAAATTATGAACAGTTTCAAAGTAACCTCACTCAGTCAATAAATCATATATTACTTATTGTTATACTTTAAATGCATCAATCTAAAGTTCTCTTGTTGGATGGTAAGAAAACAATAACAATCAAGATATTACACAATAAAATAACGCAGAGTAAATAAAAACAGACTGTATAGAAACTTTGTTGTAGCTGTTGTTAGGGATTTAAATCCTAATTTTTTAGAAAGCATATCTGATATCAGTCATAGCTACTGCAAGAAATCCACACATTCTACATGGCAGAATGTGACAATCAAAAGTACATGTATAAAGCAAAGTGTCTCTTTGATCCATGAGAAAAATAGTTGAAAAGGGTGAAGAAATTGGGAAATAAAGACAAGGGGGGGAAACCAGCTAATATTTGGGCTGCGCTTGGTTTCTGATGGGGAAAATGAGGAAAAAAAATGTTCACAGTTTGCTCTTGTTTCTAATGTAGTCAGAAAAAAATGCAATACCACTTTATTTAAAGAACAAAATCTGATGCTTTCATATTATCGCAAAACAGAGTCGACCCCTATGACTATGAGTGGAGACTTTCAGGAGACACAATTTTGCACATTTTTCTATGTCCTTTGCCACATACCTTATAGTCAGAATCTTGCCATCATAAAACAGACAAGCTTCCTGATTTAGGCTAGATCCAACTGCAAATATGTCTGGCATAATATGCCACATTCAGATATGGCTTGCAGATGTCATTGTAATTCTACACACTTGAAAGGAACTCCATAAAACTCAGTAAAATCTTAGTAAATCTCCCTAGCAAATGATAGGGAGAACCAAAATTGATGCATTCACCTCCTCTAATATTGAAACATAAAAAAGGGCAGAATAGAGAAATGGAGAGAACATTTTGAAATCATAAGAAAAGAAAGACAACTTATCCACGATAGGTTCAACCATGGAAAGGAATGAGGATTTGAAACTGCCTCGATTGTTGGGGAAGATACACCCAGCATTCCATAGCAGCCTCTTAAACCTGTGATTGTATCCACTCTGAGACCACTACCCTGGGAGCCCCCAGGCCCTATGGTCATAGGGGGCCAAACTCATTATGAAGTTCAGTGTATCCTTGATTCAAAGTGGCACGGGAGACAACTCCAATACTTAATCAAGTGGAAGGGCTACCCCTTATCAGAGGCATCTTGGGTGAAAAGTAGAAATATCCAGGGTGATTGCCTTATAGCAAAATTCCATGCAGAAAATCCAAGCAAGCCTGGGGGGAGGGACACATCCCTGTACTCAAATTGCTTTGTTTTATACAGGTTGCTTTTAGGAAGTGAGGGGAGCTGGATGTCAACGCCTAAGGTGTTTCCATGACTACTATCAACTTGAGAAGGGGGGGGGATGCCATGCATACTTTTGGCCAGTGTAACAGTCTCATATTTCTGTACTGGGATGTGAATGCGCATGTCCAGAACCCTGCCATAACGTCCTGTTGGAGAATGTGATTGATAACCTCAGCCAGAGGAGAGGGGGCACAGGGGTAAAGGTTAGATGCCATTAAGTGTGATTTAGTTTCAGCTACACAAAAGTCTGTGCCAAGATGTTAGTCCTAATAAATGAATGGGGTTTTTTTGAACCTTGTCTCGGGGCTCGTAAATTAATTAGGGCAACTCTTGAAACTTCACAGAGAGCTTCACTTTGATTGCAGCTACTGTTCAATCACCATGTTAAAGAATATATATAAAGTGAATCAGCATCCTATCAAATCTGGCAGTTTTAAATTTCTTTTTTTTAAATGCTTCACATTTTTTTTCTTCATTGGGTCAGTTCAATTTGGATTTTTTTGCTGCACATTATTAAGGCTGCTTTGCTGTTCCTACCAGTGGTGGAATCCAAATAATTTAACAACCGGTTCTCTATCCTAATGACCAGCTGGATAGGTGGGGCTTAGTGATCATGAGACTGGCTGAGCATGCCAACTCAACATCACTCAGGTCAATGGGTACTTCGCCTTAGCTATTACAATGTAATAAGGGTTAACAGGAGAGGCAGTTTCTGTAATCAGGGCAATAAAGATTAAGCTAGAAACAACACCAGAATGTTTCCTTCCTGCCTTCCTTACAGGATTAGCCCTGTAAAGTGGGAAATAAACCAAAATGAGATTTCTTCCAACAACCGTTTCTCCGAACTCCTTAGAAAGTTAACAACAGGTTCTCCCAAATAAGTGTGAACTGGCTGAATCCCACCACTGGCTCCTACCTCATTCCTGCTATTTTTTGTTCAAACAATGATTGAATCCAATTTGACTGCCCCAATGCAGAAATATTTTTTAAAAAAATTGTGAAGCATTTTTAAAAAATGGAATGTATAACTGCCTGATTTGATCTGATTTCAAAGTGTGCTGCTTCATTTTACATATATTCTTTAACAAAGTAATTGAAGCTATATTGTCAAAACTTTCCAGAATGAAAGTCTGCCATCCCTGTTCTTGCCATCCCATTTTATAAAAACTACTGTAATAAAAAAATGAAGCAGTTGTAATGTTTGCTGCTTTGCCATTACACTGCAGCTAATAAAAGAATATCTCTTTTTCTTCAATCCAGCTCTCTAAACTTGAAGTAGCTCAGATCAAATCACTTGTCCTTGAATCTGAAATTGAAAATTCTAATGGAATCATATCTCTTTGAATCTTTAAGTTGAATCTAATCCAGTCTGATTTGCACATGCCTTACACACAGAAATTGTTCTGTTCCATTAGTAAGAGTCTTTACAATATTTTATCCTTATTTCATACAAAGATAGACACAGTGTCTTGTTAGAAAAGGAATCATGTTAAAGTTTTGAACTTCAGAACTTTGAATAGGAATAAATATTTCCCAGGGATTTCACAATGAAGTTTCAATAGATCTTAGCAAAAATCATGTTTTCTATTCTGTTTCTACTATTTCGTTTGTGGAATGTCTTTGGTGCATGTTATTTCCAGATTTTTAAAATTTTTTTAACACCAGCAAAGTGTTTTCATATTTATTCATGCTAAAATAAATTCATTATATGAGGTGTGATATCAGCTGTTTACTAATGTTGAACATCTTTGGAAGACCATGGCTGTTAAGGAAAAAGTGCCAGGAAAAGCAATCAAATGCAAGTAATCTGCATCTGAATCCTAATATTTATTGAGGATTTGTAATAATCTGAGGTTTGGGGAAATGAAGTCTCTGGACTAATAAAATGCAATTTCAGTTTGTGATCCTACAAGCTAAGCAGTTAAATTGTACTTGTTGAGAATGATATGGAAGTTTGACTCAAGGCAGTGTCAAAAGTTTTTGTATAATGTCAAAAACTCCAAATATGATGTAGTGACTGTTTATTCCATTTAAATCAAAGCCAATATTGTCATTTTTTTAAAAAAAATATTGTATTTTGATCTAGAACAAGATGAAGTCCAGATATATAAGTAGGCTTGGAGCAGAAGTAAGTTGCTCCCGGTTCAGCCTGGATTGGCCGAACTGGTAGTAGCAGCAATGGGAGACTCCACCCACCTACCCAAACGCTTCTGCAGGAGTACGCCCGAACTGGTAGTAAAAATAATTGGCAACCCACCACTGGCTTGGAGGGCTCATTGGGTTTCATTGTTTTTGTAGATTGCAGATTGGTTGTGTTCTGGTGTCTGGGTATATTGACAGTTTGTAATATGTGAAGGAACTCTTTACAACTTCATGGAGCAATTGGTGAAAGGATGGACAGATGGCAGCAGGAAGAGGAAGGAGATAATCAATTGGAGTTGGTGGATAAGACTCTAGTTCTGGCAAGTCTTGGAACCATCTGTAAACAGAACTGGCAAAGGTGGAACTAGAGCACACATGGCATAAAGTCCAGGGACCAGTGTGATAAGTTAGGGACAAATGAACAGTATCATGTCAGGCACTATGCATTAGAGTGCTGAAGATGTGATGAGCTGATGGGATTTTCTCCTGGATTGAGATGCTGATGGCAAGGGACAGATGGAAGTGATTGAGGCCCTAGGTCAGTTGGATGTGGCAAGTCTCCAGGAAAGCAGACAGTGGAGGAGGTGGAACTACTGACCAGAATAGTTTAGTGGGTAGTTAGTTAGGCCAGAATGGTTACAGATGAGGCCAAGGAGGCTAGCAGCCAAGAAAGACTTGTAATGAGGGGGAGTTGGTTGTACACTACAATTATTTTGTTTCCTTGCATCTTTGTAGGGATTAGTAGCTTGGGTAAACTCTGGGATCCATTGGCTTGAGGTAAAGAAGCTGGAGGTGGAATCAAGGTGGAATAAAGAGTTGAGTTACTATTAGAAGCATCAACCAGAGGTTGGTTCAGTCCAGCTAGGAACTCTCCATTTGGTAAGACCATGGTGAAAGAAGTAATGGAATATAGGGAATGGAGGGTCTGAAATACTTTTTAAGTCCCGAGAAGGAAAATAATGTTTGGAGAATTCTCAGGTAGGCTCCTCCCTGATTCATTGGAATATAAGAATGAGGAGATTACATTGCCACATGAATTCCCAACTCTCAGTACTTTATAAAGAATTTTGCTTTTGTTTGAGCTGAAACAAAAGTATAGTTAGACATAAGAGTGGTTGAGGAAGATTGCCATGTATTTATTCGTTCATTTGCTTGTTATGTTTTAATTTTTTTAACCACCCATCTCCCTCAGAGATTGACAAATTTCTTTTTCTCAATGAAACTGCCCCATTTAATGACATGCAAATATGGCTGTAGAAAGTGGGTGCGGCTTCTAACTTAATATTCATTTAATGCAGGACAGAAAAGTACCTTGCAGTTGTTGTTATTGGTTTTTATAACATGTGCATTACTCTTTTCCCCAAAATTCTGGGCAGTTTCTCTCAATCAATATGAATGCATACATAAAAAAAGGAAAAATGTTTAAAGAACTTTGGATTGTGGGACCACTTAAACAATAAGCTGAAATGGCAGTTATTTTCAAAATGTAAAGGAGGTGATTGACAATTTTGAATACATCTAGGAGAGAGACTTGGAATTCTGCCATCAGGCCTTTTTTCATGAAATAAACCCTCAGTGTTACTCTTTCTTTATTAGAATTGATTTAGTCACCTTCGATTTTCAAATATAGTTAGTCATGTGTGAAATCAAAGATTGCAAGTATTTAATTTTTTTTTTTCAGAATTTAAGGCTAGTGTCAGCTATTAGACACTATTTGCTGTTTATTCCTACCTGCCATCCTTAAAAGTGGGAATCAATCTTCAAATACTACTCTTGATATTAGAAACTGTATTTGTATAACCAAGACAGTTCAGTGGAAACATTTTTAAATGTGTAGCTGTAAATTCTATTGATTTGCATGCATAGACTTTGCCTTTCCTGATACTCTCTTAATAAAGTGGATGCTAACTGAGTTTGGTCCCCAAGAACTGAGTGAACAACACTTTATTGTGGGCAACTGAATATAGTGTCACCATTTAATTAACTAGCACATTGCTTTTTGAAAAAAAAATATTTTCTCAGCATGACACGTTTATATTGACTGTGAGAAAGATTAGTTTATTAGCAAACTCACTAGGAACTCAGAATTAATTGGCGTTGTCTGATTATGATAATGTAAGGAATTATCTGTTCAGTCAATAATAAACTGCAAGGCAATTCAATTGGTTTATTCTGTAGTTATTCATGTATGTATGTACTGTATATGTATAGGTATATGTGTATGTGTACGTGTACGTGTATATATATATATATATATATATATATATATATATATATATATATATATATATGTGTGTGTGTGTGTGTGTGTGTGTGTGTGTGTGTGTGTGTGTGCGCGCGCGCGCGCGCGCGCGCGCGTGCGTGTATGTGAGACATGGGAAATTTTCTCAGGAATGATTTCCTCTTGGTCTCATGGAAGGAGTCATGTTATTCTCTGTCCTCACAAATGAATATATTATATAGTCATGATGAATATATTATCAGCACAGTAGGAATGTAAGATCATGGTGCTGATCTCTACTTTAGTAATAGTGAATTAACTCTATAAGCTAACTAAATAATAAAACATACTTCAATGTACTTTTTAAATTCCTGTTGGACACCTTTCTTTCTCGCAAGCTACTGCTTAATGTGAGGTTTGTCTCTAATAAGTTCTATCTATTATTGTTGTCATTATTGTTATTATTCTAGTATATCACATGGTTATATTAGCCAGGAGACTGCAATACTATTGCAGAGTGACTGCCAATTTACAGATCTATTGTGGGACACACTCAAGTGCTTCCCAAGGCACACCACAGGAGGGTCGCATAAGAAAGAAAGATGAGTGGCTCTTCCTGCAGTGTCATCCTAAGCACCCTCCCTTCCCCCATACCTACTCACAAATGACATCACAACTGAGAAGATCCAAAGTGGCTGGAATCTGACTGCCTGCATGGAGCACCAACTTGTCTCCCACCAAAATAGTACCTGTTTACCTAATTGCTTTCGAACAGCTTGGTGGACAGAAGCCAACATGAATGATGGGAGCTCAACCCACCACACAGTGCTAGGACTCAAACTGCTGGAGCTTCAGTGTTATTAAGCCACCGAGCCACCATGTCTCCAATCCTTCCTCATGCATGAATTAATCCTTGATGAGAAGTATATCTGGCTTGTTTTATTATTTCTTATTTCTTAGATTTTTAGACCGCCCCCTCTCCCAAAAAGGGACTTGGCTGTGGGAATATGGTGTCTGGAAAGTTCCTACCTCTGAAATGTACAGATGGGAAATGCCTTTCAGCCTTTTGGTATGGTTAAATCACTTCCTGCCATAGACCTGACTAGTACCACCAACCACACCAGATGGCTCTATCTGATTAGTCCACCATCAGACATAATGGTTTCCATGATTCCTGAGCTCATGGTGGGCAGTATTGTCAACATTCTAATTACCAGCTGGAAAACTGAGGTTGCTTGCAGACTTGGGCAGAATTGTGCCTAAATAATCTCTCAACATCTATCAATTCAGGAGATTTCCTTGGATTATGGGGGAACTACCATGGAAGAAACACCTAGACTGATACCGGAGAAAGGCAAACACTGTTGGTTTTAATATTCAAATGGAACAATGGGAAATAATGTGGTTAACATGCTTAAAATTCACAATTTAAAAGATAACTTTTATATAAAAATGCAAGAAACAAATGTGAGAAAGACAATCATTGGATCTGACCTGAAATAAAGAAATGTTCAGGTTTAATTCTATCCCATGATGCTAAGGAAGGTAAATGATTTGGATCTCTGTTCTTCCTCACTGATGGGACTCTCCATTTAGGGAGAATAGTGAAAACACTGGTGAATGAATCCTTAGGAGAAGATACATATGCTGAAAGAACCAGTGGTTTGTACTTTTCTCAAGAAACTCTAACTTGGTTCTTCAATAATAATCAGCTAATCTCCATCTTCACTTGCCACTGAGAAAGTGGTGGACCAGTAGTTGCAAAGGGAGCTGGGAGAAAACGACTTCAAGTAGAGTTCACCAATGGACATTTGACACTGATGATCTTTAGTGAGGCTGGGATAATAGAAGTATTGTTCTCCTAGGATTATTGGACTGGTGGGAGGTTTTGACATCATAAAGCATGATTTGCTTTCAAATCAGTTTTCATGGGAAGGACTGAAGTAGTTCTCCTGGAATGGGAGGGGAAGAGGAAGGTGAGATTATAGCCTAGGTACCTCCAATTTTGAGTGTGTCAGACCTCAACTCTACCAATTCTATTATTTAAAGGATATGCCATTCATTAACACTGGGTCAGCTCTTATCAGTATTGTATGTAGATAAAATTCAAATTGATTCTTCATCTAGGACTGAATAAGAAATAGCTTGGAAATTCCCTCCTGCTAAGATAATTTGCAATATAAAATATTAATTGACTAAATATCTAGTTTTTAAAATTAAACAAACTAAGAACACTCAGTATCAAACATTACTTTAGCTAGGAGTCAGGAAGGACAAGCATTTTTAAAACCATTTTAATAGATAGAACAGAGTGATGTTTCAATGCAAATTCTAAGAATAGGGGCAAACTGAGAAAAAACCCCAACATATATTCCCATTAATTTTATTGCTCTGAGTGATTGGCCAGGAAGTGGGGCCTCTGCTACTTTTCTTTTTAGTGAGCATGTTTAAAGGAACAAAGGAACTTCAATTCCATTTCCCAACCAGCATGTACATTGAGAGAATTCTAATTTCTGAGCTGCAGAAAGTTAAGATGGGTCTTTATTTGATACTGCAACCAGCAAGAATGGATGCCAATTGTAATTGATAAAAATGCTATAATTGGTATGCTGGTATCTAGGATAGAATCCACATTTTATTTTAATTTATGAAAGGAGCATAAGTGAGAAAGAGATATCCTAGTTCCAACCCATACTGGATTTCCATATAAAATTTTGAATGTGTCAATCTGTCAATGTCTCAGAACAAGTTTGGTGTAGTAATTAAGGCATCAGGCTAGAAGCTGGGAGGTGAGAGTTCTAGTCCTGCTTTAGACACAAAGTAATTTGGGAGACCTTGAGCCAGTCACTTTCCCTCAGCTTTAGGAAGGAGAAAATGGCAAACCACTTCTTAAAAACCTGAAAAATCATATCCAATTGAACGAGAGAGGGAAAAGTCAATACAAGCACCTTGAACTTTTGTAAAAAAAAAAAATATCCAGGGTTATGAAATTAGTATATTAAATTAGAACTACAACATACTGGAAAAAACTTTCTGATGAAATGGAATTTGTACAGTCTGGTAAGAATACATCTCAGTGGACAAATACTGTACAGCCACATTTTCTGTCAGCCAATTTTTTTTTTAGTTATTTTCAAAGTCACATTGGGTCATATTACTGTAGGTCACTTGTGTAATTTAATATCGGTCACTTTTCCTAGAGAAATTGCAGTGAATCTGCCAGCAATTTTCAAAAGACTAAGATGGCAAAAAAAAAAAAAGAACTACAGGGATAAAAACCTTAACCTTTTCCTTCCTTAAGTGTTTTGGATATATGCCATTGATGTTTTATTGCAATCTGAAATTTGAAGCAAGGCTAGTAGGTTTTTACCACTGTCTTTTCTTATTTTTCTCTGATTTGGCAATGGTCGTCTTCTGTTTTAGCATTTAAGCTTACATAACTAACAATGCACTAACACTATTAGCCCTCTTTTAATTTTTTTTCTTTTTTTGTTGGTCAGTTGACACATTTCACAAATAAGTTCCAACCACTCAACCTATTTATTTCTTAAGAAAGCCTGTGGGGTCTAAGTGCCTCTAAGAGCATCCTTGGAAATAAAAACAGTTTAAGAAGCTGATGATTCAGGAATGCTTTGCAGCTTTCCAATCACAGGGAAAATGGGTATGGTGGAGCTGATAGTTTCAAGTAAGATATCTGCAGTCACATTGATCAAACAATGGGAGCCCTTGGTTTGTTCCAATGCTTTCTTGAACAAAGTACAACTAGCTGGTTTTGCAAAAGATAAACAATGAAAAACAGGCAGATTATATTGTAGTTTACTATAAGGGGTGGATCCTGGCTAATACATGGACAGTGAGTTAATGGCCTCACCTTGTAAACTGAAAATATTATTCAATAGGTGTGTATGTATTTTGGAACATATAGAGAGTCAAATGGAATAACTATCTGCAGCTCTTTAAAGCAGCTACTCCTTTTTGAGACTATGATTTATGAGCAGACGTGTGTGTGTGTGTGTGTGTGTGTGTGTGTGTGTGTGAGAGAGAGAGAGAGAGAGAGAGAGAGAGAGAGAGAGAGAGAGAGAGAGAGAGAGAGAGAAAGTTGTGTGAAATATAAGCATATTAAAGTGCTTTCAATACTACTACACATTCAATACTACTAAGTAATCAGTTGTTTATTTTTGCTTTGTTTCCTAGCTGGATCCTAGCTGTGTAGAAACCCACAAACTTTATTTTATATCTAAGTCAGCCAGACAAACAAAATTGTTGATTTCCACCTGCTAAGCATTTGTTAAACATATAAGAATTTTATTGAGGAAAACATTGAGTATAAAATTCTAACAACTTTTTTTATTTCTTTCACAAGGAAAAACTATTTTCATTTAATGAAATATTTGCAGAGAGAGATGGGAGTGTTACAGATTTTCTTTTGTTTCTATCAACCATAGGTTTTACACTGTGTGCACAATTATTAGGCAAGTTGTATTTGGAGGATTAATTTTATTATTGAACAACTACAGTGCTCTCGGTCAATCCAAAATGTTAATAAACCTCAAACCTGAATATTTAATAAAGTAAAAGTGAAGTGTTGGTTTTCTTAGGGGAATATCTATGTGTATAAAATTATTGGGGAAGTATTGGTGTGCAGAATTATTATGCAACTAAATGAAAAATGAAAATTTCCCTATCTCACTCATTTATTTTCATCTGTTAAAGTGAGAATAATAAACAAACAACTCTAAATTTACAAATAAACATTTCTGACAGTTCAAAAAAATATTAGTAACTAATATAGCAACCCTTCTTTTCAATAACTGTCATAAGCCTTCCATTCATGGAGTCTGACAGTTTCTTGATCTGTTGACAATCAACTTTTCGTGCAGAAGCAACCACAGCCTTCCAGACACTGTTCAGAGAGGTGTACTGTTTTCCTTCACCATAAATCTCTCATTTAAGGGCCCACAAATTCTCAATAGGGTTTAGGCCACATGAGGAAGGGCCATGTCATTATTCTTTCATCTTTAAGGCCTTTACTTACTAGTCACACAGTGGAGTACTTTGATGCATGAGTTGGAGCCATGTCCTGCATAAAGCCATGGTCTTCCTGAAAGATGCAGACTTTTTCCTGTACTTGAAGAAAGTGTCTTCTAAAAACTGGCAATAGGTTTTGGAATTGATTTTGAGTCCATTGTCAACTCAAAAGGGTTTAAACTAGCTCATCTTTCATAATACCATCCCATACCAGTACCCCATCATCACCTTGCTGGCATCTGAGTCAAAGAGGAGCTCTGGCCTGTTACTGATCCAGCCATGGGCCCACTCCTTTGGTCCATCAAGAGTCACTCTCATGTTATCAGTCCATAAAACTTTGAAAAAATATGTCTTCAGATATTTCTTGGCCCAGTCTTGCTGTTTCAATGTATGTGTCTTGTTTAGTGGTGGTAGGATTTCAGTCTTCCTTACCTTGACCATGTCTCTGAGCACGGAACACCTTGTACTTCTGGGCACTCCAGTTGGGTTGCACTTCAGAAATATGACAGTACCAGAGGATAATGGGTTCCTGGTAATTTTATGTTTGATTCTTCTCAAATCTTTGGCAGTTAAGTTGGTCTTTTTTCTCAACATGTTTCTTGGAACCCTGTTAACTATTTGCAACAAAACGTGTGATGGTTCTGTGATTGCGCCCCAATATCTTAGCAATTTCAAGAGTGCCACATCCCTCTGAAAGACTTTTTACAATTTTTGACTTTTCAAAGTCAGTTTAAATTTCTTTTTTAGCCCATTTTGCCTGAGG
The DNA here is from genome assembly GCF_964273705.1 of Natrix helvetica. Taxonomy (NCBI): domain Eukaryota; kingdom Metazoa; phylum Chordata; class Lepidosauria; order Squamata; family Natricidae; genus Natrix; species Natrix helvetica. The sequence continues at coordinate 71,416,719 of NC_138549.1, read as the reverse complement.
AAAAGAAGATGCCTAATAATTATGCCCACCTTGATATAGGATCTCCTTAGGCCACACCCTCCCGCATTACACAAATACACATCACCTGATCTGCTTATATCCACTAAGCATTTAAGTTTATATTGCTTGGAGGTGGAAAATATGCATACAAAGGATGATATGATCAAAATACTCAGTTGCCTAATAATTGTGCACATGGTGTACATGATCATACTTTTTTTTACTGTTATTACTTTGGGGAAGTGGGACCTCATTGGCTTACTCAGTTCTGGCCCTTTGCTAGTTCATCGACCATTTCTAGGGATGCTGCTCTTGAAGAAAGAACTGAATTAAGGACAGAACTGAATTGATGGCCATTGTTTCAGCATTATCTAATGTTAGAGTTTGCTTGTTATCCATCATTTCCTTCTCCTTCACCTTAGGTACCTGCTCTGCTACTTATCAACAAGACTATTTTTACATCATTTTGGTGTTGTTTCAGTTCCATTCTCATTGCTGAGGCAAATGAGGGCTTATGTTCAGATATATTTTGAAACCATGTATATACTTGTGAATTGGCCCAACCATGAATAAGCCATACCACAAATATTTAACCAAAATTTCATGAATAAGTCAGGGATTGTCAATTGTGAAAATTAAAGGATATGAAAATTTTGATGGTCAATATTTATCTGCAGTAACATATTTTTCATGTTATTTGAGTTAAAACATGGAGGGTTGGCTTATGCAAAGATGAGCTTACCCATAAACAAGTACAGGATGTACAGTATAAAAGACGATATTACAACACATCAAATATAAAACAGCAACATAAATTAAGAATAAAAGAAAATTTATCCAAACATGTCTGAAATAATTAATAGTGTAACAGAGGCACCAGATGAATTTTGGAAGCCATGATTGTTGTTCCAAAATTACACAAGCTTGTTATTGATAGCTAGATTACTTAGGGAGAAAAATGATAACCTTCTGCTCAGTGGAGCAATTAAGAATTGATGTTACAATTTCTGCCCTCCATCTATTATATAGAGGGCATTCTAACAGAACATGTGAAACCCAGTGAGCCTCTATATCAGAACATTTACAAGAATAATGTATAGAAGGGATTCTGTTAATTTTTTCCAATTATCCATATAGAGACTTCAATGATTCAGGCCAAAGTAAAGGGCATTGGAGTGAGAGAAATGATATAAAATGCTTCAGAATGGAGCAGGAAAGTGTGTTCATTGAGCCTTATTGTGATATAAATGAAATTAAGAAACAAACAAAGAAGGAAATAAAAAAGAACTATATTTGCTTGCTGGAGACCCCCAGGTTCAACAGTCAGAATTTCAAAATAAGTCTAGCAAATTCTGAATGATATCCTAGATAGCCCTTCATAATACTGGTTCTGTTGGGCTGAGTGGATCAATGGTGTAATGGTCAATAAAACAGCTTTCTACATTTCTAAATTGTGATGAAGACTGGCTGCTAAACTGAGTTCACTGGAAATGAATTCCGAATAAATATAGGTAAGTACTAGCCTATTGGATTTCTGCTGCTTATTCTCACAATGAGCAATATAATTGGGGGTAATACAGCTTAATTTTATTTATCCCTTCACTTGTCTGAAGAACTCAGTATTGCATTATCCACTGAATAACATTTTCACTTTGAAATTCTTGATTTGATTGTACTTTATAGGTCTACTTGGGATATATTGGTGGCATTCATCACTTTGCTCACAGGTTTCCCTTTTAGAAAGACAAGCCTTCAATTTTATCATGAACAAGAGCAGGAGAAATTCACAATGAATGCAGAATCTCTCACCTATGAAGGATGAGGGTAATGTTTTTCTGCAAGTGAGAGACCCATAACTCATGAGGTTCATTGTGGAAAGATAAAGTGCTAAAAGAAAAGCATTCAGCTTAAATAAGTGGACTGTTTCATTCATTCTCTCAGTATTTTAAGGCTGATTTTTACTGAATGTGATAACACTAGAAGTGAACGATTATTGCTTTCATGCAGAATAAAATGAAATTTGTAGTACATCATAGACTACAATTTAAAGTTTCATCTTTCTTCTAAAGCAATGGGAAGGATATATCTGGATCCAAAGACCAGTTCTTTTCTCTCTCCTTCTTGGTAAAGCCAAATGATAATATAAAGGTGATGTAAGTCACCCCTAAGTGGAGTTATTCTGCTATGGAAAGAGCTACTTCAAAACCATGAAAATTTTCAGAAACATCTCTCTCCAACCAGCAAGTCTGCATGTTAATAAGCTCAGCAGTCATGTAACAGAGTTGGTCATTTATAAAGATTGTTTGATAATTTAAAAAAAAAAACACTCCATCATTTGGCAAGGAGCAAAAAAGCAAAAATAAAGCCATACCTCTATGGAGTTTACCTTGAGAAAGGACAAAGCTTTGGACTGGGAGAATAGTGATGTTGAAGAATCTACATAGTAGACAAGCCAGATGAGTAGGATAGTTTAAGCCAGGGGTCTCCAAATTTGGCAAGTTTAAGATTTGTGAACTTCAACTCCCAGGATTCCCCTGCCAGCTGGTTGGAGAATTCTGGAGTTGAAGTCTAGAAGTCTTAAAGTTGCCAAGTTTGGAGACTCTTGTTTTAAGCCATGAAGTCTGATGTTCTTCTCTGAAAGAGAACAGGTCTAGATAAGACTGCTTAGATTCAGCTTAACAAAACTAAAACTACGCAACTCTATTTGTTGAGGTAAAGAAGCAACTAGATTTGCCTCAAAAAAAACAACCCAACCCCGCTTAACATCATAGCCTCTTCAACATCTAACTCTACCTAGTTTAGTGCCACTTGCAGAAAGCAAACAAACAAACAAACAAGCTTGCACACAGGAAGCTAGTAGAAACATTTTCCAAATATGGAAAACACCAGAGGAGATTTTTGGAGAAAACAAAAGAAACAGAGAACCAAATAAAGTAAGAACTGCTTCATAAAATAGTCTGAGAGGTCCTTTGAAGCTTCTTTTTTTTTAAAAAAGTACTCCCATCCAAAAAATAAAAGCACACTGCTTATCTGGCACATCTGACTCATCTGTGTGATGGCCATACCAGAATCTAACATTATAAGAGTCTAAATAAACAATTTCATCAGAATAGATTCAGATTTTCTGACTGATTTAAATTCAGTCCAGAATTCTCTGGTCTTACTCACCAAAGAATTATAACAGTAACAGACCTTTTGTATTAAAAATGGAAACAATGCCCACACAAAATCAGGTTTTTTTGTTGTTGCTCCCAATCAATTGTGAAAGAGATGGATACCATTCTAGTAATATTTGCCCTTCCCATTTAAAAATCTGTTGTAAGAGTGAGGAGAATTAATGAGGGTTGCCATATCTGAGCTGTCAACATGCAGAAGACCATTAGATGGGAGCAAATACCCCCAGGAAAAACGTTAATTTCTTTTTCATGAAGTGGTCATCTGGATGCTGTCTGCCTAGATGTAGTAATCCTAGACAAACAACAGTTTTTGAAGTGTAAACGAAATTGTTTAAAGAAAATCTTTCTTACGATGATAACTTTTTGTTTGATGAATCTAGGGAAAGGGGGAAGCAAATGAAGAGACAGCAAGAACCTGCTGCTCTGTTCATTAAATCTGCTGTCACAAAAACATTACAACATCAGTATTCTGCTGGGATGTTTATTGTTAGAGAGCAATGATATTTGAAACCTTATTAAACATTTGTTCCATTTAACGGGCCGGAGGCAACTTATATATTGATTTATTTATTTTCTCAGCAAGCCATTTGTAATTAATTGGAGGAAAAAAACATTCTGTGCTTGCATTCTTTGATCATATGAGACACACAGATGCGGTTTTCAAAACTAAATGAACATTATGAATAAGCGACAAGAAATAGGTATTGCCTAAAGTGGTACATCAAACTCTTCATCAGGCTGAATGAAGAGCTAAATTCCACACATGCTCCATCCTAGATCAGGCCCATTAATTAGATGGCACACATGCCTCCTCTTCTAAGTAGGGTTACATGCCACATCTCCAGCTATGTCAATAGTTTGTGATCAGAAAAATGCTAATGCTAATTTAATTTAGTAGAATAGCAATAATCAACATAGCAAAATGAACAATAACCTAAGACTAGTCTTCTCACTGGGTTTCTATGGTTATTTTTCCATTCTGCTCTTCTCTGCCATAACTATTAATCATGCTGGCTGTAATGGGTGAAAACTGGAGGCCAACATGTTTGTGAAAGTCTGAGTGAGGAAGGCACTAAGGCTAACTTTAATCTTTAAATAATCAAGCATCAGCTGTAATTGATTTTCGGTAATCTTAAAGAAAAAATTGTTATAAAAAGTAACATTTCAGTATGTTATCTTGCTTCTCTGGAACAGTTACTGTAAACTCCTTCATGGTTGTCACTCACCTATAAATTGAGTCAATGAATACACTGGAATTTCATTGTAACAAGTAACTTATTAAACCAGAGAAAGGAGTTAGATCAAATTGAGAAAAGTCCACGACTATTCCTTTTCTTCTTTCCTCACACCTTCCTTTCTCCTTGTACTTCCAAAAGAAGTTCATTTTTATAGTGTGAGTCTAGACCTAAGCTGCCAAGCCTAAAGATGAAGCAAGCACATAAGTGGGTGGACAGAGCTAGGAAGGAATCAAATCATTAAGGAAACAGAGCACAAATGAAGCTTGAGAACATGGGAAGCCCCTCCTCAAGAACCACCAACAAATCAAGGATTTTGGGGCAGGGGTGAAAATGGTCTGAAATCTGCTACCAGTTTGTTTTGCCCGTGTGCACACTGCAGGAGCTAAGAAGCCTTTTCAGAGTCTGCAAAGGATTTCCTACTTTCTAGAGAATATAAATTGTGCAACACAGCTGATTGTCACAAAGCTGATTGTCAGAACTACTGGTTCATCCAACTGGTATCATTTTTTTTTACTACTTGTTCAGGTGAACTGGTAACATTTTTTTACTACCAGTTCAGGCGAACCAGCCTGAACCGGTAGCATTTCACCCCTGCTTTGGGGGATAAAAGGAGTCCTGAAGCCCACCTACTCTTTGAGTCATCTTTGGACCTAGACTTAGCAGATTCTATCCTTCTGGCTAGTGTCTATTAGCCTAGTTGAGAATGTGTGTGTGTGTGTGTGTGTGTGTGTGTGTGTGTGTGTGTGTGAATGGTGGTTTGCAGATGGTACGGGCATACCAGTGCCTGTCGGGAGCACTGGGTAACTTTCTGGTATGGTGCTCTGGAGGGCCCACCCCCCCTCATTCCTTACCTGTATTTGAAGGAAATGGGAGATCTGCGCATGCACGTGCAGCGTACAGCGCCTGCACGATGCTCCACCGAGAAGCTGGAGCATCATAGAGGCATCATGGAGGAATCACAGAGGCATCGCAGAGGAGTTACGGAGGAATTACGGAGGTGTCACCGAGGCATCGCGGAGTGTCGCAGGAGGTAAGGATGCATGTGCGCACTGCATGCGTTCATGTGGTTGCACTGGGATCTGGAACCCAACGCTGGTGTGTGTGTGTGTGTGTGTGTGTGTGTGTGTGTGTGAGAGAGAGAGAGAGAGAGAGAGAAAGAACAAATAAATGTACATTATGAACAGTAAATCTTGGCTATTATTTTAAGTTCACTGGGTCTTTGATGGTGTCTCAGTGTTCAGCTGAAAGTAATTTGAGTGTGGCATTTTTCCAGGGCTCTGAGTGTTTGAGTGAGTGACCTTAAGATGAACCTGTCAGAACATGCTTGAAACAGTAGGTCAATGTCCCTACGGTACAGATATGCCGTCTCAATGCTCTGAGACTGCAGCTGATACGTTTGTCACTGGAGGGTCTAATTGGACCTAAACTGTCCCTACGGTACAGATATGCCGTCTCAATGCTCTGAGACTGCAGCTGATACGTTTGTCACTGGAGGGTCTAATTGGACCTAAACTGTCCCGAAGAGACGGTGAACAGGAAGACCACGTCTTGCTGATATAAGGGACAATGCAAGTCTCTGATTGATACAAGAGAAGGACTTCAAGCTGGCGACTAAAGGCAGCCTAGGGTGATGAAGTGGGGACGGCTAAGGAATGGAAGAAATGGAAAGAGAAAGTGTGTCCATCTGGTGAGGAATCCTTTTGGTTTTGAAAAAGACTGCCCTAAAAAAAAAACCTTCTTTTTTTCATGCCAAATTAAATCCTTAAGCAGAAGTTAGCGATGGAACTGATCTTCTTCGGTTTGTTTTGGTTAGTCTTCTTGTATTGAAATACTCTTTGCAATTTTTTTTCTCTCCCTCTCCTCTTCTTAAAGTGAACGGATCGGTTTTTCTTTTTCGGCTCCTTCCTGCTTTATTTTCAACTCAAGAACTAAAACCTCCCTCTCTACTTTAACAAAAATTGTCTATTATTTGCTATTAAACTTTGTCCCTCCTAAATATGCGACAATACAAGAAAGTCAAAAAATACTTGAAGTCTGTTGCTCGAAGGCTACAGGCTAGAGGTTTTTTTTTTTTTGTAAAACTACGCATTTGTTCCTGTTTCTCCTTTGATCTCACTGTCTTCGTGCTTCAAAGCTTGGTAACTAAAAGTGATAAGAGTCAAAGGCACAAACTGTTTACCACAGCTGTCCCTGGAGAGCCTTATCGGCACTGGGGGGGGGTGGAACTTCTCTCTTGTGAAGATTAAAGCTACAGTGGCAGTAATTTATAATTTGGAACATGGAGCAATTTTCAGAAGAGGAAACTTTAATTTTGCAAAAGATTTGGGATGCAGTTCAAAAGTTATTGGAGGTAACTTCGAGAATTGATAAGAAGATAGAATCTGTATCAGGAAAAAATGAGGGACATGAAGCTCCAAAAACTGAGGAGAAAAACTAACACAAAGATAAGAAAACTAATGAATTGATTTCTGAAATGATAGTAGTTGAAAGCAAAAAAAAACCAGGAGTTTGGAGGGGGGAAATCGATTGGGAGCTCTACCCCAAATTTCAAGGTACAAAAGAAGAAAAAAGAGAAAAAAATAATGGTTTCAAAGAGAAAATTGTTATCAGAAATAGGATTGACAATCAAAGATAAATCAATTAAAGCAGCAAAAGGGCGCAGAGATTACCTGAGAGATCCAACACACAACAAGGTGCGGAGAGATGTCCATAAAAACTTTACCAAGGAAATAAACAGAAAATTAATTCCACAAATGACAAAAGAAATAAGACTACCTGCCTTCTGGAATGTCACAGGTTGATATATGAAAATTGATAATAAATAATAATAATAGCTAGGTTTGATTAGCAAGTAGGAATTTAGTAATTTTTAGATTGCTTGCTTAAATAAATAGTTGATAATCATAACAAGGTATATTTCTATGTTGGCGGGAGGTGAGGAAAATAGATATAAGTAATAAATTATTTCGTTAATAAATATTAATGATAATAATAATGAAATGATAAGAAATATAGTTAATGACACACACACATACACAAACATATATATGTATATGTGTGTGTGTGTGTGTATACATATACACATATACATATATATGTTTGTGTGTATATATGTTTGTGTTTATTATTATAAATATATATATATATATATATATATATATATATATATATATATATATATATATATATATATATATATATATATATATATATATATATATATATATATTGGTTTAATATAAGGAATTTGGATATAAACTGCAAATAATGATTTGGGAAAAAAGGTTTAGAAATTTAATTAATTAATTCTTACTTTGAATATGTTATAAAGGTGTAATGCTATTGGATATATGAAAGTAGATAACAAAAAATTAACTTAGTTTTATAATTAGTAAGTAGTAATTTAGTAACTTACAGATTGTTATGTTAAATAAATAATCGATAAGGGCAATAAGGTATACATATATGTATATGTATATATGTATATGTATGTATATATGTACTACCATAGCAAAAGGAACCTGGACACAAATTGTAAACAGTGATTTGGGGGAGGGGGGGAAGGGTTTAGAAATCTTGTCAACAAACTTTTGTTTAGTATATGTTATAAAGATTTAAGGCTTTTGTATGACTTTGTAATAATTATGAAATGCCATTAGGTTGTTGTTTTTAACTATGGATTATTCTAGGAACAGTAAAACAATTTCAGTCAAATGAAAACTATGATATGTTGAAAGTAAGACTCATTAAGAACTTTGACATTATGAATGTAAGTAATGACTGTGGAAGAGATGCACGAAAGCTAATTGTAACCAACTGACACACTTTCTACAAGATGTAATGTAAGATGATTATTTTTGTGTATGTTGTTTGTTTAATAAAAATTAAAAAATGGGAAAAAAAGAAACAGTAGGTTCTTGACTTTCTTCTATATGATTAAGGTCTCCTGTGAAATGAAATAATATAAAAGAATCCTAATGGAGAAGTGTTATTTTGGATTTTTTTCCAAGTTGTAAGTATACACAACCCTCCCTTGCGTATCATGAAAAAGTGTGTGACTATTTAGCTACAGTAGGGAATATGATCTCTGTGAATCCCAAAGGTCAAGTCCTCATTTGAATTTCTGAAGCGCACCCAAAGCCAGAGGTAGCATTCTGAGAAAAGATACAGAATTTTTTATCCTCCTCTTCTTCCTCCTCTTCCTCCTGATTATGATTATCATTATTAGCCTTACTCAATATACTGCCATTTGAAGACCTCCCATTTTGAGACTGTAATTCATCTATTATATTGGTCTAGAATGGTTTGGTAGATACATTTTTTTAATCTACAAATATTTGCTGGTTCACTCTGTCCTGCATATACATACAAACACATTTCTAGGATAACTAGGGCCGAATTACAAAAGAGAATGCAGAACATGTAATCATGACAGAAAATTAAATTCATTAAATTCATTCAACCTAGTAATTCTCACTTGAAATGTGGAATACTGTTGTGAATGGGCACATTGGCTTTCTTTCCACTGCCTTGATTTGGGTAATGTCACTATTATACTGCATTTTACATTTAGTATTCCCTAGTAAATAATCACATCTTAAATCTATTTAATTGCCAGGTTGATCAAAGAAAGCATAAGCTAATTAACATGGAAGCAATTTTAAACTGCTATATCATTCAATTTGGGTGGTTGTTGGAATAGGCAATCAACAAAAACATTAAATATAAACCTTTTTTGGGGGAGCAATAAATAGATGATCTTATTGACCATATTGGGTGAGATTTCTTATAATTATGGTCTTAACATATTTTGAAAGGATTGGGCTGATAAAGCCTGGGATGGCATTAAATCTTTAAGAAAAGCTAAAAAGGGGGAACTTCCGGTTCCGGCGGCCGACGGCGACGAGCAAGCCTTGCTCGCCCCCCGCATCCCCGGTGGGCTTCCCACTCCTTGGGGGGCACAGGACGCCCCGTAGTGGTGTCCTGCTGAAGGGGCAGCACCGCGGGGGATCCCTGGCTCGGCGGCAGCCGGCGGGAGGTCCCCCGCCTCGCTCCAGGCACCGGGAAGCACGATGAGGAGACGCTCCGGCGTCTTCGCTGCGATGCTGTGCGGAGAAAAAGAAAGCTGAAGGAAGCGGCGGTGGTGCGGTGAGGCGTAGACTTCCTCCATTCCCATAACTAACTTTTAAAACTTGCCAGTTGTGTAAACTTTATTTTTTGGCTTGATTTGGAGAGGCGCGGCTGGAGGGAGGGGGATTTCCCCCCCCTCAGACAAGCGGCTGGAAACAAGCGTGCTCTAAGCCCCAAGGGAAGGAGGAGTGGGAGAGCCAAACCAATGATGTCACACCCTTACTAAGTGGATTTTTGGACTTAAACTTATAATGAAGATCTGGAAGCTTTGGAAATTTTGAACTTTTGAACTTTGAAAACTTTATTTGTTGCCTCTAAACTCGAAGCTGGCAGGGCAAGATGGCACACTTCCATTGTCTTTATGAAATGTGAAATCTGACTCCACCTTTAAAACTTCAGGCTTCCGGTCTTTGTCTCCGTGCTACTCAGACAAAACTCTTGTTGATTGATTGCTTTTGAACTCCCTGGAGTGAAAAACTTTTGCTCTTCTGCCAGGGTCAGTGGAAATAAAAGCTCTCTTCTGCCTGAACCTTCTGTCTCTTGGACTCTCCTGGCTGTTCTACCCTCCTGATTGATCCTTCTCCATACTGACTGGACTCTTTACTTTATAAACAATGGCATCTAAAAGACCACCCCCTGGAAAGCCAGGCTTTGCTGCCTCTGCCCCAACATCTGCAACCTCCAGTCCTAGTACACAATCAACGATAACAGCCTTAAAGCAACCTAAATCTACGGAGCTGGAGTTTCATCAAATGTTTCAGCAAATTCTACAGGGACAAGAGGAAATAAAGAGACAACTGAAGGAGATGAAAGAAGAAATTAAAGAGAACCAGGATAAAATTAATAAGAACTCACAGAGACTGGATCTTCTGGAGGGCAGGGCGGCTGAGATGAGGGAGGGGATAGAGGGGGTGCAGAAGGGAAACAAAGAACTTGACAACCAACAAATGAAAATAGAGTTTGAGAGAATGTCTTTTTATCTTAGATTTCAAAATGTGATGGAGACAGATGATGAAAGTATAAGGGACATCATGACAAACATTTTGGCTGAGTATATTCAGAAGGAGAAACAACAGATGGGGTGGGAAATAGACCTGGCCTATAGAGTGAACTCAGCTTACGCTAGAACACACAATGTTACCAGGGAGGTACACATTAAATTTCTTAGGAAAAGCACAAGAGATGAAATTCTGAATGCACAAAGGGGGCAAGCCTTGACATACAAAAATAAGGAGATAACCATTCTGAAACAGATCCCCAAGAAAGTAAGGGAAAAAAGAAAACACTATTCGCAATTGGCGAATAAATTATACCAGAAGGGGGTATGGTTTAGATGGTTGATGCCTGAAGGTATGTTAATATTCTGGGAGGAGACAAGAGTTAGAATAAATACACCCATAGAGGCGCAGGCCTTTATGGAGAAAAACAAACTACTCCTAGAAAAACCAGAAGACTCCACAACAGACATACAAGACACGGGAGGGGCCGGAGCTCTGCCAGTGGGGGGAGATGGGGCGACATCAAGAAAGCTCAGATCATACAAATGAGTAGAAAATTCACCTGATATAAACTGGTCGAAATTACCAATTGAATTTACCACACTGACTATATGTTACTACTTAATATTGAATCCTATGCAAATGTATACTATGAGTTTGGAGGGAGGGTGCATCTACCGCATTTCGCTGCTGCCAAAATTTGTAACCTTTCCCTTACCTTTTCCCTATGTAAAACATCAAAAAACCAATAAAAAACTTTGTTTAAAAAAAAAAAGCTAAAAAGGGGGGGGGGTGTTATCTATCCCTTCAGTAAAGTTGTTTCAAAGGTGATTTTTGAAAAGACAACTGGACTTTATTTTTCCTTAAGGAATATGTTTTGCTTCTCATCCAAGCAAATTTTTCAGTTCTGATTGAATGAAGAAGCTTCTTAGATGAGGAGCTAAACGCCTTCCTCGAAGAAAAACAAAATCCAGTTGCCTTTTGAAAAATCACCTCTGAGACAACCATAACCTGGATAACTAAGAAGCTTCATAGTCCTTAGTAAAGTTCAAAATTTCAGAAAATCATGGGATCCTTTTAATATGCACATTTTAAAATTTCCTCTATATAAACTTTTCACTAAGAGCCACCGAACTCATCTGAATAGATGTGTGTATGAATACACTCCTCACTGTTCAATACATTGACCCTAAGATAGATTGTTTTTATCTTTTCTTTGTTCATCATTATCTATCTCTTCATTATATTGGATTATATTATGTCTTGAATTGTAAGCCACCCAGAATCATTTACTTAGATGGGCAGCTATAGAAACCAATCAATCAATTAATCAATGAAACAAACCCATAAATAAATATTGACTGAAAAAAAACATATGTAGTATAGTGACTCTCTGGGTTAACCCACTCTAAACAATGACTTGTAAGTCACAACCTTTATTGGTTTAGCACTGTGTCATCAAGACAGTTCCTTTAAATCCAGTTTCTTCAGCATAACACAATTGTTAACACATGGCTCAGGACCTAGTTACCTGCGGGATCGTATTCTGCCCCATACATCCCTACGACCCATCCGCTCGCACAGAGAGGGACTTCTCCAGGTGCCGTCTACCAGACAGTGCCATGGGGCGGCGCCTAGGAGCAGAGCCTTCTCTGTGGCGGGCCCAGCCCTGTGGAATGACCTCCCCCCGGATATTAGGACCACTACTGACCTCCGCTCCTTCCGTGTCAAGCTCAAGACCCACCTTTTCCAAATAGCTGGCCTGGCTCGACCATAACTTTGTAATGCTCCTGATGGGTTTTTTAGTTTAGTAATTTTATCTAAGGGGATTTTAAATTGTATTTTTAACTGTCTTGCACTTATAAGTCAATCCTCCTCTATGCACATATGTATATGTCTTTGTTCTTTTGTATATATGTTTGTCTCATGTGTATTTTTATCCGTTTGATTGTACGCCGCCCCGAGTCCTTCGGGAGAGGGTTGCGGCTAATCAAATAAATTATTATTATTATTATTATTATTATTATTATTATTATTATTATTATTATTATTATTATTATTATTATTATTATTATTATTATTATTATTATTATTATTATTGTTGTTGTTGTTAAATTTTGACTACAGATTGCTAAGCTGTTTGCTTATACTTTAATGCCCCAGCTCAGCTGAAGCATGAAATGATGAGATTTTACCAAACTTGCTAATAAAGTTCCTGTCACAATGTTGATCCCTTGAAAAATAAATAAGCACAAACAAGTACTCCAGCAGGGCAGTTGACATCAAAGTTGAATTATTGTACATAGGGAAAAGAGAAGTTTCTTTATGGCCTAAACACTCATGAATCTTGATGTTGTCAACTGCAGAGAGTGTAGTGTGTGGATTGGACAGTAGTTAGGCTAAAGAGCTGAATCTGTTGCTTGCTAATAAAAAAATAAATAAAGTCTTATATCTGTTTTTCACCATTCATTACTTCAGGTAGGGTTTTCTTTCATAACTGCTTTCAAAGTTGCTTTTCCTTTCCTCTGATTTTCCACTCCGAGTCACCTCAAACCGTGAGATGGGTATTAAATAAATTTAAAATTAATAAAAATAATGAAAGGTAGAATGATATTCCACGCTTTTGGCTATTTGGCATTATAGATAATTGGTTAGTTTTCTACATCACCTTGTCCTCAGGACCTCTCCCATAATGTACGAAAAGGAAGAAGTGCATTTGTCTCTGGGCAGCAAACCATAGGGCAGCAACAGGAAGAATTCAAAAATTATTGGAAACGTGACTGTAGAGATGCTGACTCTTCATGATCTAGTTAACTTCACAATCTACTTAAAATAATGAGCAGTGGGGATGTGTGTCATGTTTCATGTTGTGTTGCTATGTGAGATTGATTTTGGGAGAGAAGAGTCACGAGAGAATCAGCAAGAAGGAATGGGGCATGGCTGAAAGAACCCTCCCTAGTTTCTTGGACTGCAAAGGTGTGGCGGGAGAGAGAAATTTACTTTCAGTCTTACAAGGTTAATGTCATCCTTGTGAGCTAGTCCAGACAAGAAGCCCACATGGAAGTACTAGCTCTAACTAGCTGTAAGGTTATAACAATAGAGTCTGAGAGTACATCTCTCTTCCCTCACCTTTGCAGTCCAAGAAATTAGGGAGGGCTACTTCTTCTTCTTTTTTTATTGAAAAAGTTTTATACAAACACATTTCCCCCCCTTTTACCCCCCCACCATATAATGTAAATCACATACAAATACTATACCCCCTCCCCTCCCCCAACTTAAAAAAAATTCTCATTCAAATATTGTACCCCCTCACCTCCCAACAATCATAATATAAGTTTCTCTTAGAGTAGCAATAGCCCATTAATCCCATCTTCTAAGTTAATTGAACATATATAAATCATGATATAAATTTCTCTTAAAGTAACAATATCTCATTAATCCCATCTTCTAGGTTAATTATGCATATATATTACCCCACCCTCCACCCTAATCCTCCCCCACCTTCCACTCAAACCCACCCCCTGACTTCCGCTATACACCACTCTAACAATTCCAAGCATCCCATGTATTATTTACTCTGATCATCTATCAGTCTAAACATTCTTACCTAAAGGCTACATAGTACTTCCTAGTCTGGTATTTATTCTGTATGTAATCAATCCATTTTACCCATTCCTGTGTATAATTCTCCTGCTTCTGAGCTTTTAGGAAAGCTGAAATTTTTGCCATTTCAGCGAACCCCGCCACTTTCTGAATCCATTGATCAATTGTCGGTAAAAAATCTTTTTTCCAATGTTGCGCAATCAACAACCTAGCTGCTGTGACCATATACAAAACCAGTTTTGTTTCCCCTTTAGTAAAGTCCTTAGTTATACCCAGTAAAAACATTTGCGGAGTAAATTGTATTCTTTTCTTAAATACATTTTGCATTACCCACCATATTTTTATCCAAAAAGCTTTAACCTTGTTGCAAGTCCACCATACATTAAAAAAGGTAGCATCTAGACACCCGCATCTCCAACATTTTGGTTGAACATTTGGGTACATGCATGATAATTTTTTAGGATCTAAATATCATCTGTAAAACATTTTATAAAAGTTCTCCCTTAAATTCTGTGACTGTGTAAATTTAACATTCTGAACCCATATTTTTTCCCACGTGTCCAACATAACCGCTTCACCAAAATTCTGAGACCATTTAATCATACAATCCTTAACCAATTCACTTTCTGAATCTCTTTCTAACAATACATTATATATTCTTTTAACTTGTTTTGGGCCAGTCTCTTTTATCTGCTTGATCAGTTCCACTTCTTTATCCATAAAACCGACCCTACGATATTCTTCCCATCTCTTCTGTAGCTGTATATAATGTAACCAATTTAAAGTAATTCCTTCTTCCAACAATTGTTCCAAAGTTTTTAACTTCCATTCGTCCCCATCAGCAATAAGCACATCTTTATATAAACAACCCCCGAGTGACTTAATATTCATAATCCCCATGGTGTCTGCAAGATCCAACCAAAGCGGTATTTTATAATCCCAATTGGGCCGGTGCTTCTTCCATATTCTCATCAAGGCACTTCGGAGAACATGATTGTTAAACACTTTATCCACCCTATCTTCATAAAAAAGATATGCATGCCATCCCAGAACAAGATCATGACCTTCTATGTTCAACAGTTCCGTTTTTATTTTCCCAAACCAATCTGCAGCATGCGTCAATACCGCAGCTTCATAATACAATCGGAGGTTTGGGAGTCTGAGGCCACCTCTTTCACGAGTATCTTGCGTAATCTTCATCTTTACTCTCGGTTTTTTCTCCTTCCAAACAAATTTATTTAATGTTGCTTGCCATTTTAACAAAGTTTTATCTGATTTAAGCATCGGTATCATCTGGAATAAAAAGATGAATCTAGGTAGAATGTTCATTTTAATTGCTGAAATCCTTCCAAGCAAAGATAATTGAGGAAGGGCTACTTCTGAGGCATTTCCCTTTCCTTCATTTCTTTGCAGACTCAGATGCCGCTTGCCTGATCTTTGCCTGATCATTGTAGTGTCCAGATTTTTTTCCTCTCTCCCAAGATCATTCCCACATCCACTTTCTGTAATGTTTGTTGAGGAGTCTGCTGGTCTCAGGGTTTTCTTCTGACTTTTTTTCTAGGTATATATACAAGGAGCCGTTGTTCTTCAACAACAATTTTGTCGGAATGATGAAATGCACATTCTGACACAGAACGTCACATTCTGTCTGATCTGCCTCTTATGTACTTATAGGTGACTTTGTGACTCTTGTACAAAGAGAGCAGAGTTTGTGTTAGGGCAATGTAATATTTGTTTTATATTTAATACATAAATTCTTTCTTTACCATAACCTTTCTTCTGGAACAGTAGCTAGATTATTACTAGGCTTTGCCTATCTCCATAATGTATTACCTTAAATAAATCAGAGGTGGTATTCATCCAGTTCTGGAGAACTGATAGCAGAAATTTTGAGTAGTTCGGAGAACCAGAAAATAGGCTGGCCCCACCCCGTTTCCTCCCAGCCTCCCAGCCAATCTTCTTTTGTTGCCCTGAATAGGAGAATGGAGCTGGAAAGCAGGTTTGTGGGGTGGGGAGGAAATAAAGATTTTGCAGTAACCTTCCCCCAGGAGTGGGGAGGGAATGGAGGTTTTGCATTATCCTTCCCTTGCCACAAAGCCATGCTCACAAAGCCACAATGCCCATAGAACCGGCAGTAAACAATTTTTGAATCCCACCATTGAAATAAATGTTTACTTTTTCTGTTTAAATTATAATCTCTTTATTAATTCTTGTTTAGATTATTGTCCCATTTTCAAGAATACTGTCTTTTTTACACATGTGTGCATGCACACATGTATGCACACACACACACACAAACATTACAGGCATAAAAAATTCATAGATCCATTCATCTCTAACTATGCTTCAATTAAATGTTTTAAGATGAATTCAGGGGAAATTATGTGGCAACTAGTTTGGTTTCACATTTATGATATCATAGCCTGTAAGATCTTTAGTAATGCCACTGTGCATACTTTTCCTGTGTGGCTAATGAAAGCTTTTAAATTGAAAACAGGTTTAACACAATGAATTTTCATTTATTGCATTATTTCTTAAATTTGAGTCCATTGTATCTCAGAGAAGGCTGTCCCCTATTCTGCTGTCCCACATGAAAGAGCAGAAAGAGAAAGTATTCGCAGCTAATTCTGTTGTTGCCACTGCTCCTGACATCTATTGAACAAAATTTATACTACATACAAAACTTTGCTTTCCTCAGCTTCTCCTCAAGCCAAGCAGAGCATGGAAGCTATTTGAAATCTTACTGAAAATAAAACAGTGAATCTCTAGGGTGTTGCATAAACCAAAGAGATGTGTATTATTTATTAAAAGCATCTGCAAGAATTCAAAAACTTAATGATGCAATATGTAATCAAGTAAGGATGTGCTTGCATTGATTTTTTTCTTTTACCCTCATTAGTTAGGCAATATTCCTTTTCATTGTTTTTTATGGATTTTTTAAAATTCTAAGAAATAATCAGTATTTTTTTTTCATTTGTAACTTTCCCTAACTATTAAGCTGTTTAGAGACCGTATGAGAGTAGGGCAGTAAAAAATAGAAAAAGAAAATGCAATTAAGTATAAGTATAATCTTTATTGTCATTGTACTTAAATACAATGAAATTGCTTTCGTTTTTTATTATTGTTATATTGTTAAATTGTTGTTGTTGTTGTTAGCTTTTGGTGTTGTTACATTAGCCAGGAGATCACAATGCTGTTCTAGACTAGTAGTTTGGCTGCCAATTTACCAGCTCTGTTGTAGGATATGCTCGCATGCTTCCCAAGGTACATCATAGGAGAGCAAGCTGGCTTTGCACCAGAAAGAAAGACAAAAAACTCTTCCTGCACTGTCATTCTGCCCCCCCACCCCTTCCTGGAGCTGCCTTGTAAATGGGTGCTGCAATGGTTCAGAGCCAGCAGGAATCTGACTGCCCGCATGGAGCACAAAATGTGTCTCCCCACTGAAGTGGTACCTGTTAATCTATTCATATAGAACATGGTTTTGAACTGTTAGATGGACAGAAACTGAGGCACATGAAGCGACCTTACCCTGACATGCAATGCTATTATTCAAACCACTGGAAAAGTGACCATATCCAGCATCATTAAGCTAATGAGCCATCACACCTCTAGTACAATTAATGTAAGGAGATTTTGTGTTTGAAGCTGAGCATGGATCGTGGATAGGTAGAATGTACAGTGAATGGATAAAATAAATCAATTGGCTCCAATTGGTGGCTCCAATGTCACTAATTTTCTGAAGCTCACGTGGAAAGCAAGCCAATGTTGTGAATGCCTCAGTGGGCCCAAAAGATCACACTGTTGATGAAGATAAGTAATATAGTTTATCTCTGATCAGACATGCAGAAACAATTCATTTTCAGAGTCTTTGTGAAAATTCAAAAAGTTATGACATGCCTTGTCCAACTTAGGTCTCTCCTCTTCTTATTTTCTGAGTGGAGTTACAAATGATTCATTTTTTTCTGCAAATGATTCCCAAACTGAGAAACATTTGTTAAATTCTACATTTCCATTTTTCTAAGCTTTACACAAAGCCAGTTTAATTTCAACAAACTGAAATAATGTATGGCTTTTATTCCGTAAATGATTTCCAGGGGCAACACTTCTAGTCATTTTCTGTCTGTATGCCTCCCTCTCTCTCTCTCTCTCTCTCTCTCTCTCTCTCTCTCTCTCTCTCTCTCTCTCTCTCTCTCTCTCTCTCTCTCTGTATGTGTGTGTGGGATGGAGGGATGGAGGAGGGGGTCTCAAAAACTGATTATGAATAAAGGAGTTTGTAAAAACTTAATATGACATTCAGCCTTTCTGGTAAAAAAGAATTTTGTTAAGTGACAAGTGATATTAAAAGCCTTGAGAGTTTAGGGCTCTTGTCAGGCTCAAGGGACAACAGTTAATATTGGAAGAAGAAAAAGTTTTACCTGGAGATGGAATTTAAAGTTCCATTCTGCAGTGAAAAATGTGTACAGGGAGCTTTAGGAAAATGAGACAGGAGTTCCCAAACTGGTTATATTGATATATGTAAATTAAGCTCAATTTAATCTCAATGAGAAGAAAAATGAATTGCATTTTTCACTTTGTCAAAAACTTACTCTTCCTTTTTTAAAATTTTACTCTTCTCAAGAATATTTTCTTTCTTTGCTCATGAGATGTGATTTGGGATTCAAAACCCACATTGCAGTTGGGAAAACTGGATACTTCACTGAACTCTCTGCATTCCTTTACAAAGAAAATGAGGAAGTGAATTCTAGAAAAGTTTTGGGAAATTTGGGCTAGATAAGCTCCAAAAAGTGTGTGTAATCGAGGCCATGGTTTTCCCAGTTACAATGTGTGGCTGTGAAATTTGGATCATAAGAAAGGCTGAGAGTCAAATAATTGAGGCCTTTGAACTATGGTGCTGGAGAAGACTCCTGTGAGTCCCTTGGACTGCAAGGCAATCAAACCGGTCAGTCCTAGAAGAGATCAACCCTGACTGCTCTTTAGATGACCAGATCCTGAAGATGAAACTCAAATATTTTGGCCACCTAATGAGAAGGAAGAACTCACTGGAGAAGAGCCTAAGACTGGGAAAGATTGAGGGCAAAAGAAGAAGGGATGACAGAGAATGAGGTGGATGGATGGAGTCACTGAAGCATTAGGTGTGGGCTTAAATAGATTCCAGAGGATAGTAGCGGACAGAAAGACCTGGATGAATTTTGTCCATAGGGTCACGATGGATCGAACATGACTTCACAACTAACAACAACAAAGCTCCAAAAGTTTTGCTGTGATGGACATGATCCTTTACAAAATTCCTCTCCTTACTAGTTACTTAGAAGTGAACAAAACACTATCATTTTTATGGGTATCTTGTGGTAGTGAAAATAATTATTGCAGAGAAATATGGTGCTAGAATCTGATATCTTGCTTGGCAGAAACTTAGCTTGTCCTAAATTTGAGGGACTGGGGCAAGGTTCGATTTGTCAGAAAAATAAAAAGAAATTTGCTCTTCAGAGCCATTTCCATCCAATGTGATGGTTCTTTTAGTAGTTTGTGATTCTTTACGGCTTATGCGAAATTCTCCAAAGGTCACTCAGCTTATAAAACTCAAGGATGAGAATAAAAAAAGTCAAGGGAATGGTAGCTGAGTTTAAGTCTGCCTTAGAAATTAATAATGTATTAAAACATTGTGTAGCTAGAGTATACTATCTCCCCTGAAGAGAAGGTTTCACTATCTCAGTAGAGAAGAAGAATGTAGAGTATGAATCTATACATCACAGATTAAAAAGTGACCCAGACTTTTGCTCTCAATTGTGTTTGGTGTATTCTCAAAGGTCTTGTTTTTTAACTCTTGTTCTGAACAAAGCTCTTGGGAAAGTCATGGACAGTTGAATAGATCATAGAAAAAAGCCTCCATATTTCTTCAGAAGATGTACCTAGCAAAGTTTGAATATACTTCTGGGAAGATTAAAAGAAGCACTCCTGCTAGTGAATTTCACAAGCTAGCCAGGTTATATAAAATACTAGTGTGGTTCATTAAAGTATTACAAAATAGATTTTAGAATCAATTCTTATAGAACACTGAGCTATAGAGGTTCAGCTTGAAGTTATAATATAAATAATTCATTTTATTGTATGTGCAGATAGTAGTAGGAATAGTATCAACAACAACAGGAAAAGTGGACAGTGGTATCAATTGTTTAGGAGTCACTAAGTGGATTACCATGAAGAATTAGCAAGATTTTGCACTTTGAAAAAATGTGACAAACCACCAATAAATAACAACACTCTTGGACACTTCGTACATAATTAGATGCTAGCTACATATATCATGGCCTTCATTCTGAAGTGTTATGCTGGGATTTGAATCTGGAAACTATATGCTATATGTTCTAATTTTTACTTCAGTTTACTCCATTATCTTTTCAAATCCACCTCACCATACTTTATGATACTATATGATCTATCTTTCTATATATATTATTTAAGAGCTGTGGTGGCACAGTGGTTAGAATGCATTGTTGCAGGCTACTTCTGCAGTTTGATTCTGACCAGCCGAAGGTTGACTCAGCTTTCCATCCTTCCAAGGTTGGTGAAATGAGGATCCAGATTATTGGGGGCAATATGCTGACTCTGTAAACCACTTAGAGAGGGCTGTAAAGCCCTGTGAAGCAGTATATAAATCTAAGTGATATTGCTATTTATTTATTTAGATTCATGTGCCATCCATGTTGCTTCAACACAACTCTGGGGGGCTTAACTAGCAGCCTAGTAATAAAATTATGGGAAACAGTTTTTACATCATCATAATAACAGTGGCAACTAGCAAAAAGTGTAAATTCAATAGCATTGGAAAGCTTTGAGACATTACATGTTTGGAGACATTTTACATTTCCCAGGACTTTGTAGGGTATAGATTTCAAGCTATCTGTTACAATTAACCAGGGGTGATTATAATAACAGATATAACAGATAGTCAATTAACCTGGTTTGGGCGATCCTCTAGCGAAGATTCTGCATGGTTTGGCAAACCTCCAAATCCCACTCCTGACTGGCCCTCTCCTCTCCTCCAAGGAGTCTCCATGCAGTCCGTTTTGGATGCCAGATAAGTGCAGGGCCCACGTGGAGGCTCAAGAAGGGTAAAAATGCTTCCCCTCCTCCATGGTGCAGGAAGTCAACTAGGCCACGCCCACTATGCCATGTCCACCAAGCAACTGGGCAGAGAAACTGTTGCTAAAATTTTTCAACCCAAATCCCTGCCATTAACTGAAAATACTGTTATCTAAAGAAAAATATATAGCTTTCTTTATATTTTCTCCTTTCAAACTATTTTTTTTTCAAAAATATCTTCAAATATGTTCACTACCTGAAACTTGACTGAATTATTCCATTGAATGGCAGATTTGTATTAGGTCTGGTTTTACATGAATAATAATTTTGGCACCTATCCTGGTGATGTTGGTGGTACTACAGAACCAGCGGTGCGTTCCTGCCAGTTCTAACCTCTTCTGTAGAAGAGGTTCCACAAATCTACAGTGCCCTTTAGAATCAGTTCCAGCTCCCTCCCTTCCGCACATCATCAAGATGAAGAGTGAGAGGAGGAATTCTGGGAGTTGAAGTCCACAAGTCTTAAAGCTGTCAAGTTTGAACACCCCTGGTTTTTTTTTCTAAAGGGTTAGGGGTGTGAGGGTCTTGTAACTTGACAGCTTTAAGACTTGCGTGCTTCAAATGCCAGAGTTTCTGAGCCAACATTTTGGTTGCTAAACAAGAGCAATGATAAGTGAGTTTCACCACATTTTACAAGTTATACAATAGTAGAGTTGGAAGGGACCTTGGAGGTCTTCTAGTCCAACCCCCTGCCTAAGCAGGAAACCCTATACTGTTTCAGACAGATGGCTATCCAACATCTTCTTAAAGACTTCCAGTGTTGGGGCATTCACAACTTCTGGAGGCAAGCTGTTCCACTGATTAATTGTTCCAACTGTCAGGAAGTTTCTCCTCATTTCTAAGTTGCTTCTCTCCTTGATTAGTTTCCACCCATTACTTCTTGTTCTACCCTCAGGTGCCTTGGAGAATAGTTTGACTCCCTCTTCTTTGTGGCAACCCCTGAGATATTGGAACACTGCTATCATGTCTCCCCTAGTCCTTCTTTCTCTTAAGCTAGACATACCTAGTTCCTGCAACGGTTCTTCATATGTTTTAGTCTCCAGTCCCCTAATCATCTTTGTTGCTCTTCTCTGCACTCTTTCTAGAGTCAGTTGGCCATGCCCACCCAGTCACATGGCCAGCAAGCCATTCCCACCCAGTCACATGGCCGGCAAGCCTCTCCCACAAGGTCATATGGCTGGCAAGCCTCCCATAAAGCAGGCCACACCTACAGAAGAGGTTCTAAAAAATTTTTGAAACCCACCACTGCACAGAACCCAAATTCTGAGGAGGTGAAATGAGTGAGAAGCTAATTTAGAAATGCAGGTCACTTAATCAGCTTATCCTGCTCACTTTGGTCCACTTGAGAGAATATATGTAGCTGGCTCATTACTCCACTGAACATTACTGTTAAGGCTTCATAATTGTCTTCAAAGGCACAGCCATGAATTATCCATAGTCCCTATTCCCCCTCCTTTTTAACCAGAATGAAAGCAGTGCTTTTGTAAGATATGTTATCTGTCAAAACTCACAGTTAGTAAATGGGATGAATTAGAATTGAGATCCATTTTTTATCTCCATTTCCCCCCAGCTACCTAACATTTGTTAACCTTATGATCCAAAGTCTTTCTTTATGGACTGAAATAGACACCTACAGAAATGTTTGAATTAATGTTTGTTTGTTTAAAAAAAACCATGTTAATAGAAAACAGATGCTATTAATAATATTTTTATAAGTTTTAATTGTGCTGATTAATGCTACATTCAATAGGCTCTTTTTTGCCAGCAAGTCGCGAAAATTAAGGAGAGGTGGGCAGCAAATAAACAAATAAATAAAAATGCATTGACCATTGGTAAAAGATATGTGGGTTAAACAAGCATGACATTTCACAACTATTCACATAAAAGTTCTTCTTTTCGTCACATGGATCCAACATAATTACAGCAAGCAGAAAGCAGTTGATATTTTTCTCATGATAGTTTCATTTGTCTGACTTTGAATAATGATGTGCCCTCATGAGAAGTGTTTGTAATTGCTTTTCAAGTTGGTTGTCCCTTAAGAAAATGTTAAGTTTCTAGGGAGTTCTCAATAATTCTTTTTGACTTCCTCCTGCTGGCAGAAGGCACCATTTGTTTGGAATTAATTGTAAAAAGCAAAATATGCCCTCCAGAGTGTAGAGAAATAAAATCTATTTCTCATGATAGGATTTTTCTCACTGGGGTATATTGCTCTTCCTTCATATATAAGGCTGTTAATATTTCATCTGTTTCTTCCCCCGGTCCCATAATTTGTTCCTTGTTTTTGTTTTTGTTTTCTTTCTCTTTTTCTCTCTCTCCTCTGCCCTCCCCTCTCTCTTTGCTTTGTTCATTATAAAACCCTACCAGCTTCTGTTGGATTTTTAGAATAAATAAATAGCTTTATTTGTGGTGCTGCTTACTGAAGCTGGATTTGCTTTCCAAACAAAGTAGCAGAAAATAAAGTCACAAGTATAAACAGTTGCAGAGTTGCAATGAATATTTAGTATCTTCATATTTTTGCAAGGAAAGTACTTTTCAGGTTTAATGGGTAATGCAATTCTTCATCTTCCTCTTGTATTAAATGTTCACTTTTTTGCACTGCTTTAAAATTGTGTGTGTGTGTGTGTGTTTATGTATGTGTAGAGCTAAATAATGTATAGCTAAATCATTGTTGTCACCCTGCCAACAAAAGTGTGCATAGTCAAGACTATGGTTTTCCTAGTTGCAATATATGGCTGTGAAAGTTGGACCATAAGAAAGGCTGAGCACCAAAGAATTGAGATCTTTGAACTATGGTGCTGGAGAAGACTCCTCCAAGTCCCTTGGACTGCAAGGTGATCAAACTGGTCAGTCCTAGAGGAAATCAACCCTGACTGTTCTTTAGAAGGCCAGATCCTGAAGATGAAACTCAAATACTTTGGTCACCTATTGAGAAGGAAGGACTCACTGGAGAAGAACCTAATGCTGGGAAAGATTGAGGGCAAAAGAAGAAGAGGGCGACAGAGAATGAGGTGGCTGGATGGAGTCACCAAAGCAGTAGGCATGAGCTTAAATGGACTTTAGAGGATGGTAGAGGACAGGAAGGCCTGGAGGAATGTTGCCATGGGTCACAATGGGTTGGACACAACTTTGCAACTAACCACAAAATAATTGTTCTTCAATTTTATGCTAAAATATCTATTTCTCTTTTGTCTTTATTAATTAATATTGTTGGAAGCCTCTTCAGAAGTTTATCAAACACATGTTTATGAATTGTTTCACCTTTTTCTCCTTGCTGAAAGTAGATAGTTGTAATATACTATTTTTAAAAAGTTGGGGGAGTAGAATTGTTTCTCATGCTACCAGCAACTTCATGTACTTAGGCATCTGAGTTCTTACGAATGGCAGAAGGAAGACCCAATATTTAGGATTCCTTTTCAGTCTTGGGTTTCTTTGGCAAGCTGAGTTTGAAGCTTGGATTTCCACCAAGTGATGGCATTATGAATAGATAATGTGACACCTCAGTATCTTTTATTCCGTCAAAAGCTACTGTTCATTTTTAAACCTATCAAGTTCACTGAGAAATATTTTCTGTGTTGAATCATTTTGCAGGCCATTATGCATGCATTCATGGTAGTCAGCACCAAAGAGGTTGATGCTTTCAGGCCCAACTTCTTCTGATTATGTAAGATAGATAGCAAGATGTTGTCCTTCATAATCCCAAAGGTAGACTTATACCATCCTGGAATTGGAAGAGCCATTGAAGATATCCAATTCAATGTAAGAATTCCAGTTAAAGTAAGCCGAATAGATGGCTGTCAAGCCTCCCTTCAGGCTGCTAGTTTTTTTAAAAAAAGACCATCAAGAAGATTCAATTGGATTCTGTTTTTAGTAACTTAAAATCATTATTGTGTGCCCTACACTTTGGAAAAAGGAAAGAAGACAGGTGTTAATCTTCTGCTATGCGACATACTTCCAGGTATTTGAAAAGTGCTTATAAATCTGTTCTTTTCTCAAGATTGAACAAATCCAGCTTCTTACATTACTTTTATTTATTTATTTATTTATTTTATTAAATTTATAGACCGCCCCCTCTCCCCGAAGGGAATCTCCTGATCATCTTACTTTTCCTTCTCTCATGCTCTCCTTTTTTCTCTGCAACCTTTCTTAAAATATGGTGCTCAGAATTGTACATGAATATAAATGAAGGGACACATCCTGCAATTAGTTCTTGTAAGTTTCCACATCAAGCTAGATGACCAAAGTGCTGAAGAAAATAGTTGTAAACACTTTTTGTGTGCTTGGTCTACTTATTAGTGTAGATTAATATGCCAGAATAAATTATTTTCATTAAAATGAATGATCCATATATTGTGGGAATTATGTATCATCAATTGACATCATTCCTTCCTATAATTTATTTCTTCTAATCCTTGTGATACAAGCTTTATCCGTGGGCATGTAAATGTCTTCTTTCTAAATAAAACATGCTTACTAAAAACATATTTGTGTGCCATACTAATAATGTTGGACCCATAGATCCCATATCAACTTGAAACTGAACCTTTGAGGTTTAAGGAAAAGCATTAATTATTTTTAATAATAATAAAGGCAGAAGATTTCCATTTCTGATGGATTAAGCTCATTCTATATATGTGCACACAATATGTGCGTATACCATATGTATCTTTACCTCTCTCCCTCTCTCCCCCTCTCTGTGTGTGTCTGTGTGTCCATGTGTGTAAATATTATATACTGTGTATCATACACACAGGTATGCAAAGTTAAAAACTAAATAAAGAGAAAAAATATCTGAAGAAAAGATAAAGCTCAGGCAAGAAAAAAGAGTGAGTGAGAGAGACGAAGAGGAGGAAGCGAAGAAGAAGAAGAAGAAGAAGAAGAAGAAGAAGAAGAAGAAGGAGGAGGAGGAGGAGGAGGAGGAGGAGGAGGAGGAGGAGGAGGAGGAGGAGGAGGAGGAGGAGGAGGAAGAGGAGGAGGAGGAGGAGGAGGAGGAGAATATTTTTTTGCTGTATGTCTATTCCAAATTCTCAATATCTAATACAATGGCCTTTAAAATTTACATTCACATTAACTTTGTCATACAACAAATAGCCATGCCATCCAAATCTTACATCATTTCCTTCCAATTCTAATAACCAGGATGAATTGAACTAATGAGAACAACAAACCAAGGCCTAAATCTTTAAAGCTTGGCAACTGTAAAATGAGGCAGTTCAGTCATCATTCCACAGAAAACTAAACAAGACTTCTTCTTTAAAAAAAAAATGCTGCACTAAACAGAAGTGTATAACATGTTTCATCTGCATCAGTGTTTCTCAACCTTTTTTGCTCATGGGCCCCTTCTGACTTTGGTTTTCTTCTGTGTTGCCTTTCTGCTCCTTCTAAATTCCATTATGAGATATGGACATAGACCGTAAATGGTACATTTTCTTGTGTCAACAGGATAGCATTTGTTATCCTGTGTAGAGAGAGATTAAAGCACTAAATTATTACCATCAGTACAACAGGACAATGTTCTCAAAATGTACCTAACTGCTGATATATGAAAAGAGGAGATCTGTGTAATCAGCTTCAATCAAAATGAATACATCCGCTTTCAAAGTAGTTCTTGGTAAACGACTTTCATTTTTATCAGACTAAATGACAATTTTATAAGCATTGGTGCGACAATTGTTTGCTGTGTACTTCTGGTACATTGACAAATCAAGATGCAGATTAAACTAGTGTTATTTTTTGATCTTGCTCATTGTGCAGTCAGTTAAAGTTCTTGGAAAATCTCATTATCAGACAACCAGAGAGTACGGATCTCTTTTTCCTTATATAAACTTTCACTTTGGCCTACAAATCAACTTAAATGAAATCTTATTTTAGAATATTTAGAAAATTTAAAAAGATACCAATAAAGGGAATATTTGTATATATTTGGTTTGGAAAAAAAGAACAAGTTAGAGGTTTTCCCATTATGCTATACCTTACACAATGATCCTCTTTATTTCTCTGAAATAGAGCTTAGCAAAGAATGAAATGAAACATTTTCTTTTTGCAATTTGTTAATGAAAAGCGTCTCTTAAATATTGTAGAGATGAGAACTAGGTTAATGACATTAGGTGCGAAATGAGCGAAACTCAGCATTCTTAGTAATCCTAAAATTCCTTAGAAACTTATTTTGGACTTCTTAATAAAAAAATAAAAAGTATAGGGATTATCTCTTTGGACATGTCTGAAGTTTTCTACTATATAGACTATATAGTGCTATATAGACTGTTAAGGAAGTAGAATGGAGAGGCTTGTCCCTGGCTCACCTGGCAGCTTCCCCTAAGTCACCATTTTCAGCACATTCACAATTCCTTGTGATAATGCCGGAATGGTGGCTGCTCTGGGCCCTAGGTATGAACCACTTTATTTTGCTTCCCTGATACATCTGCACAGCCCTAAGAGAAGCTCTGGAGATCTTCAAAATGTAAATGCACAATGGGTGATTGAAAATAGGCCCAAGCCTTGAGTAGACCCATTAGAAGATGCTTGTCTTCAAGGAAAAACAAAACAAGTCCAGTTGCCTTTTGAACAACTTCTGGGACAACCATGACCTGGATACGCACATACTCGTTAGAATAGAAGACCCAGTGGGACCAGATGAGGAGGAAAACTGGTACAAGGGCTATAAGGACCCCAAAGGAAGGGAAGCAGAGCATGGGTTGTATCAGGGGAACAGGGAGGCCTTGGGAGGCCCAGGATTGGTTTTTCAGGGCCTCCCCACTCCTGAGGCACACCATGCCCCCTTTAATGACCTGGAAATTCCTTTAATGACTGTATCAGGAGAGTAATGGATGGAGCTCATTAAACAAGGTCATTCTGCTTAATAGCCATGAAAACCTGCAACATAATAAGCAGACTGCATTACGTCAAAGGGTAAGAAGTGGCTATATATACAGTATTGTTCCCTACAATATTCCCAGGAATAATTTAGGAATATATGCCTTGTATTGTAGATAGAGAGTCTAACACCGAAAACAAATCTTATTATCTGTATGGCTCTTGTTTCAACCCACAGGTTACCCATTGAAAACTCACCATTTTTCCCCAGAGGAGTTTTCTGACTGACTCTATGAGTCCTCTGATTCTTTAATTTAAATAATACAATTAATTTGAATCTGGAATTTCTTCCTTCCAATTTATTAATAACAGCTTCATGCAATTATTATATTCTAGCAATTATTTGCTAGTACATAAAATTGCTGCACCTCTATTCATAAAAATCACAGCGTTTCTTCCACCAATAAGTTTATGAAACAAGGTTTGACCTCTTATGATTCCTCATCTTTTCTGTGATTTCCTTTCTAAGCAGTTCAATTTATATATTCTGCTATGTGCTATTTTAAAAGATTTGCATATACATTCTTCTATTTTATCCTAAGCAAATGGAAATCTTCAGGCTTTTAAAGCAAATAGAAAATCATGGCTATTTTCAGCTTCATCTGATAATTAGCTGTCTTCTGGCTTTAAAAAAAGGAAGAAAGAAAGAAGAAGAAAAAACACCAACTGCACTTCTCTGGTGACCTTAATGATCATATTTAGAGATAAGAAGATTTCTGTTCTAGAAAATTACACTAAAATAAAATTGGTCCACGGGAAAATTGCAATGCAGTTAAAGTGATGTCAACATTTCACATGAGGTAAGGCAATATTCAGGAAAGTCACAGAAAAGTTCACATCCTGTATATTTATTACTAGATGTCATGAGATACCCAAAGGTAATGCAAAGGTCCTTGGTATTTTAGAAGGTTAGACAGAATAGCAAAGATGGAGGAAGAGATAGATCAGAATAGATTGCCAGTTAGTTTTCATTTTGGCAACAGACATTTTATTTTGCTCCCAGATGTTAAACTGAAACAAAAAACAACAACAAGTCAACAGTTCAGCAACCTAGTGGGAACCCTGTTGTTTAATTGGAAGTGATAACATTAAGGGCTGATCTGCCTGGTGTAATTTCCATTGTACAAAGACAGCTACTTTACAGAATACAAAATCATGACAACATCCTCAGTTTTCTCCTAGCCCACCTGAACTGTAAAATCTACCCATCTCTTCTTGTTCTGCATCAATAACCATGTTTCTATTCTGACCTAGGCTTCCCAAGAACATGAAGCAAACTCCTTGTCCTGACAAACTGCCTTTTATTAATTTACTGTGAATTCTGCTCATTCACATCCAGCAAAGTCTTTCAAGGGAGGATTTACAGCAGTGGTGGGTTGCAGGCTGGGCATACCAGAGCCTGCCCAGAGCACCAGGTACTATTCTGGTATGGTGCTCCGGAGGACCCACCTGCCCGCCCACGCTCCTTACCTGTCTTTAAAGTCTTCGGTGCTTCTGCGCACGTGCACAACACGTACAGCACCTGTGCGATGCTCCGCTGAGCATCTGGAGCATCACAGAGGCTTGTGGAGGCGTCATTGGACAGTATAATGCATGCGCGCGCTGCGTGCATGTGCACTATGTGCACTGGACAATGCCGGGCCTGTTCCAACCATACCGGTTGGAACGGGATCCGGAACCCACCACTGATTTACAGTCACAGACCTTATCTGGCTTGGAGAGCTGACATGCCAATACCTGCAAAACTTGGCAAGGAGTCTCGGAGAGTCATGAACCAATTAAGCAAACTAATTGTCTCCTGAAAACTCCACTCCCCTTTCGCTCCTCTTTTATTTCTTCTGAGAGGGGCCATTCATCATCCACCTGTGGCTTTACTCCCAAGTCAACCCCTGTTCTTTAGCTGCTCCCTTCGTCTGGCAACTCTGCACATGCACACACTGGGAACACACTCCAGCTGTTCGTCTGCCTCACTGATGTCTGACTCTGAGGTAGTTGATAATTGACATACAGCTCTGGCCCCCTCTTTGCCTCTAACACAGAGTCCTCAGCAGAGCCTTCCTCAGATTCCAGAAGTGGCCCATGTTCTTCCCCAACCTCCTCACTGTCCGAATCTGCTGCCAGCTTTGCCGGCCACTGGCGGGCGACAAGAGTTTCCCAAACTTTGCCAAATGAGCAGTACTGCAGGATCTGCCGGTTTACTCCTTTTCTGGCACTCCCCCTCTTTGATTACCATCCCACCATCCAGAATAGTTTTCTCTGGAATTGTTGGACTATGAAATGTTAGGTCTTTTTTTAAAAAAATCAGTCCACATGTGATCTACTGGAACTCTGCAAGTTTCTCATGGATCAATAAAGCTCATTGGAAGCATTGAGCAAGGGATGGACCCTAAACTACCTCTAAGGTCCCTTTCATCTGTATGAATCTATGTCCATTAGTGGTCGATGAGCTCAAGCAAATGGAAATCACGTGTCTTCAAAGGTTCGCCATGGAAAGGAAAGAAATCACTACTTGCTACTTCTCCTCAGTACTCCTGAAACTGGCAAAAAAGTTATGAATCTACCAATTATGATAGCCACCAACATTTTTGCCAAAGCTTGAAATCAGGATAATGGACTTTAAGCTAAAGATGTATTAGCATGGGAGACAAACAGCTAATGGTTGCTATGTCAAATTGCTGTAAAACACTAATCTCATTCAATCTACCAAAAAGATTCTAGGCATAAATGAGCCGTAGGTAGCTCTTCTCAACCTTTCCTACCAATACTAACCTACATATTTTAGTAGCTGCTGCTGATTCCCAAAACCAGGAATAAAAGGCACATCATCCATTTGTCACAATAAAGAAGAAAGGAACATGTTGCTGTGGAGATGGTAATGGGATAAAGACTTTATAAAACCTCTTAAATATTAAAAGTGATTAAATATTAAAAGTGAATTTATGACAATTACCCTGTCCCAAGGTCACTGTATGAGGAGGCCAAATTCACTAAACCATTTTACTAACTTAACAACTGCAGTGAGTCACTTAACAATTGTGGCAAGAAAGGTCATGAAATGAGGCAAAACTCATCTAACAAATGCCTCACTTAGCAACATGTTGAGTTTAATTGTGGTTGTAAGTAGAAGATTACCTGTATCCTTTAAGCTGAACTTGACTACTACTGAGTTTATAAACAGTACAAAGTAGTTTTATTGGCAGAATATGGGAGATATTTGTCATCCTATCCAAATTATTTCAGATTTCTCAGCATTTTCCTTTCCCTTCCACTTGAGCTATCTTGTTTATCACTAATGCTGTGTTGAAAATGTATTTCTTTTAACTATTAAACTCTCTTACTCATTTTCCTGTAGAAGCTTCTTTCTAATGCCTTGATCCACAGGGAGAACAATTTATCTTCACCCATGGGGAGAAGAACAATTTAGTGAAATATCATGAGTGAGCTGTGTGAAGTTCTTGCACTAAATTCAGTTATGGGATGGCCAAAGGGTATAGATGCGCATGAATTTTCATTGTACAATTATTTTCTCAACTGATCTTCAGGATTCTTACATTCCTGCATTTCAAGCAGAATCCCAAAGGAACAAGAACAGGGAATTCCAACCAAAACCAGAAGACCAATTTCAGCAGGCCAGGAGCAAAACAGAAAGACTGAAACCCTGTTAATTTTCTTGTAGCTCTCTTTAGTATCATCAGCCATAATGCTTTTCTAAACTGTCTCTCTGGCTGTGATGGTTTAAATGTTTGCCAGAGGCAGTGGTGCTAAAAAGTTTAATTTTCTTGTTGTCCTCTGTAACACTATATTTAAAAAATGTGAGATGGTTATACTGAGTGTTATTTCTCCCTTCCATCAGATCCGAATGTGACAGTAGTGCATTAAACAAGAATCTGGAATAGGTAAATGGGAGTCAATGAAGTTAAGCACTTCCCATTACAAAATAATTGTAATGCTAAAAAAGACCTTGCTAGCTGAACAAGTGCCTGATCTAGACACAAACACATTTTCCTCTCGTATGCTATGTGGGGATGTTGAATTCTCAGCCAACAGCTGTACTTCCATGATCAATTAATGCAAAGGGTGAGGGAATATGAAAGAAATGCATTCATCATTGATGCATTCAATCAGATTTAATTAATCCTCACTATCTAATTTTCAAAGATTGTTTAATAACAAACTCATTTATGAGCCCGTTGGCACAGTGGTTAGAGTGCAGAACTGCAGGCTACTTCTGCTGACTGCTGGCTGCCTACAATTTGGCAGCTCCAATCTCACCAGGCTCAAGTGTGACTCAGCCTTCCATCCTTCCAAGATGGGTAAAATGAGGACATAAACTGTTGAGGGCCATATGCTGACTCTGTAAAACCACTTAGAGAGGGCTGTAAAGCATTGTAAAGTGGTATATAAGTCTAGGTGCTATTGCTATTTATATTCTCTTACATGTATTGCTTGAAATTATGAGATATGATAGATTGCTGCCCTGAAATGATCTGGGTGGAAAATGCTCACTCCCCTGGAAAATGTTATTCAATCCATTTTCAAAATTGTGCAAATCATTAAAAATCTATTTTTAATTGTGTATGGGCTTGTTGAAAGAACTGCTTTAACATGATCCCCAAATGGCACAAGAATATTCAGAATATAGGTAGTCCTTGACTTACAATAGTTTGTTTAGTAACCATTCAAAGTTGCAACGGAGCTGAAAAAAGCGATTTATGACCGTTTTGTAAAGTTATGACCTTTCCAGCATTCCCATGAACACATAATCAAAATTCAGATGCTTGGCAACTGGTTCATATTTATGACCATTGCTGTGTCCCAAGGTCATGTGATCATCTTTTGCAACCTTCTGACAAGCAAAGTCAAGGGGAAATCCAGATTCACTTAAGAACCAGGCTACTAACTTAACAACTGCAGTGATTCACTTAATAATTGTGGCAAGAAAAGTCATAAAATGAGGCAAACTTAATGGTTCACTTAGCAATTTAAATTTTGGGCTTAATTGTGGTTATAACTTAAGAATTACCTGTAATTTGTTCTGATTTGATTATCAATGTCTATCCAAAGTCTGCATCAAGGTAGGTAAGTGCTGCTCTCCTTGTAGTTCTGATGTAGGATAGTGTTGGTGGCTATGTTTCCCCTCAATCAAATCAAATCAAATCATCTTTATTACAGATTGGCATAATATTCCCAGTCTAACTGCTAGGTGGAGAAAAATGCATCTATTACTCCA
This sequence comes from Natrix helvetica, assembly GCF_964273705.1. Classification (NCBI taxonomy): domain Eukaryota; kingdom Metazoa; phylum Chordata; class Lepidosauria; order Squamata; family Natricidae; genus Natrix; species Natrix helvetica. The sequence continues at coordinate 71,383,334 of NC_138549.1, read as the reverse complement.
TTAAAATATTGGTGAATGATGTTGGGTTATAGGTATCTGGGAATCAGAGATCATTTACTCTTCGTCACCAGAAGTTGTTATAAATATGTTGACAGTTTAACAATCATATTGAAAACAAAATAAATGTCCTATGCCAAAATTCAAATTACCCTAGTGTCAGATGATTAGGTGTTCATTGCAATGGTTGTTTACCATTTAGATTAATTCTGAACACATTACTATTATTCCAGAAGAGTAGACAAATGTCAAAAAACTAACCAATCAACCAAAGTCCTTGCTTGATGAGTCAGCGATATGGTGGTACCTTACAAGACAATAGGAGGAAAATGCATCTTAGCCCCTTTATGCTTCAAAGAGAAATTTTTGGCAAATTGCATTGTTACAAAGAATGACAATAAGAGATCACTGCAAAGATTAACGGCCTTCACAACTCCTGTTGTCTACAAGACTTTGAATATGTTTTTTGAATGTCTAGCATATATTAAGGTAAAAGGTAAAGGTTCCCCTGCACATATATGCTAGTCATTTCCTATTCTAGGGAGTGGTGCTCATCTCCATTTCAAAGCCGAAGAGCCAGCGCTGTCCGAAGACATCTTTGTGGTCATGTGGCCGGCATGACTAAATGCTGAAGGCACACAGAATGCTGTTACCTTACCCCCAAAGATGGTCCCTATTTTTCTACTTTGAACTGCTAGGTTGGCAGAAGCTGGGACAAGTAACGGGAGTTCATTCCGTTACGCGGCACTAGGGATTCGAACTGCCGAACTGCTGACCTTTCTGATTAACAAGCTCAGCGTCTTAGCCACTGAGCCACCGCATCCCTTCTGGCATCTATTAGTGAAATATAAATTGAGAAAAGTGAGCTGGAGTGGAATATTACCTCTGTTCTAAAGTAGAAATCTACTACCTCAAAGCACTACCTCCAAACTGTCTCAAAAGTTTTTACTAAATGTACTTTTGTAATGTGATAGAATGAAAATTTATTGAATACATGCTAAAAGGAGATACTGTTCATGAGGAGATAAACCAGATTTTGACATTTTATATATAAATGAAATAAAGACAAGTATAGTTTGACCCCCAGTGTTTCTTTTTGAAGTGTTCTTCAGCATGCCCTTTAAAACTCATGTTGTCTTGGGTCAGAAAACTTTGCACATCTTATTTCTAAAAGGAACAGTTTGGAATGCAATGTATTTCATGGCCCAATTAAAAGCCCTGATTTCATTTTTAAAGGCTTATATGAAAAAAAAATGTCTGAAACCACAAGTTGGTCCAGGAGTACAGAATTTAACAAGAGTTACTTATGCTAACTTCTATTAAGTGGTAAAGTCTGCAAGGGAATTCTCTGGCACTTATTTGAGCATCAGTAGAACCCTTGATTGATGCTTTATCAGGATCCAAAATCAGGTGGAGAATTACTTTGTGCTTGAAATAAACATGAGATCTTCAGATCTTGCCATCAACCTGTCATTGTCAAAACTTGAAGGGGAAGAGTCCATCTACCTGGTCCCATTCCTTCATACATGATTACATTCAGAATAAGGATCAGTCCCTATGTAAACACACATCTGTGTGATTCTAGAACTAAATCTTTGGCCAGATCACTCGGACATCTGTTGTGTGGCCATTTATCAGGAGCACTGCCTCAGGAGGCAATGGATTAATGCCTGTAAAATGTCAATTGTTTTATTTCCTGGAAATGATAGTATTCATTCACAAATGGTAGATGATTCAGAAGGCTATTTTATGGTACATTTGGAAGATTTGAGATCAAGCAACTGCACACAAGATAGTTGTTCTGCTGCAAAATGTTCTTACCTGAAATAACATTGCCTTGACAGACTGCAGTGCACAGCTCCAAAGGTTAAATAAAACTGGAGTGCACTGGGAATACTACTTTCACTAGACCTGGAAGTCTGTTTTCAGTATTGATTATTATGCCTCTCTGAGAACATGAAACATAGTGTTGCAAGTGAACTTCAGCTCTAGTATGTTGCTCCTTGGTGGTTACAATGAGAAGGTAGGTCTACTGGAAAAAAAAAGAAAGCATTACCCAACCTTGGGGGATTTTGGGGGAGAAATTGGCAGCAGATTCATCTGTTTCATTTCTCATTCAAGACCTATTAAGAGGGTTCCCTGGGAATATCAGTTGACTGTGAGACACTGGGTTATTACAAGAAATAAAATATTGGGCAAAGTAAAATAACAAACATTGAACCTAGGGGGGAAATAATGTGCAGAGGTGGGTGGAAACAAGGAAACCACCAGACTAGGCCTGAATGCAGGCTCTCAAAGAAAAGAATCACCATGCTACAGTTCATGCCATGGTTAACAAAAGACAGAGATGACAAGGAAAAGAAAATTTGATGAAGGCTGGTTGCTGGTGACATCATTTTGAGTAATTTCACCATTTATACATATTACCGTTGGATATTGGTATCTTATCCCTCCCAATGTCCCTTGAAAACTTGGACAGTTTGCAATGGGGAAACTTGATTAAATTTGTGTGGAGAAAAGTATGATATGCTTAGGCAAATAGCATTCAATAAAAGTTTTATAGAGCCTTTATGCATGCTGTAGATTTTTTCTTGAGAATTTCAATTATTGCATAAGCTTGTATTTCTATTCAGAATACATGAATGACTCCCTTAATTTTATTAATGATTTGAATCAGTAATTAAATCCTCAATCACCCCTCTACTGACCAATATTTTGCACACAAAAATCTGAGCTACCTCTAGGGTTCAGGAAACTGGAAGGGAAATGTTTTGCATGCATGTCTTACCAGGGAAATTGAAAGGGGAAAAGAGAGAGGGAAAATTCTATTGATTTCAGAGCTTTCCCATTGTCAATTTTTTTTGTCCCTTCCCAATATTTATGGTTGCTAACATTGGCACCAGGCTTCTGCCATTTGCATTTGACTGAGCCAAGGAAAAAACACCTGAACTATCAATAAAAAAAAATATATACAGTTAATCTATACTTATATTTGCTTTTGCATACACACAGCAGAACAAAGGCCCAATGAGAGGGCTATCAATTTATGTCAATGGAGCATGTATCAATGTATGTATTGAGATGTATATTGTAATTTCTAAATGTCTAGCTAGCCTGCTGATTCAAACCTTGAAATTAATAGACGTTATACCAAGTTTCATTACTCAGATGAATATGGCTGATCTTGAAAAATCTAAAAAGGGTGGTCCAATGTTAATATTTAGATTGATCATCAAAAAACTCAGTTCCATACAAAAGAATTTTTGAAGAAGGCAGTGGCACCAGGAGTTCATTTTGAAACAAATTTTATCTTTATCTTTAGATAAAGACATGAATATAAATGCTATACATTTATGCATATAGCTATAGAGACAAATACAGATAGATAGATAACATAATTCAGAAACAGATATATGGATGGTGTAGATTAATAGGTATAAATACAGATACAGAACTTTATGTTGATAGTTGAATATTGAAGAATTTGGGGATATTGCCACCAAAAATATCAGGATAAATTTTGGACTGCAGGAATATTATCTGGTTTTAACCAATGAAAGATTATATACATTATTTTTGCCTGAAAAAAGAAAAAATCTCAGAAAGAATGCCAGTCATAAATATGTGGCTGATAACACTGTATTTTCCTTTAGTTTAATCACAAAATATGTCAAACTGAGAAAATTAAGAGACTCTGAATGTGTTCAGAGCAGCGGTGGGATTCACTTACCTTCCTTACCCATTTGCAAATGTGAGCATGCTCCCTTCGCACACACGCACATACTGCATCTGTGCATGTGCACTTCCTTCTGCATATGCACAATGCTTATGAATTACATTAAGTCGGGGCAGGTGGGCTGATCCACCCACAGCCATCAATATCGGTTTGCCCAAACCGGAGAGAACTGGCTGAATACCACCTCTGGTGTAAATGCTTGTCCATTTTCTCATAGTTATTAACAGTATGAGTGCCAACTTGGTGAAGTGGTTAAAGCATCAGGCTAGTAACCAGGAGGTCATGAATTTTAGCCCCACCTTAGGCACAAAGCCAGTTGGGTGACCTTAAGCCAGTCACTCTCAGCCCTAGGAAGCAGAAAATAGAAACCACTTCTGAAAAACCTTCCCAAGGAAACTGCAGAGACTACTCCAGACAGTCACCAGGAGTGAAGACTGAATTAAAGGCATCAAAATGAGAGAAATCATAATGATTAATAAAAAGTTAACATCATAAGTGATCCATGCACTGGGCCATTTTAATGAGGTTATTTATTTCACATATCTCAAGACAAAATCACTAAATCTAAGTTACAAATAACTTTAATGCTGCTATGCAACTTGTTAAAAACATAGTTAAATAATTCAATCTAAATTTGTAATTAAGTTGCAAAGTTAATTCAATACAAAGATGTGATAGAAATGCCTGCAAAGCAAATTACCAAATATAATATTTTCAATTTATTATTGGGAGGAAATAATAAAAGAAGATGCTCAAAATCTTCTTTCTTAAACTCTTCTAAATAAATCTTAGCATTATATTATTGTGTCTGGATAAATGGTCTCTGCTGCAAGCCTCCCTATACTAAACAAAAGGAAATCTTTCTCCTACAAGATGTGCACCTTATTTAACCAATGCAGTATAGTGGTATGGATTATCTGAGTTGATTGCAAGTGATCTCCTCCCCACTTCCTTCTGCTGTTCACTTTATCGGGACATTTAAAAGAATAAGCATTTCCATAAAATATGTGAAGGATCATTAAGCATTGTGGAGTGTACACAATTGCTGTGCTAATAATTAAGAAAAAATTCTTAAATGTTTCTTGCCATTAGGGATGGGTATAATTGCATTGGTTTCACAGTAAGCCATTGATGAAAAACAATCATGTATTTGATGGCACATTGAACAACTCAGTTATATTTGAAGATTAAAAAATCCCATGTTTATTACAGGGGGGAGAGTGTCTTATTTTTATATCAGTTTTCTTCCATCCCTCGCTTTTCTTTCCTTATCCTTCAATCCATTGCTGGAAGAGAAATAGATTTCCCTTCCTAGTAGAGCAGTCTGTAATAGTTCAATAATAGCTTCTCCAACTTTTCTAAAACCAGAATTAAAGTTCTGCTTCAAAGTGAAGCTGGGGCAACATTTGTCATTTGGAGACATTCAGCTTCAATTGTTGGAGAAAGAAAAGACAGTTAGGGGCAGATAGGATAAGTTTGGGATGGTGCTCCTGAAATTGCTATTATGTAACAAATTGTTTGTTTTGTTTTTTGCCTGTTTTTCATTGCTTCATGTTATCACAATCAGCCCTTACTTCCAAAGACTTGAATTAAAATCACTGGGCACCACCAAGAATGGTGAGTTGGGTATGTGGGTATGGTGCATGTGTTCATGATGGTGGAGGATGAAAGCAACTTCCAAGAACTTACCAGTAAGAAGAACTAGCTTGTTCTCTCAACAAAGGCAGTAACCAAAACCTTTTTAACATGGAAGGAGATAGTGAATAATTGGATCCAAATTTTCATTTCAACTTACTAAATTTGGATCTCTTAAATATATCTGCAAATTTTGGTAGAAAGCCAGATTTTAAAGCATACTGCAGGACAATGAGCACAGAGTATCCACTGAAGTGCACACATACTATAGAAATAATCTGAAAAAAGATTTGTGATAGAACAGTATCCCAAATTCAGAAAACTGGAGAGAGATTGAAATCCACTTTCTTTGTGGGTTTGTTTATTTATTCATTTGTTTGTTTTATTCAATTCAAGATGATGTACATACCTAATGCTACTGTCTCCTATTTTCTCACAAAGACTCTGTGAGGTGGTTTGGACTGAAAGAGAATCACTGGTGCAAAGTCACCTAGCTGGCTTCTGTGCCTAAAAGGAAAACTAGACTTTATAGTCTCCAGACTTCTAGAAAGGAAGACTAGACTCCATAGTCTTCTAGTCCAGCATTTTGACAACTACACCAAATTAATTGCCTATGGTTTTAGCTGTTACAGGGTGGCAGTGGGGAATAATGGAAGGGTGGGGTTGTTTTTATGCTCCGCTAAGTTGAATAAATTATGGGAAACTACAACAACGTACAAATAATATTAAGCAAATAAATGAAACTCTTATAAAAAGAGCCAGTGTTTACAGGAACAGCAGTCTTGAAAAAGTTTTTATGGAGACTGCGATCACCTAGAAATTGTGTGAGAATATAAAACAGGTCGAGTATTTTTGTCTTGCAAAAATCAATACCTGTGATTCCTTTTGCTGAATTCCTTGCTTGTAATTGGCAGCCGATGGGCCTCTTTCAAAGGCCAACACAACTACCAAAAACTGTGTCAAAGACAGTCACTTCTTTCTGATCTATTTATCCACCTTCCTACACAAACTTCAGACAGTAGGCCCCAAGTTTTAGGCAATTTGAAATAGATATCACTGTGAAAGTGATTCCCTTAGCAGCAGGCAAGCAATCTGAAGTGAGCAAAGAGCTTTTGAGCAGAGCAGCCATTAAGTCACACTTGGGAAGGACTCATGGAGAAAAGTATTACAGACCACACCAAATGTGTTGATCAATAGGATTAGATTCACCATAGATACACTCTCTTCACTGGTTTAGTATCCTCACACTGAAACAGATTTTTCATTAAGATTCTTCAAGAATAGAATAAAAACTTTATTGTCACTTTAAATGTACACTACTCAGCATACATTAAAATTAAATTTTGTTACATTCAGCTCTCAAAGGATAACCATTATGTGCATGTGCGCACGTGCGTGCACACACACACACACACACGACACAGAAAAACATCAGTCTATTTCAAATGTATACATATACATGGTGAAAAAAAGAAGAATCCTGCAAGTTTACAAGACGGATGGCAAAAGGAACAAAGCTGTTACGGAATCTAGTACTCCTGCTATAGATACTTCAAAACCTTCTCCCAGAGGGAGCAACAGAAACAGACCGTAGAGTGGGTGTGGGGTTTCTAATAATGCTTCAAGCTCATAGCATACAGTGCTTATAAGCAGTATGCTGAATAACAGCAAAAGAGCTTCCTATAATCTTTTCAGCTGTCCTTACCACTCTCTGGGTGGACCTTCTGTCGGAGGCACTGTTACCACCAAATGAAACAGTGAGGCAGTTTGTTAAAATGCTCTCAGTCATCCCTCTGTAAAAAGGATGGGAGGAGAAAGATATGGTCTTGTCATCCAATTCAGGAAATGCAAATGCTGGTTTGCACACTAATAGATTCTTAGCAAATATACAGAGGTTTGTGGATCATTGAAAGGGCACTTATTCTTAAATTATTAAATAAAGTAGCATTTTCAATAAATGTTTAAGGGGAGATTAATAGTATTATTAATAGACAACTACATTTCTTGTAAGAAAACTGATTTTGAATAAGAAGCTTATGATAAGTGATTGACCTTTAAACAGTGTATGATGGGTTGTCATTTTATGAATAGTTATTATATTATCCTTTGCCTTCTGCTCTTCCTACAGTGTGTACAGCCTCCCATTCTCTTAAAATATCCTTGTAGACAGTTCATTCTACAGTACAAACATGTAGCAAACCCAACCCAACACTAGATCCACTAGACATTAATGACTCTTTGGGAAATTCTGCAACTGAGTTTGCAAAACGTGATAAACTCCTGCCCCCACCCCCACCCCAAACTTGGTAACTTTAAGATGCATGGACAACTCCCAGAATTCTGCTGGATGGGGAATTTGTGGTATTAAGGCACACATCTTAAAATTGCCAACGTTGAAAAACTGTGTTAAGCCTAAACCTGCGCTATTTTCCTATACTATATTGCTAAAAGTATTCGCTCGCCCATCCAAATAATCAGAATCAGGTGTTCCAATCACTTCCATGGCCACAGGTGTATAAAATCAAGTACCTAGGCATGCAGACTGTTTTTACAATCATTTGTGAAAGAATGGGTCACTCTCAGGAGCTCAGTGAATATCAGCATAGAACTGTGATAGGATGCCACCTGTGCAACAAATCCAGTCGTGAAATTTCCTCGCACTTAAATATTCCACAGTCAACTGTCAGCTGTATTATAAGAACGTGGAAGTGTTTGGGAACTACAGCAACTCAGCCACAAAGTGGTAGGCCACATAAACTCATCCAACATCAGTGTGTGACCTCACAAATGCGCTTCTGGAAGAATGGTCAAAAATTCCCATAAACACACTTCTAAACCTTGTGGACAGCCTTCCCAGAAAAATTGAAGCTGTTATAGCTGCAAAAGGTGGACCAATGTCATATTGAACCCTATGGATTAGGAATGGGATGTCACTTACAGTAAATTCACATGCGAGTAAAGGCAGGTGAGCAAATACTTTTGGCAATATAGTGTATAATTATTGTGTTCCAAGAACATGTTATACCTAAACAAATATCTGTATGTTATGACTTTACTTATAGAATGTTGTAAGACAATGGTTAGGTTTAACCAACAAACTGATCCAATGGATACTCAATTTTGTATTAGCCAAGTTCACTAGTACAGATCCAGTCTACTTATTACTTTTAGAGAATTAATGGTTCCCTAGCCTATTCATTAATCTTCAACTCTTATCCTTCCCAACCAGCATAGACAATGACTGAGTTGTCCATGTCTTCAAGGTTTTCTTAAGGTGGGACATTCATCAACAATGGTGATGTCTCTGCACACATGTCCTTGATGTCTTACTTGATTGACATTCCTTTCTACTTTCTATTCTACTTGGATGTTTACAGCAACCTTATTTTTGCCTTGCAATTTTTTTTAAAAAAAAAACCATTTAAGGCTGTTCCTGATGTTCTGTTTTGTTTTCATACAATGGAGCAACACTTACTATAGTATTTTTCTTTTTCTACTTAGAGTGAGTTGAACTGACCTCTTGAAATAAAGAAATCAGCAAGAGCTTGACAAGATATTAATATATTCCAGGTATATCAATGCAGGCAGGAAGTGTGTAAATGTAGAATTCTGTGCATCCTTTTTCATGTCTAGCAGAGAAAAGCAATTGTACTTGGAAAAGATGCCAACAAATCTCTCCTATTCTCTTGTCTTCTCTTTTCCCTCCCTCCCTCCTTTCCTCCCTGTTGTGTATTTTAGTGTGAAGGGCAGATTTTTATTTAGGGCAGGAAAATAGCTCAACCTTGTCTAAGATGGTTCACCTGTCCTTCTAGCTTATCTATTATGAAACTGAATTAGAGTCTTACTTGCTCATCCAAGTGGGAATAAAAAGTGGGAGAAAGCATTGCTGAAGTGCCAAAGAATCACATTTCTGATTAATGCCTACTAGCCTTGGAGATTTAAAGCTACATGTGATGTCAGAAACTTTCTAACAGTCTAAAATAGGCAAGAGATGCATAAAATGATCATGACTTTTAGCCATTATCAAATGTTTTAAATCTAACCATAGGCAAGGTTATTTGTAAGGCTATGATATTTCCAAAGTCTGATGCAAACTGGCCTGGTTTGAAACTTTTGAACTAAGATAAAACTTTAAACCAAGTTATATGACAGCTTTCACACTTTCCTAATGTGTGGGACCTATTGAGAGGAGACAAGTCGGAGATTAAGCATTTAAATATATCTCTGACTAATGTGGGAACCAGAGGTTGGTTGATTGGTTATCTGCCTTTAACTGATTAATGGTTAAAAATTAAATGCATTTACTGGAAGCAACTGCAATTATGTTCAGTGTGACTTAGTGTTAAGGAATGAAACCTATAATTACTGAGCCATAAAATATAACTATTTATATGTCTTCAAAGCTGCAGCTCTGAATCATTTCTGAAGTGTTAATAGAAGTATAAGATATCACAATAATTTAATAAATAAGATGTATTATCCACCAACAGAAGGAAAGAAATAATATTGCTATTATTTCTCTTTTCACCCACTTTACAGTTGCCTACCAGTACTAACAAAAGCAACTAATAATTTCCTAGATGTTATTACCAAATTATCAAATCTTGAAACTGGGTAGAAGAGTTTGAATTCTGTTTCAGCATCTGTGGGTCCCATCCAGTTTGTTTGCTTCTTCTTCACCACCTTGTATAAAATAATCTGAAGGAAAACTACACTTTCGTAACAATTCTTTTCACACGATGAGAGAAAAGAGTCCACAGCTGCAAGAAAGCTATTGTTAGCGTGTCAGGATAGTCCCATTTAGGTCTCATCTAGACAGGTAGCTAAACTCCAGAGCACAAGCTGGCACAAATGTATGTTGCTTTCTTCTTTTATGACAGCTGATTTATATTCTGCCTCAATAGTAATCTAGATACTGGTGAGTATATAGCAGTAGTATGGTACTGATGAATAGTTATGTTTTAATGTAGAAAATGTTTTTTTTTTTAAGTTTGACTGTTGGATTTCCTGCCTGGGAATGGGGGATTATAACCATTATTCTTTCTAATGTGGTCAATTCTGTTTGGCTTAGATTGGCATGCTTAGCACTCTGGTTTGTAGAATGGGTAGTCTCAATTCATCTCTTCTGCTTTATTGAAAACCCTACTCATCCACCGATTAAGCAGATCAGACACTGCAGCCTCCCTCTTACCGCACAGTTGATACACAATTATATTTTTCAGTTGCCGTCTCACTCTGTTTCACTCACTTTCCCACTTATTTATCTTTCAATCTTTCTTGCTCACCCTTCTCTCATGCTCTCCCGAACTCTCCATTTATTGCTCATTGCATCATTCTATTACTTGCTCCATTTTTCTTTTGCTTCATTGCCTACTTACTTGCCCATCATTGCATTATTTCCACTGCTTCATTTATGTGCTTGCTCCCTTTGTTCTCCATCTCCTTCTTTCTGACTTTTACACATTCTTTTGGTCACTCTCTCCTTTTTCTCCTGGGTTTGTCCTTCTCTTAGTGACTTGCTGGCCTACTGGTGAAGACACTCACCTTCCATTCAGACGGTTGAAAGAATTCAATCATAAATAGAAGCAGATGTTTCTCTCCTAGGGTGCAAAGAAAAAATATCTGCTGCGAATTCTGCATGGTGGCAGGAAGGGCATCTGGCCAGGAAACACTTAGCTCCATCCAGTCACCCTGACTCTACCCCAAATATAGATTACAGGGTCATACAAAGAGAGATTGTCTTTCTCTCACTCCTATGCTCTTTCATAACCTTTCCATATTTCTTGCTTGTCCTTTCTCTCAGTGGGATCTATTGAGAAGTACAAATAAGCACCCACTTCTCCCACTTCAGCCAATGTTCCACTATGCAAGCTGTTTGTCAATCAGGACACTCATGTATCCATGTAGATCTCCTGTGCCTGATCCATCCTGTTTCCCAAGCTAAGGTGGCTATGGAGAAAAAACTATCAGTGGTTGACAAAAAGGACCCCCCTGCATCATCACGATACTTCCACCATGATTATAGAAAGCCTTGTATTAAAAGAAGATGGGAAATACCCTTTTAATATAAGATCAGATAAATACAAATTTATGAGTTGGGGGATGAGATGTAGGCTAAGATGTGAGGACATCCCAAAGAGTGGTGCATAGATATGTACGCTTCTATTCATTTATTCCTTCGATTTTTAAGGCTACCTAACTCAACAACTGAATTAATGATTTGTGGGGATGAGATGTCATTTTTTCAGGCTGAAGTATGTGTAAAACATCCTTCCTGAAAAGCAAATTGAAATATATTTGAGGCTTTGGAAATTCATTCTTTTCTCTGGTTATTTTGATCCTGCATTTTGCCATTTGTTTCCTTGCATCATATCCAACTGATATTTCCTAACCCCCCAATCCTTAAAGACCTGTTTCTATTTACAAATTTTAAAACCTTCTTTTAACCTTCTTTTAAAACTTTGTTCTTAGGTAAAAGCTGGGAAAATTAAATCAACCTGGCATCAATTTTTCTCAAGGTGTTCAAAGCAAAATATCACACAGCATCAAAATAATTATATTTTGGGTATAGTTTCTAGCTTTGTTACAAAATAAAATGACTTGCTTTTTATTTTTATCCACAGTAAAAAACTTTAACCAATAAAGCATTGGCCTGAAACATTATTGCAATCTGCAAGTCAAAAATCATTTCCCTTATAGTTTATACTAATATTGAAACTGAGATTCAGGCTGTACATTGCCTGTTGTTGTTTTTATTAGTCCCTTACTAAATGTTATCTGTAAAATTGGAAGTGCAGTGCATTGTTTAGATGTTATTATCCACAAATGACATCTAATTTGTGTAATTATTGCTGTCAGAAGTTTTTTTTTTCCCAGTCTGTTCAATGGAAATCTAAAATATTGGTCAGCTCTAGATACTTTTAAGATTCTTCTAAATTTCCTGATCATTCTTATAACACTCCTATAAAGGGCTTACCCTATAGTTGCCCCAGGATCGACATGGCCTGCTTACCATTAGTATTCTCACAGTAGTGAGCCTCCAGTGTCAACCTGCTATTGAACCAGAGTAAAGACAGATTGAAGTGATCCATCAGGAAACTGGTGTTTTCCACTGAAAAATGCAATAGAATTCTCTATGGAAATATTCTAATTTGCATTAGAAATAAGAGTCTGATAGAGACCGGCAATTTGCAGGTATTCATTTAGAACTTTCTATTCAGCCACTGGACTCTGTGTCTTCCTTGTATGGTGGCTACCAGAAAGGCTAGAGATAGACCCTCATCTGGCCAACAGTTGTTCCTTTTCATCTTCTTTTACTCTGGAATAATAGCTAATTCCTACAACAATTCCCAGCCTAACAGGATTTCTCCGAAAGGTATTTGTGCTGTGAGAGCAAAAATCATGAGCAAACCTTTCACAGCTCTTTAGGTCAATCACTCAGATGACAGAGGAAGGAAAGTTCTATACCCTTCTTCACTCCATTAAATCAGGAAGTCCAGTGCAAATGTTGAAAGAAAAGAAAAAAGACCCCTGTCTTTCCTTTCCCTGCCTTTAAAATTCAGCACTTGCATGAAGAGTGCTGAACATTTCTCAACCCACAAGAGCTAATTACTGCAAAGAAAATAGCATGCCTTATTTTTTGTGTAGGCAGCAAATTTACTGGTCACACTGCAAAGCTATAATAAAAGCACTGTTGTTTGTACAGTGCTTTAGAAATGTTTTCCTTCCATAATTGGGAGGAGAAGAAAAGATATGGTTGGGGAGCTAGGGAAGAGCCCCACTTCTAGACTGCATATGATGCCACTTAATGATTTCAGGGCTACATATACTTGGCTTTTGTCCTTTTAATTTCATGTTCTCTTTAACTACCCCAAGGCTAAAAATCAAGATGGGCAATAAGTACCAGATTTTTCGGAGTATAAAAGAGGGTGAAAATGTAGGTGCATCTTATACACTGAATGTAGCCCTGCCCACCCACTGCCCCCCCCTTTGGCCTCTTCCTCCTAGCAATTTGCCTCCTTGCAACAAACAGCAAACAGCCAGTTTCAGCACAGCCTGATTAGCACAAGCAGCTGACTGTTGGCCTCCCAACCATCAGCTGTTTCAGCCTGCAATCAGGGGTGGGTTTCAATTTTTTTTACTACTGGTTCTGTGGGCATGGCTACGTGGGGGGCATGTGACTGAGTGGGCATGGCCAACTTGATGTCACTCATGCAACTCAGTCATATGACCCCCCCCTCACCTAGCCAGCCCACCGAAACAGGGTGAGGCAAATTTGCAAGAGGAAGAGGTACTTGCCCGAAAAGGAGAGGTAGTGATTGAATTCGCTGGGGCATAGTGGAGGCCACCTTGAACTTCTGGAGGAAAAACATAAAATAAATCTAACAAACAACATTTAGTACTTCAGGGTTGTTAGGATTGGTGCAGGATCTGTTGATACAATCCAGAATTGTCTTTCTATGGTCCTTTGGGTCACAGTATTGTGACTGCAGGGAACAAGCGTGTATGTGCAATCTGGGCTCTGCAATTTTCCATGGCCCCCGCCATGCCTGGGGGTGTTTTGGGGGTTGCAGCCAATCCTCCTCCCTCTTGTCCTGAACCAGGATTTGGTGAACTTTCCTCTTACCCTCCCACCCTGCTTGCACAGTCCAGTGCCTCTGCCTGCATTTTTTTCCTTTCTCCCGCCCTTTCCTTCTTGTTGTTCTCTCCCCCCCCTTACCTGCCAGATTTATAAACACAGGCATGGCCTCTGGGCTGCAAAGTTGAATGCTTCAATTCCTTCTAGGAAATGTATGATTTTTCCTGGCTGTGAGCTCTGCTCTCCCATCACCACCACTCAACTTACCCATTGCAGGAATTTGATGAAACCTAGCAGCTACTTAGCAGGTCCCAGATCCAAAATAACCCAGCCATTTCCTGCCACCACTGCCCTCTCCTGTCACCGCTATGCTCTCCAGCATGCTGCCCCTGTCCCCACCGCGGCTGCAATGGTGGTGGCTTCAGGAGACTTTGGCCAGTGGTGTGGGTAGGCTAGTGAAAATGCTTACCTGTGTAGCAGGAGGAGGCAGTTCTGTGGATGCATTGGCAAAGGTTAGGCAGGGCAAGGATTGGAGTGGGCTAGTTTGGGGGTCTGGCCAGCCAGCTGTCACTACCAGTTCAGCAACCCACACCCAATTACCACTACCGGATCTCCTGAACCTATCCAAATCAGGAGCAACCCACCACTGGCTGCAATCCCTGCAGCCTGAAACAGCTGATCATTGGGAGATCCGTGCTGAAATTGAAACAGGCTGTTTGCTGTATGGTGCAAGGAGGCAAATTGTTGGGAGACAGAAGCAGATTTTTTTTCCTTATGCTAATCAGGCTAAACTGAAACTGAAACAAGCTTTTGCTGTTTGGTGCAAGGAGGTAAGTAAATAACTATAAATGCCTATAGAATGTTCAAATTATTACACTTATTTTTAAAGACTGCTTTCAGGGTTTCAAATAACATCCAAAATTAAATCAGAGTCCCAGGGAAAGTATTGCTCTAAGTTCCAATTTATTAAGTGAGTCGTGTTGGCACATCTGTACAAATATAGTTTGAAATGTAACAGTGTCCTGTTGTAGTATTAAGATAAAACAGCTGAGTTAGACCCTGACTTAGTCATGTTTGGAGTAGATCTATTTAAATAAGTGGGAGGAGTTAGTGTGACTACATTTAAAAAAACTTTCTGGCATTAATAAGCTGCCTAATGTACATTTCTCCAATTCTTTGCTATTTCTATGGGTCAGGCACACATGCATAGAAATACACCACAAACAGTGTATATGGTCTGTGCTGTTTGCTACAAGGAGGCAAATTGCTGGGAGGCAGAGGCAGATTTTTTTTCCTTCCCAAAAGCTAGGTGTGTCTTATACTTAGGAGCGTCTTATACTCCAAAAATATGGTACTTCTGATTGTGTACCTCACTTTTTAAGAACTTGCAAAAAAAAGTTCATAAACAGAAAGCATATGAGTATTTGTCTGGATCAGAATGTGGTAGGTGACCCTGTCCAGACATTTCAGAAGAGCATCACAAGCATTTCTCACTATCATCCATCCTGGATGTCAACTTGGAGATTAGCCATATTGAACAGCATCTCAAGCATCTCTCACTATTATCCATCCTGGAAGTCAGTTTGGAGATCCACTACATTGGAAGATATCACATTGTAATATATTGTATACTCTGAGATATTACATTGGACAAGTAGAGAGAAAAGGCTGAGCCTTCTAAATTCTCTTTTCTATTAGAAATTTGTACAATTTGCTGTGGCATCTTGCTGCAATGAAACAAACAAAATGTTTAAAAGTTATGTAGTTACTTACCAAGAACATCTACATTATATTAAAATAATCAAATCTTTACAATCCCAAAGGCATGTCACAACTTTTGAGTAGCCCTAATGTTTGGAAATTGAAAGTTGAAAAATGCTTCAACCAATCCCGATAACGGTTCCTGATTAGCGTTGGCACATCATGGTTGGGAAAACTGTTCTAATTCCATATCTTCTTTTGCACTGGAAGAAAGAGAGACCAGGTTTGTCTAGTAGTTAAGACAACCAGACTAGAAATCAAAAGACTGTGAATTTTAATACCAAATAAGGCATGAAAACAGACTGGGTAACTTGTGCCAGTCACTCACTTTCAATTCATCCAACTCACAGGGTTGTTGTGGGAAAAATAAAGGAGTAGCAATCACAATAACACTTAGACTTATATACCTCTCCATAGTGCTTTACAGCACTCTAAGCAGTTTACAGAATCAGCATATTGCAACAATCTGGGTTCTCATTTTACTGACATCGGAAGGCTGGAAGGCTGAGTCAACCTTGAGCCTGGTGAGACCCAATATGCCAAAATGTTGGCAGCTGGTGATCAGCAGAAGTAGTCTGCAGTACTGCATTTTAACCGCAGCAGCTCTTTATGTTTTTAAGGTATTTTTCCTGCCTCAAATTATTCATGAAAATAATAAAGACAGCATATAGATTTAGTTCCTAGCACATTAAAGACTTCCACATTGCAATTCTGGAAAACTCCACTTTGTCAGTGCAGTCACTTTAGAAAGACCAAATATTGACTTGTTACAGGGCAATGTCATAAATTCTTATGATGCACCTCAATCTTTCATCCAGTAGAACATTTTTTTTTCTGATTCCAAATTTGGTTCAGATACAACATTTTAATGATACATAAGAATTTTGGCTGGTATGTCTGCAAATGCGGGTTTTTTAAAAGAGCTTTAAATAGTTTTGTCTTAAGTTATTTTGCAAAGCCTACCAAATAGCTGATTTTTTTTCACAGCCTGACCAAAAGTATAATGGTGAGGGTAGTACTGAATTATACACAGTGACATTTTCACAGCCATCATTAGACTACTGGCACAAAAATAGAACAATTATAAGAATAATCCTTTCCTTTACCTTGTTTTCTATTCTGTTCTGTTCTGTTCTGTTCTATTTATTCTACTCTACTCTACTCTATTCTACTCTACTCTACTCTACTCTACTCTACTCTACTCTATTGTTCTGTTCTGTTCTATTCTATTATTCTATTCTGTTCTGTTCTATTCTATTCTAGGAAGAGACAAGAGGAGAGGAAGATCATTTTATCATTTACCCTTCACTTGGAAGATAAAAGGAAATTATTAGAATTAAATTGAGAAGGGAAAAACCTGCAAACCTGAGATTGCTGCACCAAACTTTACCTAGAATGGAAAACCTTAATTACAGGTACTCATGACTTGATCACCTCTTGTCTGAATTATTGAAAAGCGTTGTATGTGGGTTTGCCATGGAAAACTACTTGGAAGTTAAGAACTGTCCAAGAGGGAAAATGGCCAAGGCTTCTCAGTTTACCCATAATTGTCCCACTGGACAATTAGTAACACGTGTAGTGGTTACAAATTGTCTTGTGGGAGCAATTTAAGATGCTGATGTTCAACTTCAACATCGTATGAGGTTCAGACACATATTTATATTTAGGATTGCTAACTCCAAGTGATTTCTGTCTCTCTAATAATTCCAGGATGGATAGACTTCTTCTGTTTCTCTTCTCCCAGATCCTTCTTAACTGCTGCCTCCCTTGTTTTTATACATCACTCATCCTGAGATTTGATTAGGTACAAACCTAAGGAAGTTAGAAAGCCCATTAGAATCTAGCTGTTTCAGTCTGCTGTGAGGGCTTACCTGTTATCAGTTAGATCTCTGCTACAATGGGAATGTCTCTTTAAATGAATTCCATGGTGCATGAAGAGGACATTTGTGTGCTATTATTCTGTTAATTGCTTATTATGCTTGTTTTAACACTGCTTTAGAAGAATGGGTATGCAATCTGCTCACAGTTTTCAGGGGTTAGGGAGGCATATAAGCCTACTTAAGTAAATAAATACATTTGTTTGAAAGAGTTGATTAAAATCATTGGTTCAGTTCAATTCAAAGGATGTGTACAAATGCACAGAAGTCCATTGAATTGCCAGATCAATTCAAAGGCAGCCAATTTGATTTGATGTATTGTATTTATTCAGCAATTTCCAATGAGATTTTCTAGCAGACAACAGGGCCCTGAGAGTGACTGCAATTATCCTCCAAGATCCTTGATTATCTATGGTTTCCAAAGTAATGAATGAAAAGAATAAAACTTCTAAGTGGGTTTGGAAAGGTTACTGGGGCCAGCTGACAGATCTTTGCAATAGAATTCCTCTGTCTGGAAAAGTCCCTGAAATGGACTGGACTGTATCCCAAGTTGATCCTATAAAACAAGATGGCAGATGCAGACTTCTGGCAACTCTGATAAATAAGGATGGTCAGTTTGCTTCAAGTATATTTCAATCAATATCTAGATTGGCCTATACTATTTTCTAAAAAGTATTTAAGGTAATTTATGTAATATTCTCTTGACCTAATTATTTCTGTATTCTGAAATGTTTTCATGTATATTCTTTTATATAAAGGTGTTCATTCAAAATCTATACTGCAAAACTGAGGGAGCATATCATGTGAAGGATAGCTGTATTCCAATCTCCATAATATTCATGTATACATCAAATTTCTTAACTGCCTATCTCCTTCATAGAGGAGCTCTGGGCAATGCGCAATTTAGTCAATATAATAAAGCATTACAACTGAATAATTTGCAATTAAAACATTTGTTAAAAATGTGAAACAACATAAAAGAATTACAAAAAATGGAGGATTTCAAGATGGAGACACTAGGAGTTGTCAGTACAGGTGTGTGTGTGGGGAGGGTTCTCACTGAGCCAACCAGCCCAATGGCTGTGTGGACCCCTATGCCCTCCATTCAATGCTAAGTAGTCAGATTTTGATCCTTTTGTGGAAGGCCAAAACATTGGGGTCTTTCCTCAGGTTTCAGGGCAAGATGTTTTCCAAAGCTGAGTCAGTGGCAGAAAAGGCCTTTTTCTTTGACTGAAGGGGCTATAACATGCCCTTCCTGCCCAAAACAAATGGGATGGCCTAATGGGATGGGATGAAGGGCTGATAGAGCTAGTTGGGAGTGGTGGTTAAAACATCAGTCTAGAAACCAGAAGACTGATTTGTAGTCACCCCGTGAGGCACAAGGTCAGTCGGTGATCTTGATCTGTCAGAGCTGCCATCTTCCCACTTCAGCCCTTCTTTGTTCTGATATCAGCTGTAATAAATCATGGGGAAAAGGGAGTTGTCAAGAAGGGGGAAAGACAGGAAACAGAAATGATCCTATGTGTCAACTAGAGACATCAGAAGAGTGGACGGAGGCCACCTGGCCTGGGAATGGCAATGCAGTCGCCCATCAAAGAGGCACCAAATTCAGAACTATTACCATAGATCTCAGAACTATTACCAGAACATCTACTTTAAATTTTATTGGACACTAGGAAACTGACCAGGGGAGAGAGCTGGGGCAAAGGGCAAAATAACATAGGGATATTTTGTATGGGGATCCTCAAATTTAGCTGTGCTATGCTGTAACTACTTGACATCAATAAATCAATGTACCATTCACTACAGATGAAGTTGAGGGTTTTTCATTATTAGATGATTGAGCCAGGATGGGCCTGCCACTCTGTCTCAGCTCTAATTAGCAAACAAGGGCAAACAACTTCCCAAAAAACCTTAATTAAAATGGGGGGGGGGAACGTGGATAGTTTTTTTTTCAAAGGCATGCATACATGCAGAAATTATTTTCCTTAAAAATTTCTCCTCCAACAAAAGTGCTTCTGCATGTAAATGACACTTTATTCCAAAATTCAAACAATAACATAACTGAATGGAATTTCCCTGATCACTGAGACAAAAATACTTTCAAAATGTACATCTGCCTGTACTTGACTAGAGTCAGTCAGAAAATGAGAAGGCTCCACATTGCTGATTTTGGGAGTTTTTAAAAGATAGAAAATTGCTAGTTATATATCATTATTGGATTTCTGTTTTCAAGAAAAGGACGTTATAGATTTTCAAATGACAAAGTCATCAAGCTTGCCTGGACTATGATGCATCTTGACCTAAGTATCTTGTACCATCTCTGCACTTTTTAAATACACTCCCCACACACAAACATATACACATACATATATGTATATATTGTATACACACACACACACACACACACATATTATAACAACTTCTGTTGTTATTAGAGCAATCAAGCCTGTGTGTCTGTGTGTTTATATGTACATATACATATACACACAGACAGACACTTGATCCCTCTAATAACAACAGAAGTGTGTGTTTGTGTACATATACACATACACAAAGAGAGACACACACACTTGATCACTCTAATAACAACAGAATCGAACTAAAGTATTGTGTCAATAAATTATAAACTTGTGACAGAATCAGCGTTTCACAAAATTCTGTACCAAGAAGACTTAATATGATACATAAGTGAAATGAAGAATGGTTTGCTATCTGCTTACAAGTTAAACGCAACATCTTTGATCTTTTTCATTGACCTGGCCTTGACTAGAAGCATCCATTAAGAGGCTCTTGAAAGTAATCTTTAGGAAGAGAACATAATATATTTTCCCTCTTGCTGTTACACTCAAAAGACTAGGAGATGGTAAACTGCAGGGATTACACATCAATAAATTTGTAAAATATAAATTGTCTCTTCAGGTCAGAGAAATGGCCAAGCAGAGATGCTTATTTAACTCAACCTCAACAAAAGGCTTCTCACAAGGAAGTTACCAAACAAAATTGTGGCATATAATATGAAAAACACAATCTGCCCTCGGCTACTTACAGCATGAGAGAACAATTTACAAACTCATGTGAACATTTTAAACAGGGAAGGATTTATCTCAGGAAGATAGAGATATCCCCCCCCCCCCCCGCTTGATGACTTCTCTTATACCACAGAGCAAAACAAATGTTAAGAGAATTTTATTTTCCATCCCTGTAAGGGTTTTGTTTTTGTTTTTTGTATTGTTAAATTAAGATGTATGGCCTTTTTAGTCTGCCTTCCAGCTATACATAATATTATAAATTGTATATTTTAAAAAAAAAAACAATGCAAAAGATTTTTAAAAATACCCACTGTAAATAATAGATGAGGAATGTTTAAGTCATGTGAAAAAAACATTATTATTTTTTAAAAATCTTTGGGTTCTGATTAACTATAATGTAGCTTGAACCCCTAAAATAATAAAAATATAACACTAAATGTCATTTTAATAGTGTATTAATTTTGCATTCTAGAGCACTCTACTCATACAAATCAGAATTTTAATAGGAATATTAATTATTTGAATTATTTTGGTGACATACTGGCTTAAATCATTGTGGACCTTTTAAGAACCACATGGAAATGCCTATCTATAAATAGCCACTTCACAGGCCCTTTGCCCAACATGTGAAATTTAACAGATTAATAAGTTAAATAGCTGTAGAAAACAAGTGTCATGCTGGATATAGGATGTTAGAATGCAGCATTGTCTAATTGTTTTAAAGAATTATCAAATGCTTGTATTCATAATCACTACAGAGAAAAGTTGAGATTCAAAACTTTACCAGTGGAAGAAAGAAAAATGATCTTTTTTTTTCTTGATAAGATGTCTATCTGTGACATAATCTATGTGATGCTGAATCAGAATTTCCCAGTTTTTTCCCCCGCAAGCTTTTCATCTTTAATCATGACATATAGGGGTGCTAGATGTAAAATCCTTTTCCATTGAAATAGCAAAACCAATTGAGTTTTGCTGATGCAAATGAATGCAAATATTTCTTGTTTCATTTTTTTTTCTTTTAAGAATATATGTCTTATAAATTCCTTCTTAAACAGAATGCAAAAGACTTGAGAGTTCAAAAATGCAGATGTAAGAAAAAGTGAAAATGGCAGATTAATCCTTCCTTAGCTTTCCTGAACCTATTTCATTTTCAGTTCTCCCTCTCTACATGTGTAGGGATGGGAGATGATGAAATACAGATTTTACATTTAAAAAGGCTTTGGGAGTCCTGCTGCTTAATTCCCTTTGCAAACAAATAATGCTCTTTTAGTGTCATATAATTACCTCCAAAGTAACCATTTTCCATGGCTCAAACAAGAGGTTAAGATCTAAAGGCTGGATTACGCAGTAAGTATCAAAACTGTATGAAGGCCAGAGACGGATTTCATGTAAACTTGCCAAATATATAACAGAGATGCACAAGGAGCAGAAAGAGATAATGATTTAAAACAAAACAAAACAAAAATTGTTTTATTGAAGAACAGGAGTTGATTGAGGAAGACTCATGTTTTGCTCTAAAATATTAGCAACCAAAAATGTTATGAATTCAGGACCTTTATATAGTATCCCTTGTGTTTGAAAGCTGGTGTATATTTGCTGTGAGTATATCCTCTACGATTTAGAAACTCTTGCCTTTTTTATTTCATCTCAATTGTGTGAACCACACAATAGCTTAAAGCAGAGGTCTCCAATCCCCGGGCTCACTATTGGCATGTTTGAAACTGGGCCATGGGAGAAATGGACAGGCATGCATGTGTGAAGCTCCAGTTGTGCGAGCGGGTGCTTGCACTCATGCACGAAGCTCCACTCAATCCACACAAATGAAGCTTCACATGCGACACCCTGTACTTGGGCTTCGTTGTGAGTGCAAAAGTTCCTGCTGCTTGTGCGAGAGGAGCTTTGTGTGTGAGCACAAGCACCCTCCATTCATGTGTGAAGCTCCATGTGGAGAGCACACATACACTCACTCTCTCTCACACACACACACCGCTTGCACACATGAAGCTGTATGCATGTGTGCATCTGCCACTCACATAGAGCACATTTACATTGAAGGAATGAGAAGTAACCTTAGGTAAAGACATGCGTAGGAAGCTACCATGATCTCAGTAGCTGGTTATCTTGGATACCTACAAGCTCACCTAATTAGCAGAACCAGATGTGGGAATAAAGGAAAGGTTACGCACAGACATACGCATTACAGCTATGATCTAAGTAGCCGGTTATCTTTGTGCCCATATCTCACCAAGTAGAGACGGGCCCTATCAGGGAGTTATGTGAGATTCAGCCTTGGCCTGAATAGCATTCTGGATTCACTAGGGAAAAAATGAGGGATTAAACCAAAAACAATGCTGTTGCTACCCGTGCTTTGCTTTGCTTGTTAAAACTATATAAAAGCCAAATAAACTCTGCGTAAGGCAGACAGACATTTTTGACACCACTGCTTGACGGATTTCTGAAACCTACATTACATGCTGCACACCTCCCCACTATGCCAGACTGGACCGCCAAGCTGGAATGGTTGGGGAAGGCTGGCTTAAAGAAAATGTTCTCTTCCTACATATTTTCTGTTGGCAGTAGGGAAATGATCATTCAGACTGAACTTACCTATTGGGCTCTATGACTTACTGATGCAATTTATGTGAAATTTTTGAAGGTTTAAAAAATAAATACTTAATAAAGAAAATTGTTTTCAGCTAGTACTGGGCAGAATATTTGTATTATTATTTTTTCTTATGAAATCTGGTGAAAGAAAATGTGCTTTAATGAGTTAGTTAATTTCAAAGGAGAAGAGAATTTCAAGAAATTCATAGAATCGTTGAGATGGAAGAGACCTCAACAATAATTTAATCCAACCTCTTTCTCAGAACAAAGCTCTGCTAAACCATTTCAGATAAAAGTGTATCTAGCCTTTGAATGAACTTTGAAGGAGAAATATCACTTCATAAGGCTGCCTGTTCCACTAACTGAGCACTCTTACTCAGGAAATTCCTTCTAATTTGAACCTAAATCTACTTCCCTGCAGTTTCAGTCCAGTGGTTCTAGTCCTGATCTCTAGAGCAACGGAGAACAAGTCTAATCCCTCATCTATAAAACAACTCTTCAGATATTTAAAGACTATTATAATGTTTTTTTTCCTCAATCCTTTTTTCTGCAGATTAAATATAACCAGTTCCTTTATCAATTCCTCACAGAACTGGTTTCTGAACTTTTTCCAGTCGTCCTTCATAACCCTCTTGTGTTCTTATTCCAACTTGTTGAAGTCCCTTACAATTGTGTTGCCCAGGCTATTGTTCTTATGAATGAAATTCTTGCACTTATATAATTAGGAAATGGTTATAGAACCTGCATCAATCTCTTGCCTTTCACTGTACAATAATCTCTAATTTAGTCTGCAGTGCTTCTGCCCTGTGGAGAATCTGTCCTTGAAAATTTGTTGCAGAACTTCTTCTTTCCCATAGAAATTAGCAAGCAGGAGAAATCACCCACCTGATTTCTTGTCCCATAAATCAGATTCACAATATCAAACAAACTTTTGTGCTTAGTTCGGATTCCAAACAGTAATTTTAAACTCTGCCAACATTCTCCAGATGTGTTGGAATAGAATTTGAAGACTTGTTTGTCTCAAGAGCCATGCTGGTTTCAGTATAACACATCTACAGAACACTAACTATGATGTGGAAAGCTTTACTGCATATTTCATGTTCTGTTATGGAATGAAAGTTCTCTTTTAATTTTTTATTAGACTGATTTTCTTTCTGTGAAACTGTATTTAATTTACTTATTACATTCTCTTTTTCTAATCCATTCTTATATAGTTCACTATTATCCGATTTATCTCAGCAACAAGCATTGGTAATGATTTACAACTGTTAATTCCTTAATAAAAAGAAAATACATTTTTTTTAAAAGTCCCATAACTAACTTGTATTTAAAATTTCCTTTGCTAAAGGTTGTTGAAAATTCATCTGGCACTGTAAAACCTATTGATCCAAAGGTCATAATAGCCAAAAAGCAAAGTATGGGAATCCACGGTCCCTTTTAAGGTGCCAGCTGTGGCTCCATCTGCCGGAGCTCTAACCCAGGACTGTCAAACTCGTGGCCCGTAAGCCAGATATGTCACACGCTGACCATGCCCACGTTTGGGTTTAACAAAGAGGGGGGGAATCATATGATGCCGCCAACGATGAGAGTTTGACACCCCTGCTCTAACCCCACCAAAGACTGCTGGCTCCTCAAAAGGAGTAGCTGCCTGAAGCACATGTGGGTGACTGCAAGTCTTCTCTTGTCCTGAAAGGAATTACAAAGAGATAGTCTAATTACAAGCACTTCATTCCACCACGGTTTTGGTCTTCACTTTTAATGAAGCCATCTTCAGTTCATCATTTCTTCCCTGAAAGTTTTTTGTTCTTTCTTTTTAAGGGTTTTCCTATGTCATGTCAAGGCCTGTGTTTTTATTGGAGCTGATATATTTTAAGATTTATGCTGTTTGATAAGCCTGCTAGGACATCACTTTGGCAGAGTTCCAACCTATATTAATAACATAAACAAACATTTTTCAGGCAGCAGATCACATCAATTCCTTTCTGTGATTCACACAGCTGAACCAAGGCAAACATTTGGTCATCAAACATTTCACCATCAATCCTAAATCCCCAATTATCCTACAAACCTTTCCAGAAAAGCAGTGAAGAATTTCTCCTTTCTGGTGTCAACATGTTTCATGAAGCATCCTCAGCTTTTTAACAAATATATATTTCACTTTTAAAATATTTACGTATTTGTTAAAAAGTTGCACATCAGCCAAATGTATACCAATAAAGGCAGAACTATAGTGGGTTTGTTTATGAAAAAATTGACTAATAGCAGGGGATTTCAAGGACACTTGTTAGGAGTAAGCTTTAAAAAACATTTGTAGAGTTCATTAAATTAATATTAATTGACTTATTTTTATCCCATTAAACCACACTAAGGGATTTAAAGTGTTATTTTAATTTTAAATACATTTTTTCATATTTTAATGATATTTACCACACACCACTTATAATGGGCTATGGAATGCAATGATGTCATACCTAGTGTATAATTTCTAATTGGCAGGAATCTTTTAAGGCACGATAGGGCAGTGGAGAAAGTGTTGCATAATACAGAAGAAAGCAATGTGTGACTATAAACAGTTATGGGAGAACATGAAAAGGTATGATTAAAGGATTTTTCAAAATCAGTTCCTACTTTCATGTTTCTGTTTTTCAAATCAAAATGTAAATCAGGAATTCGTTCACCTCAGCTTCAATACAATTTTAAGCTTCTCAATTTAGTCAGCTGCACAAAGTGTAGATGATGATAATAGAGATAGAGATGATAGAGATAGATAATAACAGTGCCTAATGAAATGTATGAAAAATGTGTCTGTGAGAGAGGGGGGAGACAGAGAGAGAGAGAGAGACAGAGACGGAGAGACAGACAGACAGAGGGATATAAACAAAGATGGTGACAACCTCAGTTATTAAGTCCTGACATGAATCAATTGTTACTAGATTAGAACAAAATTCTGGAGATCCAGCTTTATTCTTTAGCCAAGTATATTTCAGTTCTAACAAATGATAGCATAAATGAGATAAATGTTTTAAATAAATATAATAAACTAATAAGAGCAAATTAAGTTTATCACTTTTTTAATAAGATGAGATAATCTTTATCGTACTTTTTTTTTTTTACTGTAGGCACACTGATACACATTAAAATGAAACTCTGTTACCTGCTCTCAAAAGAAAGCATATATCTACCAATACCCATATAGAACACACATATACATATACATGCTATACACACACCCATACACACCTACACTCACCCACACCCACACCCACACACCCACACACACACCCATTTTATTAATCACTGTCCATTTTGAATAAATATTAGAAAGAGGAAGTTTGAGAGTTGACAGAGTCCACAGTTACAGAACAAAACTGACTGAATTTAGATCAGGGGTGCCAAACTCGCAGATCGCGGCTGGATGCGTCCTGTGCTGGTTCGGCCCCCACCTGATTTAGCGAAGGGGGAAAAGTCCCAATAAATCACATGATGCTGCCATGACACCGCAAGTTTGACAACCCTGATCTAGATGTTCTGCTTTGGATACACAAAGCCTCTTTCCAGATGCTAACAAGGAAAACAGGTTATGAAGAGGATGTCTAGTGTTCTGGACAATACTGCAGACCCTGATTAAACAACACTTATATGCTGTGTCCTCAATAGAAGGAAGTGAATTATCAATAATCTTTTCTGCCATCCTCACCACTTTCTGCAGTGCCTTCCTGTCTGAAGTAGTAATGCTTCCAGACCGGACTGTAATGCTATATGACAGAATGCTCTCGATTGTACATCTATAGAAAATAGTAAGGACAGGGGAAGGAAATGAACTTTTCTCATGTGACAGAAACTGCAGGGGCTGCTGTGCCCTTCATCAGGGTCTTGCTGTTGAGCGACCAAGCTAGCCTACTTGTTAACTGCATACCCAGAAACTTGATACTTCTAATTACCTCCACATGCAAATCATTAATACACAGAGGTGTGTGGCTGTGCCTGCCTTTTCTGAAATCGACAATCATCCCTTTGGTTTTCCCAATGTTTAAAACAAGACTGTTTTTATTACATCAAACCATCTATCTCCTTGCAGTGAAGACATTAATTTAATTTTACATTTTAATATTACCTATTGTATTGATGATTTGTCAAAAGGTCATCTAATGAACTTCACAAAAGTGTAAGATCATAGCTAGGGATTCTTCTTCCTGTAGGCAGACTTCCATAGATATATGAAACACGTCCATGGTTATCTATGTTGTAAATGTAGAATGTTTTGTGGGGCTTCAATCAAGCAATGCTATTTATCAGGATTGAAGAAATGCACCTTCACTGTCATGGTGCCTATTCTTTGGAATGATCTCATCTCCAGAGCTCTGTGTAGTTCTGGCCTTAGATTCTTTAAAATAAACTGTTGGAGTAGAATGGAGTGGAGTCCTGTTGGTGATGTATTATGTCTCAGGGAGTATATTTGTCTTCATGCATGTAATTTTGTTATTTATTTATTTGCTTTTAAAGTAAGCCACCGAGAATAATGTAGAGTTTGGCAGCCTCTACATCTCATGAATAACATGTGCTTGTAAGTAAGAACATATATAGAATAATTATAATAATAATAATAAAAACAAATGAAACACAAATGCATCTCAATTAATCATAACATCAAAATATAAAATAAGGAGCTTTTAAAAATAAATGTCTGTAACATATTGATACTTTTCGTACACTTAAAAATGCAAATAAAAATCTTATTTTATAGCAGCTTCATGGGCCAGTAAAAAAGAAGTGCTTATCATGCTTTTTAAAGCTTCAAATAATGAAGTTCCAGGTATAATCTTGATGGAATCTTCTGTATTGTAAAGAATAAGAGACTGATGAAAAAGAAGCTCTTAACTGTGATGTGATTATTCTAGTAAAGGACAGAATCAATTATCTGTGGCTCAATAACTGAGTCAATTGTATAAATATATGAGCCACCAGCAGACTTTCCAAATAATTGAATATGCAGGGCATGAATTGTCAATGCCATTAATTTGTACTGTTAATGTTCTCACATTCCCAGATAGTATAAAAAACTGACAATCAAAAGAAGCAAGGACAAAATGTCCACAATAGTGCTAATAAGAGCATTCCAGGGGGGGGGGGGAATCAAAAGGCAGAGGGACATTTTGGATAATTCAGTCAACAGGTTACTACAATATTACAAGCATGATATAACATAACATTAGCTTAGCCAATTCAGTAATGGGGAAACCAATGAATTCTACATATATTCATTACTATAAATAGCAGATTTTAACTATTTTTAAATAAATGGGTTATTATCAGTCGGCATTCTTAGGTTCCCCACAGTTGGGTAGACCAATGATTGAAACCCAATGAGAAAGAGCAAGGAGAGGGTTACCAATCCCATTCATGATCCAGTGCTGGGAACTGGTGTCAGGTCATAAAGTTGTCATTTGGTGAGTCATATCACTGAAATAAATATGTATATGAGGAGACAATTTGTGCTCCCCATGCTGACTGCAGAAACTTGATCAAAGAAAGCAGAAAGTTATATTGTACAATAAGCAAAACATCAATTACATTGTTAGAACAGCAGTGGTTACACTGATATTAAATGGAGATGTTAAAAATGGGAAACTGAAAGCTTGTTACTGGTGCTTCACCATGCAGAAAGAGTGTGACGCTTGGTTGAGGAAAATCAGGAAAGCGACAAGCTTGAAGGCAAGGGTTCGTGCATGGGTCAATCATGCAGAGCAATTTTTATAGCAAATTTGTTGAAAATATTTTTTTTTGCAAGTAGTGTAAATCTCTCCAGAAACTTTGGTCCCTAAAGTTTACCTAACTTTATTAGAAATAGATCAGAACATCCTTGATAGCCTTGATAATCAGAAAGTTTACCCAACTTTATTGGAAATAGGTGAGAACATCGTTGACATAGCTGTGTTGTTATTCAAGCTATCTGAGTTGAGTGTTTATACAATGGAGGTATGAGTGACAAGCTTGAACTTTTTCAGAAGTTGCTAGATTTGAGTAACTACATCAGGCAGAGAAGGCAAACATTGACAATGGAGCTTGCAAAGTTTTAAACATTTTTTTTTAAAGTAATGTTTTGATATGACAGGCAGAAATAGGCAGGAAGGGACATTTGATTAGTGTGGCAAGGTTTGGGAAGCAAAAGTTAAGCAGCAACAAATAAATACATCCATCCATTCAACATTTTATCCAAAGTCAAACAAGATTATTGTAATATAGCAGATATACAAAGGGAGGCAGTTTAGGAGACGATTTTCACAATGGAGGCAGAAAACGGAGATTAATATACAAAGAGAAAATGGCTTTCATAATTTAGCCACTGCACTGAACAGAAAAGGACTGAATTGGGGGAACTGCTGGATAACATGTTTTCACATGTTCATAAAATCAGGTTTGCCAAAGTAACTGATCGCTTTGCCAAACCTGAATTTATGAATATGCAAAGAGACCAAAAGTTCACCCGTTCAGTCCTTTTTGGATAGTTTTGGCAATTTGATACGAAATGATGATTCAAGAAAATGAATATTGTTTGAAGCTCCTTTGGTAGAACATATTTGAAAAATCACCACGTGGGCACTGAATGGCTTAGTGGGAATTGCGCCTTGTTAAAAATGTCAAACCTTCCTGATTTTCATAAAACTGCCTAGTACTACCCATTTTTTGGTACAAGTTCAAGTGCTGAAAAGCAAATGCCTTCTCATCTGAATAAAAGTAATGAAGAGGGGGCGGTCTATAAATGTGAATAATAAATAAAAAAATAAATAAATAAATAAATAATCCACCATTCCTAAGCCATGTTTTATTTTACTTCCCAGGCAGTTCAAAATATCTGGTTTAGAAGGATTGCATACTCAGGTTTTTAATAACTGGATGAACAGATAATTATGTTTACTGAGTTGTATTTTTTTTTTACTTTTTCTCGAGGAATACCCAGTGATTTCTTACTGAGTTTTATTCAGTACAAATCTTATTAGAGAGATTACAATAACCTAACTTTTTTTAAAGATAAGTTTTACTTCCAATCCACTGGGTTTTAAAATTCAGTATACAATAAAATACAATACAATAGCAGGTTGGAAGGTACCTTGGAGGTCTTCTAGTCCAACCCCCTGCCTAGGCAGGAAACCCTATACTGTTTCAGACAAATGGTTATCCAACATCTTCTTAAAGACTTGCAGTGTTGGGGCATTCACAACTTCTGGAAGCAAGCAGTTCCACTGATTAATTGTTCTAACTGTCAGGAAATTTCTCCTCAGTTCTAAGTTGCTTCTCTCCTTGATTAGTTTCCACTCATTGCTTCTTGTTCTACCCTCAGGTGCCTTGGAGAATAGTTTGACTCCCTCTTCTTTGTGGCAACCCCTGAGATATTGGAACACTGCTATCATGTCTCCCCTAGTCCTTCTTTCTCTTAAGCTAAACATACCCAGTTCCTGCAACCGTTCTTCATATGTTTTAGTCTCCAGTCCCCTAATCATCGTTGTTGCTCTTCTCTGCACTCTTTCTAGAGTCTCCACATCTTTTTTACATCGTGGCGACCAGAACTGAATGCAGTATTCCAAGTGTGGCCTTACCAACGCATTATTAAGTGGTATTAACACTTCACGTGATCTTGATTCTATCCCTCTGTTGATGCAGCCTAGAACTGTGTTGGCTTTTTTGGCAGCTGCTGCACACTGCTGGCTCATATTTAAATGGTTGTCCACTAGAACTCCAATATCCCTCTCACAGTTACTACTATTGAGCACGGTACCACCTATACTGTACCTGTGCATTCCGTTTTTGTTGCCGAAATGTAGAACCTTACTCTTTTCACCATTGAATTTCATTTTATTAGATAGTGCCCAATGTTCAAGTTTGTCAAGATCCTTCTGTATCTTAAGCCTATCTTCTGGAGTGTTGGCTATTCCTACCAGCTTGGTGTCTTCTGCAAATTTGATGAGTTCACCATTTATTCCCTCATCCAAATCATTGATGAAGATGTTGAAGAGTACTGGGCCCAAAACAGAGCCTTGGGGTACTCCACAGTATACTTCCCTCCATGAAGATGCAGTTCCATTGAGGACTACATGTTGAGTGTGGTTGGTCAGCCAGTTACGAATCCATTGGGTAGTGATGCTGTCTAACCCACATTCTTCTACTTTATCTAGTAGTAGGTTATGGTCTACCTTATCAAATGCCTTACTAAAGTCCAAGTAAACTATATCGACGGCATTCGTCTGGTCCACTAATTTTATCATATTATCAAAGAATGCAATAAGATTAGTCTGGCATGATCTGTTTTTGACAAACCAATGTTGGCTTTTGGCTATTACTTTGTTTATTTCTAGGTGTTTGCTAATTCGTTGCTTGATTATCTTTTCCAGAATCTTTCCTGGTATTGAGGTCAGGCTGATAGTCTGTAGTTTTCTGGATCTGTTTTTTTCCCTTTTTTGAAGATGGGAACCACATCAGCTCTTTTCCAGTCCTCTGGTAGTTCCCCGGTGCTCCAGGATCTCTGAAAGATATAGTTCAGTGGTTCTGAGATCTCGTCTGGCAGTTCCTTCAGAACCCTGGGGTGTAATCCATCTGGTCCTGGTGATTTGAACTCATCTGGAGTAGACTGGTGCTCACTTACCATTTTCTTCCCTATTTCAACTTGTGTTCCTAATCTGATTTTTGTGGTGCTGTTTTTGATAGATTGGACTGTTTTATCCCTTTGTGTAAAGACAGATGCCAAACATGAATTAAATAGTTCTGCTTTCTCCCTGTTGCTTGTCACCTTCTTGCCACTTTCTCCCAACAATGGACCAATTGTTTCCTTAACTTTTTTCTTGTTTTTAACATGTTGGAAGAAGCTTTTTTTGTTATTTTTTATTTTTGTGGCAAGCCTTTCTTCATTGTGAGCCTTAGCTTTTCTCACTTCATCTTTACATGCTTGAGCTATTTGCTGATATTCTGCCTTAGTTATTCCCCCCCCCCACTTTCCACTTTTTATACTTATCTTTTTTGTCTTTCAATTTGTCAGAAAGTTCTTTATGCAGCCATGCTGGTTTCTTTTGGGAAATGTTATTTTTCTTCTTCATTGGTATTGTGCTAGACTGGGATTTTGTAATCTCATTTTTCAAAATTTCCCAAGCTTCTTGAGTTGTTTTCCCCTTGATGATTCTCATCCATGGAATTTTTCCCAAGCTCTCTCTAAGTTTATTGAAATTAACTCTCTTAAAGTCCAAGACTCTAGTTTCACTTTGTTCTACTACTTGTGTTTGCATAATGTTGAAATCCAATATTGCATGGCCACTTGCCCCCAGGGTTCCTGTGGCTTTAACACCTTCTATCATTTCCTCTCTGTTAGTAAGAATTAAGTCCAATCTGACTGATCCCCTTGTTCCCTTTTCTACTTTTTGGGAAACAAAGTTGTCTGCTAGGTTTGTTAGGAACCTGTTGGATCTTCCACTTGATGCAGAGTTTGTTTCCCAGTTGATGTCAGGGTAATTAAAATCCCCCACTACTATTGTGGTGTGCTTCCTAAATACCTTAGTTAGCTGACTAGCAAAAAGTTCATCTCCTTCCTCTGCTTGGTTGGGTGGCCTGTAGTATAGACCTATGGCAATGTCATTCCCCCCCCAACCTTTAATATTGATCTAAATGCATTCAAGACAGTTCTCATCATTGTTGTGCTCTGTTTCTGTAGAGATGTAGTTATTTCTTATATATAGTGCAACTCCACCTCCTCTTTTATTTGGTCTATTTCTTTTAAATAATTTAAATCCTTCTAGCTGAATGTTCTATTTGTGGGTTTCATCCCACCAAGTTTCTGTAATGGCAACAATATTGTATCTGCCCTCATTTACTTGAATTTGTAATTCACCGTGTTTATTCCTCATACTCTGTGCATTGGTGTACAGACATTTGAGTCCATTTTGATTGACCCTGTGTTTACTGTCTACATAACCTGTGTTATGCCTGACTTCCCCTATTTTCTTGCCACTTGTATGATTCATGCACATTGTATGGAACTCACTATTAAATGCTTGGTTTTGCTTGACAGTGGGAGTAATACTACCAAATTCATACTCCAAGCTCTGGAAATCATTCTTCACAGAAAGTACATCTTTTTGGGACAGATCATTTGTGTACAATAGCATCAACATCACAGTCCTTACTTGCATTCTTGACTATCTTAAGCATACGCCTCTTGTCTCTGCTGGCAGTAGCACCTGGCAGCACCTGACCTCTTTCAAAACCTCCTAAATTTGCATCCTTTATGATTGAATCACCAACCAGAAGGTGACTTCTCTTTTTGGATACTTTGCTCTTCTTGTGCGACTGATGTGTGATACCTGGTTCCCCATTTTGCCTTTCTGAAGTAAGTTCTTCATTTTGGACTATGATCCCCTGCTTATTTGAGTCATCATTATCACAACTACCTTGACCTGTCTCTTTAGTGTCCCCATTAAGATCAGCATGGGCGCTATATCTGTTATGCTGGGTCACAGCAAAAGCTTTGTGTTTATGGTTCATATCTCTCACGCTGCCAGATCCCACGGTTGCCCAGACTGCTCTTCTCCTGCAGGATCTTTGCGGTAGAGGGTGCTGATAGTATGGCATCTCCATAGAGTGGAATGGGCGAATTGGACCCTTAATTTCTGCTTGGAGAGCACAGATTAGAGATTCTAGATAGGTAATCTGTCTATGTAGAGTAGCAACTAGCAAATTTGAAAAGAGTACTGCGAAAGACAGGTGCAAGACAATTTAATTTAATTTAATCCCTCTAATTTATAGAGGGACTCGGGGCGGTGTACAGACCACAATAAAACAATATACAAACTTAGATAATTATAAATACCCATTAAAACAAATTAAATGATAGGCTTTACAGTATAGTTAAAAATTAAAACAACCTAAAAAGTCTATCCCAAAAAATTTAAAATTTAACATACAGGCTAGAGGGACACAAAAACTACAGTTAGGCCAGGCCAGCTAAGTTAAACAGGTGGATCTTAAGTTTCTTACGGAAGGAGCGGAGATCAGTCGTTATTCTAATGTCGGGGGGGGAGGTCATTCCAGAGGGTCGGGCCCATCACAGAGAAGGCCCTACTCCTGGGGGTCGCCTGCTGGCACTGCCTAGTGGACGGCACCCGGAGGAGTCCCTCCCTGTGAGAGCGAATCAGCCGCAGGGATGTATGGGGCAGGATGCGATCCCGCAGGTAACTAGGTCCTGTGCCATGGAGCGCTTTAAAGATGATAGTCAACACCTTGAAACGCACCCGAAAAGCCACAGGTAGCCAGTGCAGCCCGCGCAGGAGAGGTATTACATGGGAGTATCTGGTACCTCCCATAATTGCCCGCGTGGCCGCGTTCTGGACCAACTGCAGCCTTCAGGTGCATCTCAAGGGAAGCCCCATGTAGGAAGCATTGCAATAGTCCAGTCGGGACGCCACCAGTGCATGGGTGACTGTGCGCAGGGCGCCCCGGTCCAATAGGGGGCACAATTGGCGCACCAAGCGAACCTGGTGGAACACCCCCCTTGCCACGGCCGTCACATGGTCATCCATTGACAGCCGGGCATCCAGGAGGACGCCCAAATTGCGCACCCGCTTCACGGGGGCCAGCTGTTCGCCCCCGATGACCAGTGATGGAACCCACTGGTTGAACCGGGGCACCGGTAACCACAGCCACTCTGTCTTGGAGGGGTTGAGTTTGAGTCTGTTACTGCCCATCCAGACCCGTACGGCCTCCAGGCACCAGGACATCATTTTGACGGCCTCGTTAGGGTGGTTCGGGGTAGATATGTACAGCTGAATATCGTCAGCGTACAGATGGTACTCAACCCCAAAACCACGAATGATCTCACCCAGCGGCTTCATATATGTGTTGAACAGTAGAGGCGAGAGGACCGACCCCTGCGGCACCCCACAAGTGAGCGGCCTTAGGGTCGACCTCTGCCCCGCAGTCAGCACACATTGCGCTCGGCCAGAGAGGTAGGAGGAGAAGCACCACAAAACGGTACCCCTCACCCCCAACCCCTCTAGACTGCGCAATAGGATACCATGGTCGATGACAGCTATTACATTGATCTAAACCGATCATTTTGAAATAAAATAAAATCACAATTTCAAGCACACTAATCCAGAATGTATTATTACTATTTTGGTTTATGTACATATGATTCGCGTGCCATTAGGCACATGGGCCACTACCCACTCCTCTTTGTCTCTCTGCTTCCCCCCTTCCAGCCAGCAGCTCCAATCACCAGCCTCAGGGAAGTTCCTTGGAAACTCATGGAAGTATCTTCAGGGAAGTATCTTATGTCATACAACAAAGAAAAAAATATATGCAGTAACTGGGATGATATCTACTTATCCAAGTATGAAAACAGCATACTTTTCTCAAGAGGCCTTTATCATTGGAAAGACTTTATGATATATGAAAGAATCTACCATAACATTCTCCTATGTTAAATGCTGAATGAACACTCAGTATGAGATGGCACTTCCTCTGAAATCAAAAGGAAATCAAAAGTCTTGTTCCCAAGGGCTTTTGAAGAAGCTAGATTTTGTTAGACTTTATGACTTTAAAAGTGTAGATGATAAAATGTCTCCCTTACAAAGAATTCTAGGACATTTGTGTTCCAACCAATGAATCCAGACTCTAGTCTGCTAGTGACAGTCAAGTTTCTCATTTCTGGAAATTTTTAAGGCTACATTTTCTGAGAACACATTTGCTTGATTTAATGATTATAATTTCCATGTTTATAATGCCAGAGTGCTCAGAAAAAGCCCATTTCTTAGATGTCTGCTAAAGTAGAAGTATAATTTTTGCTGAGTATTTGGCTGATTTAGGATGGAAAATTTTTAAAAAAATTCCTCAACAAATTGTTTAAGAAAATCACCCTATTGTTTCCTTTATCGTAGTACTCACAACCATGTATTATTTGACTAATCCAAATATAAGTAAATTGCTAGGTCTCTTTAGATGCTGGGCAGCCAAAGGAAGCTTTTACAGGACCATATTTATTATGATAACATCATTTCCAATGTGGTAGCTTCAATGAAGCACTTACTCTTACAGCTAATGAAAGTTAAAATGAATAAAACTCTACAACGAATACAAAATACTCACATAAGCACTCTCTTCAGACCATCAAATTGGATTAGATGATGCATTACATTATTTTGTCTGCCATGTAAATACATAAATAGTTAGTTTATGATTTGCTGGTCAAATTTGTCAGATCAAAATAAAGCATACTATAAAATGTGGTGTGGATGGTGAGCATCATAAGTGGTGTGGATGGTGAGCATCTCTATGTTTTTTTTTTCCCATTCACTAAGGAAATCTGTTACAATTACTTTACAGATCCCAAACAGGCTACAGAACTGCAGGTGATATGACTGGCTGCATAACAATAAAAGGTATCCAGTGAATTGTGTACAATGTAATGTATTTAGCTGTAATGATGATTCTGATCTGTGTGAGCTTTGAAACAGGAAATATGAACTTCCTCTGAGCTAATTGCTAAACAATGGACAACTATTATTGTGGAAGGATTACTTTCTTCTTTACTGTTATATTGCAGAGCCTTTGATAATGAAATGCTGACAGTGTGCAACAGAGATTTGGATATGCCTTGCTATAATTGCATATCTGCTTTTTTCAGATAAATATAAGCCATTCGGTGCTGGCAAGTGCAACATAGACAAGGTCCAAAATAATGGGGTAGTTTTCAAACTATCCCTAATTTCCAACAATTTTCCATTTTCCGTTGCATTTTTCTGTTCCGCACCGAATGAATAGTTTATATTTCTTATTTTGTGTAGAAGCAAAATATTGGGACTAGGATGTGAAATTTACAAAACCTTTTGAAGATGACAATGAGAACCTCGAACCTTTTATACTAATCTCTGTTATCTTTGCCTAAAAGAATATATATATCTGTATACCTCTAAAGATCTGTCAGTTGGGAACCTTGGGAACAATAGAGACAATACATTTTTTTTTGCTTCAGATTGAATAGAAGACAACAATCTTACACATGCATAGGTAATTGGACTTTTGGTGTTGATTATACATTAAGACAACTTTTCCTCTGCCTTCATTATTCCTGAGTCGTTCCTCCAGATAATTCTTGAGGAGTCTAAGGTCATTCTGAGATTGTTTATTCCAACCAACTTTTCCTTTATTTTCAAAAGAGTTTTTCTGTCTGGAGGAAACTGCCTGGGTATTCAAACTGGGCCATGCATCTGATACTTTACTGCAATAAAGCATAATAAGTAAAAAATGAGTTGGATTCATGTCCAGATGAGTGAATATGGATTCAGAATGTGTGCACTTTGCCTCACATGTATTGCAGCTGGAAATCTGTGAAAGCAGACTGACTACAACAAGCAAGTTGTCTTTGTTAGCTTGATTTCCAGCTAAAAGCAACCTGAGTTCAATATTTATTTGTTTACTATCAAAATCTTGTAAACAGGTTAGGCTGAGATGAAACGACAGGTGTAAAGTAATCTTGTGTATGCTGTGATAGAATGAGGATTTGACCCAGGGTTTTCTCCGTCCCAAAATAACACTTGAATCACTACATTTCAGAAGTAGAGTGGTGCATCCATATGTGCCATGTATCTCTTTGTGTATTTTAAGAGATCAATATAGCAATCAATTACTGTTGTGAATCAGATATTAATATGTGTCATTTTTATTACTATACTTTATAATCCTGCTACCTCAGGATTTTTATGGACTAGAGTGCTTTGTCAACATCAAATATGATAATTTGAGGAACTATTGTATGTGTATTTATGTGTATACATACTGTATACTTCCTACTTTCCTCATATCTCCCATTACACAGTACCTCCATATTATAATAGAATTTTATATACAGGTTATCTTTCAAAATAAAGTTGGGAATCTATACACTTTCAGGGTCCATTTGTATTCCAAACTGATTAAAAAAACCAGAAACTTACTATGTACTAAATGTATTAGTCAGATCTTGTAAAGTCTTGTCATTAGTGCTGCAAGCTCTAATCAATTTAATCAGCAG
Organism: Natrix helvetica; assembly: GCF_964273705.1. Taxonomy (NCBI): domain Eukaryota; kingdom Metazoa; phylum Chordata; class Lepidosauria; order Squamata; family Natricidae; genus Natrix; species Natrix helvetica. The sequence continues at coordinate 71,345,065 of NC_138549.1, read as the reverse complement.
AAAAATAATTGGTGACATTCATTTTAATTAGTGGTGCAAATGGCATAGCAAAATTTGGGACCCACTTGTTCATTTTTGTGAACTAGTGGTAGGTTTAGTATGTTTGTGTGAAGGAGAAGGAAAAATAAAATTCTAAAACTGAACTGGTAGTAATGTTGAGTAAGACACATTCTATCTATTGGCTTGTTTGGTTCATTGATTTTAATAATCCACTAACTGGCCAAAGAGGGTTTCTTTTCTCCAAAATCATTGGAACTACATATCTCAAACTCCCCAGTGACTGTCAAATTGTATATAGCAATAGCACTTAGACTTATATACCACTGCACAGTGCTTTTACAGCCCTCTCTAAGCAGTTTACAGAGTCAGCATGTTGCCCTCAACAATTTGGGTCCTCATTTTACCAACCTTGGAAAGATGGAAGGCTGAGTCAACCTCGAGCCTGGTGAGATTTGATCTGTCAAAATGTAGGCAGCTGGCAGTCAGCAGAAATATCCTGTAGTACTGCATTCTTACCACTGCACAACCGTGGCATGTATGTATGTAATTCTTTCTTGTTTAAACTTCTTAGATACTAGATATTTTAAGTATATACTATTTAAATTTTCTTTTTCTCTTCCCTTACAACTGCTTTGTTTATGCAGCTTTTAATACATACTTTTATTTTCAGATACATCTGAAAATAAACAAGATTTGGAAGAGATTTTTAATTTTTTAAAAAGAGAAAGACAGATGGATCTGCCTATTGTGTGATGAAATCTATTGGCAGGGATTGCAAAACTGTCTCAACACAAATTTTCAGCAGATTTATGTTATATCTCAGAGTCAGGTTATTCGTATATACTTTAAAATATTTACATTAGTACTATGAATCTTCCACATGGAAAGAAAGACTAAGTACATAAAATATAGGTTTTATATATTCTATCCCAGAATGATGCTACATAATATATTTTTTTATTTTATGCAAAGCATAGCCCTTACATGAATTATCTCTGTTTCTAATAAATAAATCTTATTGTTTGCTTGCAAGTTAGAAGAATCTGATGTACTTGTTCTCTTTCAAAGTAATTCAAAGTGTAAGACAAATTTTGGTCACATCAGTCCCTTGGGATCATGAACAACTTGGTTTATTTGCAATTTATTAAATAACTGATGTGACTAGCACAGGTAATGTAAATTTGGAGCAAGTATATTGACAGCATTTTAGCTTTTCACTGCATATCTGATGCATCTTTATTTATTGTCCAACTCTAAATCCAAGGAAATCATTACTTTTATTTATTATATTTTATTTTTATTTATTAAATTTGCCATCCACTTCACCACAAAGCATGGAGGAGATTCACACACTCTCTCTCACACGCACACAAATCATTTTAGGGAGTTAAACTACTGTAAAATATGAGAACCTTTGGTTTAAAGACACCAAATTATGTGCTGCAGCCTTTTCCTCAACAGTCTGTGGTTTATTCCTGCCAAATTCTCATAATACAAGTATCCTTTCTTTCTATATCTCACATCAATCTCTATCCATTTTTTCATTTGCTGTGTCAAAGGAGTACAAGTAGGCGACACATTTATCTCTCTCCAAAGAAAGAAAGAAAGAAAGAAAGAAAGAAAGAAAGAAAGAAAGAAAGAAAGAAAGAAACCAAGAAACCAAGAAAGAAAGAAACCAAGAAAGAAAGAAAGAAAGAAAGAAAGACTGAATCAGGGGTGGGTTGTTCCCGGTTCTAACTGGTACGGTAGAAGAGGTTCCAGAAATCTACCATACCTTTTAGAACCCATTCCTCCAGTGGGGCAGTACTGGAATGCCTGCCCCGCCGGCTCTCGCTTGCTCCCTCCACACCTCCGGTCGCCGCTCGTTCGCTTGCTCACCCTGCCCATTCCATCGCCACTCGCTCACTCCCCCCACCCGTCCACTCCATGTTAGCCCTGCCCACTGCTCACTGATTGGCTGGCTCACTAATTGCCCCGCCCACCTCTAAAAGCCCGATTAAAACCACGGCGTGAATGGCCCACTTACCTCTTTTCCCAAACAGCTGTGGCTGAGCGGGTCCTTGCTTCACTTCGCCTTCCCTGCTGCTATTGCTGCTTCCCTCAAGTAAGCATCTAAGCACAAGGGGGGGCAACGGGAGCCTATGGTACACAAGCCCAGGGCCTTTGCGAAGGAAAGCCGTGGGCTGGCGTACAACGCATGGCCAAATGGAGGTGGGGGATGGGCGGCAGTGGGATGCTAGGGTACACCATCCTGCGGCAGGAGGCTAGGGTATGGCAGCCCAAAGTTGTGGGCTGGCGTACACCATGTGACCGAAAGGAGGTGTGGGGTGGGCGGCAGCAGCAGCAGGAGACTAGGGTATGCCAGCCCACAGTTTTCACAAAGGAAGGCCTTCCTTCCCCAAAGCCATGGGCTGGCCTACACTGCATGGCTGAAAGGAGGTGGGGGGTGGGCAGCAGTGGCCAGAAGCCAGATGGAGTGGCCTGCCGCATCTCTACACTCTGGCTGAGTCTGGGAATCCTTTGGAGGCTTCGTTCCAGCCGATCCCCGAGCTCATTTAGACCGCAGGCACACGTGGCGCTCAGCTGAGGCCTTTCTTGCAACCCCCCACCTCCCACTCAGTCCTCAACCTCACCTGGCTGGCTAGGCCTGCCAGGCAGTGGGCCTAGTTGACTGGGTTGGCCCTTTGTCCCTCCAGTCCAGCTTACCTGCTGCCTCGTCACCTGCCTGCTCCCTGCGTCCATCGTATCAGAGAGCTGCTGATTCTGCCTGCTGTTAAGTGACTCTTTTTTTCCTTTATGCTTTTAATGTTTTTTAAAAGAATATTTTATTTATTGTTTATAGAATATTTTTAAATAGTTTTTTAATGTATTGTTGATATAATACTTTTAAATGGTCTTTTTAAATTTTAAAATATTTAAAATATTTTAAATACAAAAATATTTTTGTAAGTGGTTTCTTTAAATGTATTGTGTATAGAATATTTTTAAATGGATTTTTTTAAATTTATTGTGTATGGAATATATTTAAATGGTTTTTAAAATGTATTGCGTATAGAATATGTTTTTCTTTTAAATTGTTTTTAGAGAATGGTTTTTTATTGTTTTCAGAAAATGTTTATTACAAGAAATGTTACTGCTTTTTGGAAATATTTTATTTGTGATGCAATATGTTGCTTTTAAGTGCAGAGGTTGGTACATGGTTTGGGAGATTTGGGTGTTTCTGTAGTGAATTCACTACAGAAATAAACACAAAATCTTGCAAAGCTGCCTTGGACCAACTTGCCCTGCCCATAGAGAAACAGCTACTTTGAGACACATAAAATTTATATGCCTCAAAGTGGCTGCTTTTCTATGGGCAGGCCAGGCAAGGCAGCTTTGCGAAATTTGTGTGTTTCTGTGTGATACCTGGTTGTTGAGGTAATTGTGAGGTGGTTGCTTCTTGCAGCAATAACCAAGTAACCCCATGGCTGTTTTAATATGTTGGGTTGTGTGGTGCTTTGTGAGCTCCTGCAGCTTTATGGGTTTTGATAGGTTCTGATTGCCCTGCTTTTGTTTTCCTGGTTTTCCTGGTTTTCTTGGTCCCAGGTCTTTTGTGTTTCCTATCCTGGGGGTTAGTTCTGCCAGGAAACAGGAAAAGGGGAGCCAGGGGAGCTATTTGTCTTAATTGGTGTATTTAAAATTTACCTTTCAGCTGGTGTTTTGTCTGGTGGTTTCTGGTTCTGTGAGCTTCCTGGCACTGTCTTTTATAACTTTCCACAATGCCTTGATGGTTTTATTCCTCTGGCTTTGTCTTTCCTGCCCTTAGGGTTAGGGAAAAAACTGGTTTCATCTGCAGTCTTTTGGGGGAAAACTGCTATTCTTTTGGTGTTTTTCTGGCACTTTCATAGTTTGGAGGTGTGTGTGTAATGTCCCACAGTTATCTACATATTAATAATGATTAAGTACTAATAATATTTCCTTATACATTTTAGTGACCTTTCCTTACATAATTGGTGTTTCCTTTCATACTTTTAGATTTCTAATTTCTGTTTCTGTTAGTTAGCCATTGATAAAACAAACCCCACTTGAAAAAATATTTGAAGCCACCTTGATTTTAATTGTCAATTTATTCATTCCTGCACATTCTAATATTTATTCATTTTCATATCTTTAGTTTTCCACTGTTGTGCAAACACAATTCCAGCAGCTGTTAATGTGTAAAATTAAATATGTATTGTATTCCCTTTGAAATACCCAACAAAATACTTCTGGTTTTAAATCCAAATCTTGCTTTACCATTGCCTCTAACCACAAACTCTTGAATAGCTACTTGGACTGACCTAAGTACTGAACATAATTCATATATTCCTGTTTTTTGAACTGAGAAATAAATTTCAGAAAAAGAAATCTGTATTACTCTGTGAATCTACCTATGACATTCATTCTTGATCTAACTTCTTAGATGAAAGACTATATCTTTCCTGTTTGTTGGGGGACATCCTTCCTGAAGACTGCACATTGTTAGATGAAAACAGAGGTCCCTTCTGTTACCTGTAGTCCTCAGCTTACAACCACAATCGAGTCCAATATTGTTTTATTTCTTTTGCAGTTAGTATTATTTAACAGGATGAAGAAGAGGCAACAGAGTATGACCGCTAGGACAGTCATCTTTCCTATGTAAGTAGCTGTTTTATTGCTTTGTGTGCTTGTTTCATCCTTAATACAGTAGTGCAAGCAATTAAACTCTTTCTTTCTGTGTCTCTTTGTACAGGCCATTCATTGGAGCAAGGTGGTCAGTGGATGACTTCAATACACAAAAGGACAGTCATCTTCCTTTTCTATTATTTTGTGTGCTTGTTTCATCCTAATGCAGTGCATGCAATGGAAGAGTTCATTTCAGTATCTCTTCTTTGTGCAGCCATTCATTGGAGCAAGTGTGATCAGTGATGTAGAAGACTGGCAAGGAAGTCATCTTCCCTCTGTAAGTAGCAGTTTTATTGTTTTGTCTGCTTGTTTCATCTTAATGCAGTGCATGCAATGGAAGAGATCATTTCTGTGTCTCTTCTTTGTGCAGGCCATTCATTGGAGTCAGTGATACTGAAGACTGGCAAGGACAGTCATCTTCCTTCTGTAAGTAGCTCTTTTATTGTTTTGTGCACTTATTTTAATCTTATTTAAGTAGTAAATTTAAATGCACAAAATAATAAATTTCCTTTTTTACATCTTCTTTTTGTAGATCATCCATTGGGGCAAATGACATCATCTTGGCCACTCCCACCTGGTCGCATGACTGCCAAACCACTCCCACCCAGTCACATGACTGCCAAGCCAGTCCCACTCGATCACATGGCTGGCAAGCCACTCCCACTCAGTCATATGGCCAACGATCCATTCCCACAAAGCAGGCCACACCTACAGAAGAGGTTCTAAAACATTTTGAGACCCACCACTGGAATGAATTTAAATTATGGTAAAGCTTTCGATAGGTACAAATTAGAAAAGAAGAACACAACCCATGATCCAAGAGTGGCCATTTGCGGAAAATGTGGCATGTCATTGTTTTAGAATTTAAAACATATCTGCGCTTTGGTCTTCTACAGAACAAAAGGTTAGCACTTGTACTATAAGCTGTGTGTCCCCCCCCCTACTTTTGTAATACAATTCCTCCAAAATGTCAGATACTTCATTAGCATTTAAAAACAGATGTCAGCTTTGTCCCTGATGACTTCTGAAACCCTGAATGATCTCCAGTAAAGCTACATGCAAAAGAACTTTTAAAGTACTTTCAACACTATGACAAAGGTTTCCAGATGTTACATCTATTGTTTAGTACCTACATTTTCAATGGGATCAGGGGAAAAAAACCCTAACATGAGGCTCAAGGTAGCCTGAAGAAAACTGGTAACAAGAAATTACATCTCAGAGGTCAAAAAAATATTTGTTTCAGTATTTGCATTATTTTCCCACTTTTTAGAATGTGATAGCTAAGGCTACATCTTTCTAAGCAACTCCTGTTTCTCTATCACCTCTAGTTTTACTATAATCTCTTACTATTCCTTATATGTTATCTACATGCTTTGCAGAATATCTCCTCTGACATAATTTCTGTTACCACTATCACAGTGGTGAAACTCACATTTTTTTTTACTACCAGTTCTGTGGGCGTGGCTTGGTGGGCATGGTTTGGTGGGTGTGGCAGGGGAAGGATACTGCAAAATCTCCCTTCTCACATCACTCTGGGCCCAGCCAGAGGTGGCATTTGCCGGTTCTCCAAACTACTCAAAATTTCCACTACTGGTTCTCTGAACTACTCAAAATTTCTGCTACTGGTTCTCTGGAACCTTTCAGAACCTTCTGCATTTCACCCCTGCACTCTCACCAATTCTGTCCTTATATTCACATCTTCTTCCACCATTTATACAATGTAGGGAACCGCTAATTAAAACTGCAAGAAAGTATCTGTTACAACAATACAGCCTTTATTGTTGAAATTAATCCATTAAACTCAGGGATTAGCTGTTCTTCCCCGAATTCATTCTTCCTAAACAAGACACAAGTGACAGTGTTCATAACCCTAACATAATGTCAAAGAGCATAATGCGTATTGAGATTAAGAAGTGGAGATAGATGATAGAGATGATACAGATAGAGATGGGGAGGGGGGAACATGAGAGATGAACTAGATGATAGAGACAGAGAGAGACAAATATTTATTTGAAAGAGACTTTGAAGTTTCTCAGCTGCATCTCCATCAGTACTGAGGTTAACCTGTCATTTTTCCATCAGTCACCAGTGAGCTGTAAAGGTTTCAGACACATGCAATTCCCATTAAGCGATGTAATGAGCCACACCATAAAGACATTATTGGTTATGTGTGCTGACATGACAGTAGCTGCAATTCATCACTATTGGGGGCTTTGTGTCAAAATGCCTAGTTCATTTTAAATTAATCATATATGGTGTGTGTCTCTTTATGTATATTCAATTTGCCCAAATAAAATTTCTAAAAAGTTTAAGTGTTATTAAGAGTGTCCCTATCTGACCAAGAGAAAAAGTGATAGTAATAACAAATGCTATGTCTTTGCAATTTTAACATGTTCTCTTGACCTCTGTGAATCAACAGTAATAAATTTGAATTAGAGATTCATAGAAGATTCACAGAAAACATGATTCAGTTCAAAATGTGCAGAGATTCAAATCAATTTGCTGTAAGATGCTTATATTTTATTTCAAAAAAGAAATCCAGCCATAGGCAATAAGGATCAAAGCGATTGCACTTGTTTTTTCTCCTCTTCTTTCTCCTTCTCCTCCTCAAATTGCATTAAAATAGCAGAGATGGTAGACCCCACAGAGGACACTAATCATAGTGAATTTTGGATGGATGCATTAAATGATTTCACTGTAATATGTTTATTAAATATTCCCCTGAACAATTTTAAGGCTGAGATATTAGGGATGACTAAGGAAAGTAAAACACATTATACTTTTCATTTCCCTCCATTATATTGTTCCATGACAATATTACAAAATAAATAAATAAATAATAAAATAAATAAATAATAATATAAACAGAATACAAATATAAAGAACTAAAAAACTGTAAATAACAAACTAAAAAATCTATAAAAAATTAAAAAGAATTAATAAACAGCAAAAAAAAATTAACAGAACCAAAATATAGAAGAAAAGTCAATTAAAATATATTAGAGAAAGTAAGTAAATTATTTCAATTAATCTTACATCCAGAATTCTTTTCAGAATACTGTACCACCAATATAAAATCAGGTAGAGGAATATAATACTTATATTATCATCACTTATAAAAATATTTTATATTCACAAGCTGCCAAAGTAATAGTCATAATGAAGACATAAAAACTTTAAAAATTCAAAATAATAATAATAATAATAATAATAATAATAATAATAATAATAATAATAATAACAAAAACAACAACAACAACAACAACAACAGAAGCAGCAGAAGCAGCAACATGAGTGGAAATTGACAATACTGTTAGATGCTACACTGTAATGCATAAAAAAACTGGAATAATTTATCATAACTTGTGCTTAGGGTTGCAAATAATACATTTCAATTCAGTGAATTAAAATAAGTTGTGAAACTAATCATCACTTGCTTTAAGCATTTATTCAACAGCTTGGTTTAATTTACTAATAAAGCCCAAACAATTTATTAGGTCTGACTGAAACAATGCAAAAAACAAAATAAAAATACAAACAAAGTTCTACTTCAGCATGTTAATCATGGAATCATAAAATCATAGAGTTGGAAAGTTATCCAGTTTCTGCCTTTAAGCATCTCTTTTATCAAGTGCTTTCATAATCTGACAGGTCTTTATTATCCTTACATGGAGACTGATCTCAGTAATCTGATTTAATCAGTCTCTCTTAAAACTATAATTAGCTTTAATCATAGTTGTTTAAGACCTGTGGAAACTACTTGCTTATATTTCTTAATTATCTTCATTCCTAGATTGTATCACACAAATACCAGTTTCTCAATTTACATATATTCACCTATACATGTTTCAATTTCCAGAATTCTCAATCATTGCTTGGCTAATGTTAATAAATCTGGTGAATATCCAGTTTGATAAAAGTTGGCATAAAGAGCTTTATTCAATATTGAATCCATTGGGAAGTAACTTCCTGTACTGCTAATCAATCAAGCATACCCAATTTGTTAAATAATATTTTCTCAAATGGGATTTCTAACTCTTTTCAAGTAAAACATTTCTGTCTGTGGAAAATAGGACTCTTTTTAAGCTTCATGAGAGAGCCATAGACATTGTATCTTTGAAATAGATGAAGTAAATTCAGGAAAACCTATTAAACATATTAAACACCATTTTCTTTAAAAGATATACTGTGAAGGAACTTGATCTTCTACACTGTCCAGCAGAGACATGGAAAGATCTGAAAGGCACAATACTCATATTTGGAAATGTCATGAGGTGTTTCGCAAAGAACTATCTGGGCAACTGTCGTCCTAGCAACAAGTGAAATTTCATTTTTAAGGGGTTAGTGATTTCAGGTCTCAAACCTTGGTTGTATTTTAAATTGTATTCTTCTTGCCAAAATATGAATAAAGTTTTTATTGCCAAACCACGCATCCATTTTAAAGATCTGTATCAAACAACTGCAAGCAATTAGATAGAGGCAAGGCCAACATAAATTAACATTTTGTTCCTCTAGAAATGTCTGGAAAGAAACCAAAGTTCTCTAAGAGCCATAAAAGTTCACAACTAACAGGTACTAATGAGTTTTTAAGAGTTTAGAATTTCTGGATTAGTATAAAAAGTCTATTTATTGGACAGTTTTCTTTTGTCTCTACTATTCATAAATTACACAGACATGTTGATTTAAAAATGAGGAATGAATAAACGAACTTTTAAAATGAGAGATTTCATGGGATAAATTCAGAAGAGAAAAATACTGTTAAATTTGAGCTAATGATTTAAAAGAAGAAGGGAAAAAAAACCCAAAAACAAAATACTTACCTGCCAGAAGGAAATAAAGTGAGTCTCATCAAGATTATGATCCACGGGACACAAGTTCAGCATAACAAACAGTAAACTAAACACTCCATAAATCTTTCTAATCTTTTCAATGACTTTATATTGTAAATTTGTCACTAAAGTTAATCAGATAATGAGCATGGCCAAGGGATCTCTCTTGCTTTATGCTCTTTGAGCAGGCTTCAGTAATGATTTCTCCTGCCCTTTGTACTTATTAAATGAATGTTGAATAGATATTAAAGTGCATCTTGGTGGTGCCATTATTTATGTAGCCTGTTTCACATAATGCATGCTTAATTAAAAATCAGCAAAGCAATTATAAAGACGATGAAGGAAACAACAAAAGGCATTCAGTGAGTAACATTAAACAGTTAATTAGATTTTTTCCCCTTTCAGGGAGATTTTTTTTTTAAAAAAAACCTTTATATCCATATTTAATGTTTCCCTTGGAAATTCTAATGGCAGTATCTATTAGAAAAAATCATTGAGAACATCCGTTGTTGATAGCATCTGGAGAAAGTGGCATGCTTGGAGCTTCCTTTCTATAAGTATAACATTTTGTGCAATTAAGCTACATTTAATAGGTTCAGTTTCCTGTGGCTTACTTTCCTGTTATAAATAAGAAAATAGTAATTATTATACCTTGTCCTTATGAGATGTGTAGCATTGTCTTACCATACAAATTACAAAGCAAGGCCAGAAATACAGATTTAAGAGTTATTCCGTGGTCTGTTAAGATGTTCTCCTTTTGGACCTGAATAAACAGGAAACCTTGACAGTTTGTGGAGGTAACTTAGCAAAGACAAATACAAAAAAAAGAAACCCAAGCCCAAAATACCCTTTTCTTTCAGGTATTCATTTCTGGCATGGGGTTTGTGCTGTGGGTCAAATTGTACATGAGTATTAGCACCCTGGTTTTATATTATTCAACTTTTCATGAGGGCCTTTTGAGGACAGAACTGTGAAAGCCAAATTTGGGTTTTAACTGGCATCTGAAGATTGAACAGCATAAAAGTTAGAGGGAAAAGGGGCAAGGAAAAGGGAACATTACATTTCATTGACCTACAAAGGATCTTGTTCTATAGGGAGAACGAGGCAGGCAGCAACTGAGGCAAGGCAGGTTGAAGCTAACACAACCTTTATTAACAGTTTAACAAGGCAAAATGCAAGGGAAACCTTGAACCGGCAAACAGCCACATTTGACAGCTGACAGCCCTTTTATACTGGAGCTGTCAGACTCTGAACCAATAGAATGGCTGCATTCTCCTGTCAGCTGGTTGCTCATATATTAACCAATCAGAAGCTGGAAATGATAGTCAATGGCGTTGTAGACTCGAGGACTTAACACCCCTCTTCTCCCCGTTAGCACATGAGTAGTCAGCCAAGTACGCCGGGCGGCGTCAGCTCTGCCCCGATCATCTTAGTTCAGGGGTGGTGGCCAAAGGAAGAGAAGCTGGTGGAGAGTCCTGTGGAACTTCAGGAGACTGTGCAGTGGAGTCGGTGGGAAACCTGACCACCATGCAACTGACCGGATTCTCAGGTAAGCCTGGCGACAAGAACGCATCGGTGGGGGGGGGTGTTGCGTGAGATTCTGGTTGCGCTGGAGCAGCCTCTGTCATTTGGATTGGGCCTGCACTGGGTGCTGGTCTGCTGTGCTGGTGGCTCGCCGTCTGAGCTGGTTGATGTGTCAACGCCACATTCGCCCGTCGCTGAGCTGGACCCTTTAAGAATAGGGTCCAGTTAATTGCGTGATTTGTCCAGGAAGCTACCTTGGGATGGCCCCATAGTTTGGGCATAGGCTGGGTCTCCCACATTAAAGGCCCATGTGGAGTCACCTGCGAGGGGGCTTTTCTCTGCTGCATAAATGGGGTGTAGTCGGTCCAGGTTTGTCCAGAGCCGACGACCCATAAGCCATTCTGCGGGACTTTGCTTGGTGATTGGGCATGGGGTTCTATGCTGTGGCAGGAGTTATTGGGACAGCTTGTCATGCCAATTCCCTGGCCCCAGATGGACCAATGTCTCTTTAACCGACCAGACAGTTCATTCTGCCAGGCCATTTCCAGCCGGGTGGAACGGGGCCGTCAGGGTATGTTGTATGCCATGCTGGACCCAAAACATCTGGAAGGGTGCCGACGTGAACTGGGGCCCATGTCAGTCACCACCACGTCGGGCAACCCATGGGTCACAAATAGCTTCCCCAGCACCCTAATTACGGCCTCCGAAGTGGTGGAGGGCATAGGTGCCAGCTCCACCCACTTCGAGTAGGCATCTATGAGGACCAAGAAGTTCTGCCCCAAGAACGGGCCGGCGAAGTCCAAATGGACTCATGCCCATGGAGCCCGGGGCATGTCCCATTCCCTGATGGGCACAGAAGGGGGAGCTGTTCTAGATTGCTAGCAATGCTGGCAGGTGGCTACCCAACTTTCTATTTTCTGGTCAATCTTTGGCCACCACACGTAGCTTTGGCCCAAAGCGTTCATGCGCACAATGCCCGGGTGAACAGTGTGTAGGCAACTTAAAATTGGTGACCTAAGCTTTGGGGGGGGCTACCACCCTATTGCCCCATAACAGGCACCCGTTAAGGATGGACAACTCATGCTGCCATATATAATAGGGGTGAAACTCAGGATCTACTGGTCCCTGTGGCCACCCCCTGCGCACTCAGTCCAAAACCTGGTCCAGTAAGGGGTCTGAGGCAGAGAGCCTGGCAATATCCCGGGTCTTCATCGCCAGTGTTCTATAGGGAGAACAAGGCAGGCAGGAACTGAGGCAAGGCAGGTTGAAGCTAACACAATCTTTATTAACAGTTTAACAAGGCAAAATGCAAGGCAAACCTCGAACTGGCAAACAGCCACATTTGACAGCTGACAGCCCTTTTATACCAGAGCTGTCAGACTCTAAACCAATAGAATGGCTGCATTCTCCCATCAGCTGGTTGCTCGCATCTTAACCAATCAGGAGCTGGCAATGATAGTCAATGGTGTCATAGCCTCAAGGACCTAACAGATCTAGCTTCATTGCATCACCAAGCTTGTGAAGAAGATTGGAGTGGAGGGGAGAGAGACAGGAAGACAGAAAGAGAAAGAGAGAGAGAGATCCAAAGTCAATTAGTGACTTCACGATGGCTGAAGGTGGACCTGGACAACTAGTGCAGCACTTTAACCACAACAACACCTTGACTGTCCAATAAGTACAATCTCTTCTTTTGTATGTAGACATGTTCTCCCTTCTTTTACATTAGCCTTTTGAATTTGGCATCAACTTGTAGAGGGACTCTAGAACTTTCAGGGACTATATGCAGCCCTGTGGCCAAAGCTGCACCCTTCTGACAGTGATTCTAAAAAATCTGAGGAGAATATCAAGAATTAAAGCCTTTGCAGAGTTTACTTCAGTCAAAAGGAAGCAAAATAAATTCAAAAGTCAACATCTTTTAAAAATGGACTAGAAATAAATTAAGGCATCATGTCTTAAAAGGCAATTTACCCTAATCTTAAAATCTCAGGATAGAAGAGAGTCAGGAAATCCCAAGATCCTGGAAGGAGATGATGCAGTAAATCAATTTCAAGTTTCAGACTATATGGACACATCTCTTATAATTACCACATGTTGAGCTCAAATCCATATATGAATTGAAGTGTATCAGTATATTAAAATAGAATTGAACATATTGGGAGCTATTGTAAACTCAAAACTTTTCTCCATTAAATCACCAGGTGCTACATGTTATCTTTGGATTATTTATGCATAGAAAGAATGAATGCATACAGGTCGGCTTTGATTTATGACCATAACTGCAGCCAAAATTTATGCAGCGGAGCAAGACTCTTGTTAAGTAAGTTTTGTCCATTTTATGACCTTTCTTGCCACATTTGTTAAGAGAATCACTGCAGTTAAGTTAGTAAAATGGTTGTTAAATGAACCTGGCTTCTCCATTGACATTGCTTGTCAGAAAGTCACAAAAGGTGATCACATGACCCTAGGACACTGTAACCGTCATAAATATAAGTCAATTGCCAAACTTCTGAATTTTTATCACAAGACTATAGGGATGTTGCAATGGTCGCAAGTGTGAAAAGTATCACTTTTTTCAGTGCCTTTGCAACTAAGCAAACTGTTGTAAGTCAACAATTACCTGTATCTCTAGATGTAGACATAGACATAGACAAAGATGATAGAGAAAGAGAGAGAGATGGTAGAGATAGAGATACATAAATAGATTATCTATAGAGATAGAGATAGATAATATAGATATATAGATATAAGTATAGATCTATGTAGATGATACACATACACACAGTTTTGGATCTTTTTTGATTCATCACCATCTAATCTATAACATTTGTATTTCTACACTTGCAATACTGCATTCAGTTCTGGTTACCATAACATAAAAAAGATGCTGAAACTTTGGAAAGAGTGCAGAGAAGAGCAACAAGAATGATTAGGGGGCTGGATACTAAAACATATGAAGAACAGTTACAGGAATTCAGTATATCTAGTCTAATGAAAAGAAGGAATGGGGAAAACATGATAGCAGTGTTCCAGTTCTATAGGGAGAACAAGGCAGACAGGGACTGAGGCAAGGCAGGTTGAAGCTAACACAACCTTTATTAACAGTGACAAAACAGCTCATAAGTACGGCAAATCTCGACCGGCAAACAGCAAGCAAAAGACAGCTGACAGCTCTTTTATAGTCGAGTTGTCAGGTAGCTGGATTCTCCCCCCTGCAGGCTGCTGCGTCTTAGCCAATCAGGAGGCAGCAAGGCAAGTCTATGACAGGGCAGCTCAATACACAACAGTTCCAATATTTGAGGAGCTCCTATAAAGACAGGGGGTGGGGACTATTTTCCAAAGCATCAAAAGGTAACACAAGAAACAATTGAGATAAACAAGGAGAGAAGCAACCTAGAACTAAGGAGAAAACTCTTAACAGTGAGAGCAATCAACCAATGGAATTGCGTGTCTTTAGAAGGTATGGATGCTCCATCACTGGACACTTTCAAAAAGCAACTGGACAACCATTTGTCTGAAATGGAAGAGTGTCTCCTGCTTGAGCAGGGAGTTGGACTGGAAGACCTCCAAGGTCCCCTCCAACTCTATTATTCTATGTTCTGTGTCCTATTTTTAATCTCAGGATAACTTCAGTTTAATAGTTTTGCACACATTAAGCATTGCTCAGTGTAAAAGTTTTAACTGCTTTGTTTCTATAGCCACTGAGCTATTGGTGACAGTTCTGTATTCTAAAGTTCCCTATCAGAAGGACATCACAACATGGTTTTTCTTCTAACTATAGCTGGTTGCTTTTGACTATAATTTATCGACTACTGTCTTCAATATTTAAAAAAACTCCTAAAAGTTTAAAGATTTTTTCTACAGATGACTTCAGTTTATTTTATATATTGGCAAGGTAAGTCATCATGTTACACAGAAAGCCCAATAGTGAACAAGTTTATATATAGGCTTAGTGGCTAATACAACTGCCTAATATGTAATGCAACCTTGGTTCGAATCCCAGTAAGGGTATGGCTAGCTGATGAGAGCTAAATAGCTTGAAATAGATCTATACTAGTCTCCCTTTATTTATTTATCAGCACAAATACAACACAAATACTAAAAAAAGGCAACATTAAAAATAAAAATATGGTTTTCTGCCTGGATGGTCTTCTGTAATGAGCCGAATGACAGAAAGAGGGAGTAGTGAGCTCCCTCCCATATTTGGGCATACCAGGGGTTGTAACACATATACATATGCATATACATATACATATACACATACACATACACATACACATACATACACATACATACATACATACATACATACATACATACATAAATACATACATAAAGCAGTTTTATTTCCTGCTTTGTTTTTCCTTGATGAAATTTATTTATCTATCTTCCCATTGGAAGTCTTTTCCAGGGTAATGCATAGACTACTTTCATGTGCAAAACACTTGATAGAGATCCTTGAGTAAGGAAATCTCACATGCCGTCAAACACATGGGATGGGAAAAAAGACACATAGGATTTAACAATAGCTGATACATTCAACTGTGGCAATTAATTATTTTTTATTGGTATTATTCATTAAGCTACTCAATTATTTTCATGTCAAAATGATGCTTTTACCTACACACAAATCCCCATTGTTTTATTATCTAGCTGAACACCAAGTATGCTTCACACCATATAAATGTGCGAAGAATCATTTTCTGCACCAGTTGACTAACTATAAATTGTCAGGCTAACGAAGAGATGACATTCTGTAAAACATACACATTAACAGGCACAAACTTCTGATTTCTATAGCTAAGCATGTCTGTAAAAAAATGAATTCTACTTAGCATTCTTTAAAAAGACAATTGATGCATATTATTATTGATTATTATTATAAATATAATTAAACAGTAATTCAAATTGATGACACTTCTACATCAGCTGTAATACATGATTTAGTTCAAATGGGACAACAATTGTAGTTGCAGAGCAAAATACTCAAAACGACAATAGAAGGTGAAATATATTGGATTGACTCAAACATACATCCAGTTTAGTATTTTAATTCTGCAAATGGCCAACAGGATATTAATCGGAAGCCCATAAATTGGGTGTATGCCCAAAATATTTTTCAAGTGAAGCTCTGCTGTAACAGAATCCAGAACCCACAGAAGTTATCAGATATTATATAACTAGCAGGAGAAATAACTACTGAATAATCCTATCCTGTGGAATATTGTAACATCCTCTCAAAGCTATTAGTAAAAGTTCTAATTAAATTTCATGGATGCAAATTCCTAATGCAAGTGTGCATTAATATGTAACTGGTGTTGGGTGTGCCAATAACTTTTTAAAAAATAAAATGCCCTTTTTTTCTTTGTCCTGAATCTTATTTGGCTCCCATTAATGACCCTTCCCCCAAAGCTCCTACCATGATAAGAAGATAAATACTTCTCCTTACTTATTTTCTCTGCAGCATAAGAATTGCATTTAACAACTATAATTTACGTTCTTATATAGCTTTTTTTAAAAAAAACTAAGCTAAAATCTCCATTAAATATCAGCCAGGTGTTATTTTCTTTCCTTTTTCTGATTGTTCTGAAGTTATATTTGTTAGAGAAAGTTGTGGATCAAACACCTTTTTTAGAGTTTATCATTTTAAAATCCATAAGAAACATCAATGAACTGGAATACAGTAGAACGTCTGGCCACGATTATAATTTGTTCCATAACTTTGATCACAACCTGATTTGATTGTGACTTGAATTTAATTTTGGAAATTTGGTGCTTACAAAAAAAAAAAAAAAAAAGCCGCAGAAGGGGAAATCAGCTGCAAAAAAAATTGTGATTTTTTTTGGGGGGTTGGAACCTGATTTGATCATGGTCAGAAGCGTTCTTGACCAGAGGTTCTACTGTATAGCCGTATTGTATTTAAGTAGACGGTAAATCATGCTGGATTTATATTACTGTGAATTATCCATTCACTCTTATTCTAAAATAAATTAAATTCAATCACTACAAGTATGTTCAAACTTCAGGCAAAATACACGTAGGATTAGTTAACATATTTTTTCACATATAAGACTAGCTTTATTTTAAAAGGTCTCTTTCATATGATAGTGTATATATAGAGAGATGTGAATCCCATATGTTTCCTATGTTGACGGTAAAATTGATCACTAACTAATAAAAAGCCAAAAATAGGACAAATACACATATGTTCATTTGTGTGTGTGACAAAGAGCAGTAGTATACACATACACAAATACAGCCTTGAATTGAGTTCCATTTACTGTGGTTATGAATAATTGTTTGAGTTTACAGTAATCTACATATATTAATGTTTGATTGAGACAGGAAAATATTCACACAAGGTTCAAAAAGTGCATCGATGAAAGTAAAGTGTTTTATAAACAATATTAATTAATGGTTAACAACTCCTCTAGGACAGGCAGCCTTGGATTTATTACTTTGTTTTTATTTATTTATGGGCATTTCCAGCTGGAGCTTCTAAAGTGCTTTTAATCAGAATGAGTTTTTGCGGCATAACAATATTCAATGGCCATAGCATCATAAATAATAGGACAAAATATGAAATTTATTGAATAACAAGGCATTTTAGTTTCACAAGGCAGGCAGGTCTTAAACTGAAGGGGAGAAAAAGCTTAAGACTGTGTCATTGAAGGAGCTTCCTCATCTCTACACCAAATTAGCTGGCCTACAGTTCTCATATGAACACTACGAGTCTTTGCAAGTGTAAGTCATTTGGATTTCCCTCATCTAGAATCTGTAAAAGATATTGTTGAGGGAAGCTGCTTGATAATTTTCAAGGAATCAAGCTTTATAGTAATGTCCACTGGAGGGCGAGTCAGTGTATATGTATAGGCATGTGTTTTATAGGTAGGTATGCATATGTATGTCTGTATGTGTACACAAAGAGACATATCCACAGACATACATGTAGTTGCCATTTAGTGACCACAATTGGGACTGTCAACAATCTTTAAATGAAGCACTTGATAAATGAAGCTGTGACTGTGTTTACAGCCTTATTAAACTTTCCTTTGCTTCAAGGTAAAGGTAAAGGTTCCCCTTGCACACATGTCCTAGTCATTGTCAACACTAGGGGGCAGTGCTCATCTCCATTTCAAAGCCATAGAACCAGTGGTGTCCAAAGACGCCTCTGCGGTCATGTAGCCGGCATGACTAAACGCCGAAGGCACACGGAATGCTTCCCACCAAAAGTGGTTCCTATTTTTCTACTTGCATTTTTACATGCTTTTGAACTGCTAGCTTGGCAGAAGCTGGAACAAGTAACGGGAGCTCACTCCGTTACAATGTACAAGGGATTTGAACCGCCAAATTGCCAACCTTTCTGATCGACAATCTCAGTGTCTTAGCCACTGAGTCACTACATCTTTTGCTTTACAGACCTGCAAAAGTGGTAAATGCAAGCTTTGGTCATAAAATTACTTTTTCATCACTGAATGATTTGCTAAATTTTGGGCTTCAGGGCTTAGTGACCAGGGTCCAGAAAACAGATTTCTTGACAGTTTGCTGAAAGTTACAGCTGGCATATTCAAATGAAAGTGATCTGCTACTCAATTGTAGACAACTGAGCAGGAACTGATTGGATTCCTGTCTTTACAGCTGGGTCACCTGACTTGTGAGTGGCTTTATGCTGATTGACTGGTTTCCTAATTGGTGTAGGTTGGTGACATACCTCGCAAAGTAAATATGATCAATATATCTACCCTGCCATGTATGTATATATTTCACAAACAGATCTCAGTGGCCTGCGGGAAATTCTTCTGAGGTATCACTCCCTAAAACAAAGCAATTGAAAGTAGAAATGTGTCCATGGTACAGATCTAAATTCGATTTGTACCAAGGTTTTGTCATATTCATTTATCTTATTTCACAAGCATCACCCTAAAGCTCTCCTCTCCCCTCTTTCTTTACATCAGAATAAAGATTCAAAATTTCTACTACATAAAATAGAACTTCAAATACTTGGAAACAGGAGCAACCTTATCCTGTCTTCAGTATATCCACCTTTACAAGCACTAAATGCCAGTAAAGAGAGCAAATTAAAGTATAATCTTATATTATAATAATACTTTATTTACAGTCACAGACCAAAACACGACCACTACAAAAGAGACACAGCAGCCAGTCACCAAAACCCCAACTAAGGGAGGATTCAGCTCTCTCCTCTAATGGTCACATCTCTCAAGAAAAACCTGGAAACCTGAGAGGTGATGTATGAGGAGACATCCCCAAGGCAATGAACAAACAAATCACAGCCATCAGGACCAGAGGGGACGATTTCAGGAAGAGACAGTAACCTAGATCTGTCCGCGCTATACTTAGGGCAAAATAGAAGGACATGCTCTTCTGTCTCAACATCGGCTCTGTCACAAGGGCACAGCCGCTTATTAATCGGGAACCTCTTGTAACAACCATCCAGAAGTGCTGAGGGCAAGACATTGAAGCGAACTAGGGAAAAAGCTCTTCTATACTTGGGAATGGTTAGGGTATAAAAATAGGAAGCCATCCTCAATCCATAGTTATTAACTTGGTTGAGAGTCAGGGGGGAGCAAGTTTTATTGGCTCTGGCTCGTAGCTATTGTAAATCAATGTCCACAAGCCGTTGGACTATCCTAAATTGGGCATCCTTGAGGTCGTAGTTTCCCAAGGCATCCTCCATGAAACCTAGCAGATGAAGTTTCTTCAGCAGCTCTTTCTCCCAGCGAGAAATATGGGAGTCCGTGAACACCAGGGAGAGGTAGCTGCCAGGAACTACCAGAAAGTGCACCCGAAACCACCATTTAAAGGTGTTTATCCAGGCCATACATTCCACCGATCGAATGCCTAGTTCCAGGTATATCGGGGCAAAACCAACACAAGGGGGAAGACCCAGAAGTTTTCTAAGGAAAGCAGCCTGGGTTCTTTCAATGCAATCCTTGAAGCCCCGTATCCATATGGGAATGCCATAAAGAGTTTGGGCCAGTGTTTTGGCTTTGTAAATATGTAGGGCAGAGGGAATGAACTGGCCACCCTGGGTATAAAAGAATCTTAAAATCTGCTGGTGACTACAGGAGGCCGAGTTCAGCACCTGGGTTCGATGTCTAGTCCAGGCACCAGTGTTCTGAAATTGAATACCTAGATACTTAAAATGGAAAACCTGCTTAACAGCATTGCCACTGATATCCCAGTTATACAATTTCCAGGCTCTAGTAAACACTAGTACTTTTGAATTATCATAGTTAATAGCCAAATGGTTTTCAGCACAGTAAGACCCAAATGTAGAAAGTAGTCTTTTCAGTCCTGGCCTTGACAATGAAAGGAGTGCCGCACATCAGCGTAAAGAAGAAGTGGGATCTTTGTAGTTGTCAGCTTCGGGGAGTGGGACTCAATATGTCCGATGTAACCAGCCAGGTCAGATAAAAATATATTAAAATAATCTTATATTGGTAAGGAAGTTGAAACAGATTTTGTTAGTGTTTCTGGTTTGCACTGTTCGTATTTCTTTTCTTTTCTTTTTTCTTTTTGCAAATTAAACAAGAGGAAGCCTACATTTCAGTGGTGGGTTTCAATTTTTTTTTAGAATCTATTCTGTGGGTGTGGCCTGTTTTGTGGGAGTGGCTTGGCAATCATGTGACCGGGTGAGAGTGGCCAACTTGATGTCACTCACCAGGAGATGTCATGGATTGGGTAAAATGTGGTGAAGCTCACTTAACAACGCTCTTGCTTAGCAACCAAAATTTTGGGCTCAATTGTAGTCGTAGGTCAAGGACTATCTCTGCCTTCCTCTGCATGGCAGCCTTGTCCTAGTAAACTATTTCTACTTTCTGCCAATTTTCCTCTCTGTTAGAGGCACCAAAATAATCCAGAATAAGGTTTCCTACTACAGCAGGGGGTTGGACTAGGTGACCTCCTAGTAGCCATCTAGCCCTAAATTGCTGTGCTGTTTTTCTTTCTTTATGCTAACAAAGAAACCTGTCTGAGGCTCATTCCACATGCCTGCCAGATAGAGATAATGAAATAATGACCCTAGAGAAAGTTTGGCTCCATTCACAAGCCTTTTAGAAACACAATGCTCATATTGCACAAACCCCAAAACTTCAAAAACATAAAACCATATAACATATAACCAATTTGTTCTTTCCTGCACTTTTTCAATTTAAAATTATTAAGACTTGTGGACTTCAACTCCCAGAATTCCTCAGCCAGGCATGCTCAGTTCTGATTTAAAGCGACAACATTTGTTTTTCTCCTTTGCGAAAGATGTTTCCTTCTTTCTTTTTCTTTTTCTTCTCCCTTCCCCTTCTTCCTTCCTCCCTCTCCCCTCTCTCAAACATGAACACACACAGAGAGGTTGGATTGGATTATATCTCCTACCTCCTTCCCTCTCTCACTCACTCTCTCTCAAACACACACACACACACACACACACACACACACACACACACAAGTTGGATTGGATATCTTTTCCAATAGCTTGAAAGCAGCTCCTCTGCCCCCCCCCCATTCCCCCGCTGCCTTCCCCAAACACCTCCCCCATTGCAAATGCAGCCTGCTGCCTGGGTGGGAAATGCCTGGAACACAATAAAGCCCACCCATTCACCTCCTGCTGGCAGACTGGGGTGAGAGGAGAGGCAGAGTAGCCAGAGGGGAGGCGATCCAAGCCTTCCAAAATAAAGAGGCTGGTGGAAAGTGTGTGCTACAGCATGGCTCTTTGCCTGGCTTCCTGCCTCTTCCTGTGGTCTTCTCAGTGCTCACTTGTGGTGCCCCTCCTCAAGTGTAGTTTGATTGCAGGTGGAGCCACGTTGCCTTTTCAAATTTGTAATCAGTGAAGCTGGGCTGGATTTTTATATAGTTTTATCCAGCTGTGTGTGTCTGTGTTTGTGTGTGAGAGAGAGAGAGAGAGAAATGGATGGGGGCCTGGGGAGGAAGTCACTACACTTGGGGAGGGAAGCATGAGCGAGCACTGAGGAGACCACAGGAGGAGGCAGGAAGCCAGGCAAAGAGCCATGCTGTAGCACACAGGAGGAAACAGGAAGCCAGGCAAAGAGCCATGCTGTAGCACACACACTTTTCCCCAGCCCCGGAAGGACCCACTATGTAAAAATCCAGCCCAACTTCACTGATTACAGGTTTGAAAAGGCAACGAGACTCTGCCTGCAATCAAACTACACTTGGAGAGGAAGAGCACAAGCGAGCCAGGGTCCTTCCCTCCAGCCTTTGCTCAAAGCCCTGCATAGCACCAGGAGGAGGATGTTTGAATTCCTCCCCTTCCCTCTGACCCACATGTGCCTTTTCTAGCTGCTTTAGAGAGGACTTCAACTCTGCTCTTGCCTCGGGTCCTCTGAAGAAGCCCCGCCCTCGCTTACTTCTCTTTGAGAAGCGCCTTGCAAATAGGCTGCAGGGCAGGGGAATGTACCAAAATGGAGGCGTGGCCATGCCTCCGTGGAATGGATGCGTAAAAATACAGCAAATTTCTGGAACCGATACATCCGAAGAGGTGCGAACCGGCAGGAACCCACCTCTGCTACATTTGTACTTGTACTCATTCTCATTAATATTTGGATGGGCTGTTATTTGCAAAAAGATAGACTCCCCATAACATCAGTGGCACTAGTTTTAAATCCTAATTATTTCAAGTGATCTATTTGTAAGACAGATCCTTTTCCCATTGCTGAGGTACAATGATGTCTGCCACCCTTGAATTGGCCAACAAAATAACAATACAAGCCCTTGAGATTTTTCTCTCTCACTATTTTTATTTCTCACCATTCTCTCACCCTGTTTCCTACCTCTGAATCGATTCTATCTCTCTGTTATTTACCTCTGGTGCACTGTACATGTACGTGTAAGATAAGCAAAGCAATTGACTGATATCTCTGATTTTCCTCTTCTCTCTTTTTCCCCCATCATGGTATCCAACAATTGTGCTGAGTGAGGCCATGGGACAGATGTGGTTGTAAGACTGCATCATCATTAGCCTACTTGTTGTCGCTGTGTTCTACCAGCCATTCTTTCATAACCTGAATTGAACACGTTTTTTTCATTTAAACTTAGCAAGAGATTGTCATATCACAGTATTATCTCTGTACTAATAAGCACTTGGCTACATATTTGTCTGATAAAATATTTAATCACTTTTTCAATTTGACCTCTTGCTCCTTTCTTTTTCCCATTATGTTTTTGAATTTTAATGTTATATATATATATGCTGTATTTGTACTGATAAATAAATAAAGGGAGACTAGTATAGATCTATTTTGAGCTAATTAGCTCTCATCAGCTAGCCATACCCTTACTGGGATTTGAACCTGGGCTATACAAATCCCAGTAAGGGTATGGCTAGCTGATGAGAGCTAATTAGCTCAAAATAGATCTATACTAGTCTCCCTTTATTTATTTATCAGTACAAATACAACACAAATATAAAAAAAGGCAACATTAAAAATAAAAATATGGTTTTCTGCCTGCATGGTCTTCTGTGATGAGCCGAAGGACAGAAAGAGGGAGTAGTGACCTTCCTCCCATATTTAGGCATACCAGGGGTTGTAACACAAATACATACACACACACACACACACAAACACACACACACACACACACACATAGGATTAGAGTCATAAAAGGAGCAGAATTACAATTAGCACTTTTGTTTAAGCTTCCCATTCCTTGCTTTTATTCTGTCACATAAGTTACAAATTCTGATTTTTACATTTATTTTGTTGCTCTGTTTAGGAAGCAATGGATGGAGGGGAACCCATTATTTTATTGTTAATTATTTCAAACTTCCAATAAACTGGCAAAAGCTATACGGTTAAATTATTGATAGTACTACCTGAAGAGCTGTATTTTAGTTCAAATATCTTTGTTGACAATTTACACATCAAATTAATGTAAATAATAATGCTCTTCAGTAGCTACAGACCACTTCATCAAATTCACTAATGACAAGATGCTTGTTAAATGTGCTGTAATGTTGGATTACAATTCAACATTCAAATCAGCAATTCATTCCTACAGTGGAGTGCACACAGTGAACTCACATCTTTGCTCAGTCTTGAGTAGAGATATAAAATAATTTAGCAAAATATTTTGTTTGGTCTTCTCTTCCCTCTGCAGAAAATACTACAGAGAGTCAGCAACCTGACTTTAGGTTGATGTGACACTGATCTGTTAACTCAGTTCTCTTCTAAGCTTATTTCCATACTGTTTGACCACTTAATTGCTTAATTGATAAATTAAACCATTCATTTTGATTTTGTCAAAATTACTTATTTCATTTTAATTGATTTGATTAATGATGGCTCCAAAAGTAAAGATAGAAAAAAAAGGAACTGCCACCTTATTATATGGGTATAAGACCAGCTTCCCAAATGAGCTGAGGAACAGTCAAAAGTGTAGTTAAAGCCAATTCCCTCCCCCTAATCCATAAGAAAAAAGTAACAAATAAACACTATAGGGTTGTTTATCACTTTAAAAAAATAAAATGTGATTAACCATATATGCATTTAAAAACCTCAGTATGTTGTAAATCAAAGCTGAAGCAGAAATCTGGTGTTTTGGCTCATACAAAATTGAGTTAAAAATCTTAAGGACAGATTCATATAATAAGACAAGACTTATTCTGCTTGAGAATTCTAATAAACAACATGTCAAAGAAATTAAAATAAGGGACTAGACAGAGATGTTCAGGAAGAAGTGACCATTTACAAAGTTTGTTTATTATTTTAAATATCTTCTATAATGCTGAGCAAGGTGGTCTCTACTACACATTTTAACCAGAAATTTATATATTAAGGTTCCCCCCCCCCCCAGCTGTGGTTGGAATACAAATTTATCAGGTGGATTTATATTTTCAATCAGCATAGACATTCAGTGAGAGCTTTTAGAGCTATGGTAAAAGTTCACATTCAGTATTTACCTCACCAAGCAGGGCCTCTGGAATAAAATGCAAAGAAGGTAATCATTTTTTTCCAGTTTTACATCATCAAGTGCTTTATAAGCAGAAATTATTAAGTAAACTTTATTTGGCAGCTAAACAAAATGTTTAGCTTTTTAATCTGGAAGCTGATTTCTTGTTTCAGTTAATGTGAAGCAAAGAGAGCACTCTTCAATATTTTCGCCATATTTTTCAAAAGGAAATAGGCCACTCACTTTATATTTATACTATATCTGATCCAAAAGTCATAAAGTCGTAATTACTTTTTTTCAATTTCTCTTCAGTTTTGGTTTTCATTTTGGGGAAACACACACACACACACACACACACACACACACACACACAATTGCACATGTACATACAGGCAATCCTTACCATACAACAATTCATTTAGTGACCAAGGCAGGGGTGTCCAAACTTGGGAACTTTAAGACTTGTGGACTTCAACTCCCAGAATTCCCCAGCTAGAATTCTGGGAGTTGAAGTCCACAAGTCTTAAAGTTCCCAAGTTTGGACACCCCTGGGCCAAGGTTACAACAGTTCTGAAAAAAATGACTTATGACCATTTTTCACACTGATGACCATTGCACTATCCTGATAGCCATGTGATCAAAATTCAGATGCTTGGCAAATGACTCATATTTATGACGGTTGCAGTGCCCCAGGATTATGTGATCACATTTTCCGACCTTCTGACAAGCATAATCAATGGGAAAGCCAATTTCACTCAATAACTATGTTACTAATTTCACAACTGCAGTGATTCACTTATCAACTGTGACAAGAAAGGTTGCAAAGTGAGGCAAAATTCACTTAACAACTGTCTCAGGGGCAGAAATTTTGGGCTCAGTTGTGGTTGTAAGTTGAGGACTGATTTTATTATTATTCAATGCGTTTACATTTTTGGAATCATGTATGTTATATTTATTTGTGATTTCTAGTATTTTAACAAAGATTTTCAAAGTTTAATCAAAGAGTTTTTTTCTGTTTTTTTGACTTACAGAAATATATAGTTTTTTTTAATTTTCATTTATATTCATCATCTTAGACATCTTGTAGAGAGAAGACAGATTTAGCAATTTAAAATCTGAAGTGTTTTTTTATAATACACTTTTATCCTTCTAATGAGTTATTCTTTTTTCTTTTTTTGTCTAGAAGAAAAGTTGCCAAGAATGTATTAGTGAAAAGTCAAAATATAATAGATTTGACAATACCTTTGCCTTGCCTGTGGATCAAATAACTTGGAACTTTATTCATGATCACAAATAAAGTCTCAACTAATTTTAATTTATGTACATGGGTACTCCTAAAGCATGTATGTATCTATAATATAGATTCTATATTTATAACATTTATATCTATATCTATCTATATCTATCTGTTTCATAGAAAAGGAAAGTAAATAATCCAAAAAAAGAACATTTAAGTGTATAATACAAAATTGAGGGTTTTTTGAAATATGCATTATATTTTTATTTCTCTAATGAGTTTTCTTTGTTATTGTAACTTTTCCTGCTTTTTAGTAAACTAAAGCAATAAACCACATACCACATGCACACACCTCAAGCAGGAGAATCTCAATATGGGTGAGAACCTTTTCTATATTGGCTTCATATTACTGGAACATACTATCAACGGGAATTAATCAAACTTCAGCTGTAACTATCGCTGAATTGTAAACTACTTCTAAAATCTTCTAAATATGTATTCATTTATTTTCTATTAAGATTCATTTTTATTAGGCTGTAGTGGTTTTCCTATCCAGCTACTACTATCATTGGTAGTTGGAGGCAATAGAATTGCAGAACGATAATTTTGAAAAAGAGAAAGCTGCATTAAAGTATTTATAGATTGCTGGCACCTATCAGCCAAAATGGGAAAGTGAAAAGCTTTTTACAGAATGAAGATTTCTATTTCTCAGATGATTTCTTTTGTGATGGCATTGTTGTGGAAATGTCTAAAAATCATTTAGTCTATCAGTCTCTGATTACTACCGTGAGAATTTTTTTTCCTCTTTTTAATGGACTTCATTATCTTTAGTGACATCAGTGGCTGGATTTAAACAGTTTTATAGTATGATGTCATAAACTGACATAAAAAAGAATTAGGCATAAATGGAAATCATCATTATTGGTGGTAGAAAACATGATCTGCTGGTTGGAAAGAAAACAAAATACAGGAAAAAATATTAAAGATATTATTAGAATAACACTAAAGAGATTACAGTACTATTTTCTGGGTCAAAATGGAACGATAAAATACTAAGCAATCTTACTGTCTGAATGGCATTCCACATCTTCTTCTGCCTATGTTTCAGCAGCTGTATTTCTGTGTTTATAATTTAAAACTGAAGTATGAATTGATGTTTATGGGTAGAATTGTCTCCAGGAATGTAGCTGCCAAAGGGCAAAATAGAAAATATACAACAAGCATCAGAAGTGTGCTCAATAAACATTTGTTGCTGGGGGCAATCACCTGAACTAACTGCATGCAAAAGACAGCTCCAATTATGACCTTTCCTCAGACAAGTGCTAGCTGGCATTAGCATAGCAATATGATCATTTAAACAGGGGAGTTGTTGTAATGTGGATTATTTAAATATGAATGTGAAAAATCCTACATAACCTGAAAAATGTGACTACTATAAAAACTGAAATAGAAAAGCTCCCCCCCCCCCGCCACTATATATTATTAACTCCCAGTTAAATAAGACTGAATTGTGGACAGGGTATTGACAAAATATTTGAATTATTTGTTAAATTTATTTACAAGTATCTCACCAGAGAGCTACTCCTGGTGGATAGATTGTGTGCATGCATGCATGCATACATACAGACAGACAGACAGACAAACAGGCAGGCAGGCAGGCAGGCAGGTAGACAGACTCTGTGTGTGTGTGTGTGTGTAGAGAGAGAGAGAGATGATAGATAGATAGATAGATAGATAGATAGATAGATAGATAGATAGATAGATAGATAGATAGATAGATAGATAGATAGACAGACAGACAGACAGACAGACAGACAGACAGACAGACAGACAGACAGACAGGCAATAAGAAAATGTTGTTTTGTTTTGGATGAGATAAGGGTAACTACTCCCACTCCTTGAAGCACTAAGGGTCCATGTTTTATAAAGCCAATAATAATGATTAAAAACACAACATATTGAAGGGAGTTATTTGTTTTCAGAATTTCTCAAAATGACTGAAATCCCTTTCAGCTTCCATTAGGCTGACTACAAATGAGTGCATTTGAAAGACAGCATCTCAAAATAGAAGCCATTTACATTATGAGCTGTTTCTCTCTAAGAGAAAAGAAGTAAAATGCTTGATTTTGACATATCATTGTCATAAAGCCAGTTTAATGGCAAAGACTGGAAAAGTTCCTCTAGTGTAAGTCAAGGTAAATATTGACTCATTGTACTCACCTGCAACATTACATTATCAGTTCTTCTAGTAAAGCATAACATTTACCTTCCTATTACCCTGTAAGGTCCTGCCTTGCCAGTCTTCTCCTCCACTCCTTCCCACTCCAGAGGAAGGTTACTGCAAAATCTCCATTCCCTCCGGATCATCTGGGACTCGGGAAGCAGAGAATAGATGGGGCAGGCCAGTCAGAGGTGGTATTTACCGGTTTTCCAAATTACTCAAAATATTCGCTACCGGTTCTCCAGAACTGGTCAGAACTGCTGAATACCACCTCTGATGTACATAGCAAAGTTTTCTGTTCCTTTTCATGTTACATTTCCCTCAACTTCAGTTCTATGCAGTTTTGGTGCTTCTATTTCCATTTTTTCTTCCTGTGGCACCTCATCTTCAATTTCCCCCTTTCTTTCTTTTTTTTTCCTGAACATTTGTATCATCCCTCAACAACGTTAGTTCATTCTGAACTTCAGTCTTTCTGGCTTCACCACTATAATTCTAAACTGACCTGTTAAATATTTCTTGCAACCTGTTCCTATTTTCGCTTGCTATTTGTTATGCTGTCATATTGCATTTCTGTTTGCATCTATTCATTTTCCTCATTAGAACTAATTGAAATTGTATTGACTTTCAAGGCCAGCACTCATCAGGAGCTACTCTTCCCATTAGCTTTTCATACATTGAAATCCTTGACATAATTCCTTTGAATTTTTAAATTCCTTTCCCCCCCCTCCCTTAGCCATTTTCTCCCCAATCTCTAAAATACATGTTAGATTATTCTTCTTATTAATTTCTTTTAAAATAAACAAATCCAGCATTATGGAGCTTTAGCATTAACTAAACTAGTTTTAGCATTAATTTCATTTCAAATAAAAGAACTCCAGCCCTTAATAATAATATTCTTATTATTTCCACTTCATAAAATAAATCTGCTATATTGATTCATATTAAGTTAAGGGTAAATAATCTACTTGTGCTGTACTTCAGAAATTAGACAGCTCAACTAGTCAAATACTTTTTGCAACAATTTTTGCTTTGTTTATTTTGTCCCTGTCAGTCTTATTTAATGGCTTTATGAAGTAGATGAAGTTTGCTTCTGAAGTGACATCCATGTCTTCTCCTTGTTTGGTTGGTTGGATGATAGCAGATACTGACATCTATATTATTTTTATTTATTTCTCCATTTATTTCAATTCAAGTGCTCTGTACTTTTTTTCAAGTGATTGTCACATTGGTCTTGGCTCTTTTTAAAAATATTTTCCTTAAGGTAACTTGCTTTCTTTGTCAGTTCTTCTTTTCATGCTTTATGTCTTTATCTCTTCTTACATAAAAGCTCAATGTCTTTGCCCCAGTCCCCTTACTTCATACCAATCCTTGATGCAATTGTACCAATTTGCACTTGCTGCAAATATGCCAGGTTGTTTTCAAACAGAAATGCAAATGAACCTGTAAGCACTGAAATTAATGAGCATAGAATAATGTCAATTCATTTTCATTTCTGTTTCTTAAGATATAACCATTAAAAATGCTTTGCTTCTTCTTGTTCCTTTCTCAAACTCATAACTTAGAACTAGATATAGGCTACTGAGGTAAAAAACACTAGGGACTATTCCTTAAACTACTCCTATGAAATACTCATTTCCTCATTTGGGAAAAAAATCATTTTCTCCTGGGAAATTGGCTACCTTATATTCTTTCTGCAGTCGCTGGAGAAACCTCATTGATTTATAAGGAAATTGTCTCTTTTCTTAATTAAATGGCATTTAAACAGGCATCCTGACATCAAAGAGAGTGGAACATGCTGGGAGAATTTCCTTTTCCAAAATGTGGCTCAGGCTTCACTCACATCAGTCACCTCTTCAAGTTGTTGTATGTAGCTGTGAAATATCGTTTTATTTATTTTTTTACAAATTAAAGTTGCATAGTTGCATTTCGACAAAACCTGTTAAGCAGAAACAGTTTTTCTCTTATTTTTGCCAGTTTCTCCCTTCTAATCATTAAGGTGTGTCAACTTCACTAGTAAAACCATGAAATAAGCATGGAGTGATTGGAATTATTCAAAGTATTTTAATTCTAAATGATGCATTTGCAATGACATCCACAGGAGGAGGAAAGGGGAGGGCAGACTGACAAAGTAGTGGTAATCCAATGTAAACCCTGTTCCTTTCATAGATATTTAGAATGTACCTAAACTTTGAATGCAAAAAGCCAAAAGAACACTTTAGAACTGAAGCCTGGCTTTAGGGGAAATTGTGAGGCAGATCTGAAGACTGTTTGTTGTTTTAGGCTTTTGATTTCTTTAGCTCACCTGGGCCATCAAGAATGGGGAGCAGGGTTTGCTTAAGAAATATTGGCTGCAGGAAACATTGGGGAAGTGAAGCAAATTTGAGGAATAAGTAGATCAGGGAAAGGACTTCTAAATGAAGAATTTAAAGAATGTGATCTTCAGAGTGTTGAGCAGCTGGCAGAAAAGGAATGGGAGAAAATAAATTCCAGGCACATATATACTTATTTTAAAGGGATTTGAATAAAAGTGTGATGTGGCTTCTTTTCAGATAAAAAATATCTTCCTGGTTAAAAAAATGGAGGAGGAACAAACATTCCTTGTCCTGAGGATTCTATTGCATCAGTGCAGAATAGATAGTGAAGAGAAATGTCATAGATATATTATATAACTGGCACACAAACACACACACACACACACACACACACACACTGTACATAAATACATGCATGCCTACATGCATGCATGCATACATTTATCAGCACAAATACAACACACACACACACACACACACACACACACACACACACACACACACACACACACACACACACACACACACACACACACATATATATATATATATATATATATATATATATATATATATATATATATAAATATATGTGTGTGTGTGTGTGTGTGTGTATGTATTTGTGTTACAATCCCTGGTATGCCCAAATATGGGAGGGAGCTCACTACTCCCCCTTTCTGTTCGTCGGCTCATTACAGAGGACCATTCAGGCAGAAAACCATATTTTTATTTTTAATGTTGCCTTTTTATATTTGTGTTATATATATATATATATATATATATATATATATATATATATATATATATATATGTATGTATGTATGTATGTATGTATGTATGTATGTATGTATGTATGTATGTATGTTGTATTTGTGTGCTGATAAATAAATAAAGGGAGACTAGCATAGATCTATTTCAACCTATTTAGGTTTAATTACATTGGCCTAATATGCAATACAGCCCTGGTTCGATTCCCAGTAAGGGTATGGCTAGCTGATGAGACCTAAATAGGTTGAAATAGATCTATACTAGTCTCCCTTTATTTATTTATCAGCACAAATACAACACAAATATAAAAAGGCAACATTAAAAATAAAAATATGGTTTTCTGCCTGGATGGTCTTCTGTAATGAGCCGAAGGACAGAAAGGGGGAGTAGTGAGCTCCCTCCCATATTTGGGCATACCAGGGGTTGTAACACAAATACATACATACATACATACATTCATACATACATACATACATACATACATACATTCCCCTTCAATTTTATTTTAGCAATCCCATTTGCTTATCCAGGTGAGAATTTCAAAGATTTGACATTTCTAATTCCAGCTATGTTTATATGAGATACTTGTGCCAGTTTTTGACTTCTGGTGGCTTCCTGGACTAATCTCTGCAGTTTTGTTGGCAAGGTTTTCTGGAAGTGATTTGCCATTGTCTCTTTTTCAGGCTAAGAGAGATTGGCTGGCCAAGATCATTCAGCTGACTTTGTGCTTAAGTCGCAGCTAGACTTCAGTCTACTGGTTTATAGCTGATGCTTTAACCTCTACACAAAACTCTCTATCTCTATCTATCTATCTCACAAGAAAAGAACAATTCTCTTTCATCCACAGCAATCTTGTTACCAACCACCAAGGATTGAATGAAAGCAATCATTGGTGCATTTTTCTATAGGTGTAAACATTTTTTGTTATGAATTTCTTTAGAAACAGTATTGGGTGGACTCATTTGTTTTCCAAATTTAACAGGTGCCACCCATCTGTTCTTGTTTTCTTCCCTATCTTAGTGTATAACTGTGATAGCGAACCTATGGCATGTGTGCCAGAAGTGGCATGGAAAGACAAATCTCCAAACATGCCAGCTATCACCCATTGCTCTTCCAGGTTCTGGCTTGCACATGCGCACTGGCCAGCTGGTCTTCGTGAGCGTTGGAGTGCCAGAAATCAGAAAAGAAGCTCCCTGGTGTGCATGCACATTCAGGGAAGCTGAGATTTCGATTTACCGTGCACACATGCATGCTGGCCAGCTGGTCTTTATGCAGGCATGCACACCAGAACCTAGCAGACCAGGTGACTTGTGCACATGCTTACACTGGACACCAGAAGCTCAGCTTCCTGGCACACACATGCACGCTGGGGAACTGCTCTTCAGTTTACGGCACTCCCGTGTGTGCGCTCTAGAGAGCTGCTCTTTCAGTTTCTGGCACAGTGCAGAAAAGGTTCACCAATACTGGTGTATAACATTGCTGTTCCCCAAATGATATCCATGTCCATCCTTGCTTGGATTTGGAATACAGCTGAATTTAACTAGAGGCTGCCACCTTCTGATGCAATGTCTAAAACATAGGTTTTGTACTGATAAATATTGACCCCTTTGAAATGATATTTAAACGACCACTTTCAAAATACTTTGCATTATCTCTGCTATGAGGGATATTGAGGATAGGAAAGTAAATTAATACATTCATTATTTTAAAATCTAATTGCCTTCAGTTTTTGGTCATTGTTCTTTAACTCCTATGTGGATATGAGTCATTTAGGAGCTGGGCAGTCTATAAATTAAATGAATAAAATAAATGCTGAAAATCAAACAGAGAACAAAGCATTTAAAATGAAACTCCTCATTAAATGGAAATACTTTAGTCAAAGACAGTGCTATTTCTAATGCAGCAACAAAAAAGAATCTTTCTTATATTAATCTGCTCTGTTAGAGGCATACTAGAGGAAACTTATCTTTTTCCCCCTTTTTCCTCCATTATCTCACTTGTTCTTTTCCATAGATATACTACACAAGTGATAAATAAACAAATACACCATTAGAGTAATTCAATAAAGATTTCCCAAACATTAATTCTATTATAATAAAATTACCAAAGTCAATTTAGAAAACTCTTTGCTAACAATTTTTTTACTCACACACGTGTGTGTGTGTATACATATATTATTAGCAAAGTGCTTCCTAAACTATATATATATATATATATATATATATATATATATATATATATATGTGTGTGTGTGTGTGTGTGTGTGTGTGTGTGTGTGTGTGTGTGTGTTATAACCCCTGGTATGCCCTATATCTATCTATATCCATATCATCTATATCACCTATATCATCTGTCTATCTATATCTATATCCTCTATCTATCTCTATCTCTATTTCTTTCTTTCTTTCTTTCGTTTGTTCATTCGTTTGTTTGCTCGTTCCATATTTCTATCATCTATATACATATACATAAACATATACTGTTAGCAAAGAGGTTCCTAAACTCTCTCTCTCTGTGTGTGTGTGTGTGTGTGTTTCTATATCACCCAAATCTACAATTACAATTACATCACTTTATAATTGTTAAGTGGGATTCAGATTAAATATGTTTTTCTGTTATTTTCACCATACCAGGACAGCCAGCTAACCTTGATATGAACTAGAAAAACCTTGGAAAAAATTAAGAAGTGAGAACAAGATAAAAATATGTGAAATATATGTTAGACGAACATCAATTTGACAGATGTTACCTAGAGAAGGTCAACTTTTAAGCTTAGATTAGATAGCTAAAATTATTCTTCACTGTTATGCCTTCAAAGAGGACCGAAAGACCATGTGCCTACATTTTGCATCTGTAATAAACATTTCAGAAAAACAGAAATCTAGATGTAGCAGAGATAGCCTTGATACTCACATTCTGTCCTTTCATGTAAAAGAATCTCTTCACTGTCACCTTGAAGGGACAATTAAAGCTTCACACACTCCCACTCCCACCTTCACTCCTCCTCCCCCTTTTGCAAGGATCATCTGAAGTGTTCAGAAATAGTGTACATCTCTTCATGTAACTTAGCCCTCCTCCACTTTCTATATTTGTTTCTCAGAATGCTAGTGGGATTGATCGGGTGTTTATGGCTTTTTGTGTTTCTCAAAGAGTTTGAGGAATTATTTTGAAAGACGTGCTACCTAATAGTAGTGATAAATTTAACAAGCTGTTAAACCATGGGCTACAGCATTCCATGATATTAGTAATGCTACTTACATTTTTCTGAAGATAGGACTGAACTGACATCAGAAGATATGAGCTTTTTACATAATTCCTTACCTACTTCAGATTTGTTGTCCAATAATATCTAATAAAATTCATTAAAAAGAGCTGATTCCCCCCCCCTCAAATCTGGATAATAAAATTGGAGTTTAGGGATTATATATATTGTATAACTGATAGATTTAGGTTTTCTTCATTTTGTTGCTGTATTATTTTTATTTTTATCACAGATGTTAGCCACTCAGAGTTGTGTATCAAAAAATGAGTAACCATATACATCTTTTAAATAGTTTTTTTAATGTAATTTTTTTAAAGAAATCATCGTCTTCACTACCTTCTCTAACACCATACATATCTGCTGCTTTTCCCCTTTGTAATAATGGATCAAGGAAGTTGACGTATTTATTTACTTATTTTACACAACCCAAATAAACCATAACTTAACATGACATAAGAATGGTCAATGTTTTATCTTGCTCAATAACTATTCCACTAGTTATTCAGCAAGATAAAACATTGACCATACTTATGTCTGGTTACTGTGTTTTCTGGAAATTTGAAAGCTAAAGCAGTTCTGTGTGCACACAACATCTTTAGAACAGGAAGAATTTTAAACATGTCAATAGTTGCTTGGCATCCTTTGTGTATGTTGTGTCTGTGTGTGCATTCAAATCAACCCTGATTGCTAACAACTGCTTAGACTAGTTTTCTTGGCAAGGTTTTTAGAAGTGATTTGTCATTGCATTCTTTCTAGGACTGAGAGAGAGTGACTGGCTCACCCATCTGGCTTCATGACTAAGACAAGTCCAAAACTCACAGTGTCCTGGTTTCTAGGTAGGTGCCTTAATCATTACACCAAATAGACTTTCCCAAGTATGAATTCTTTCCTTTAATATTGAACTTAATTTTGTACTCCAAATAACAAATACTATTGATTATTATGCACAATTCCCTTTCATTTCCTCTGCATTTAGAAGAAAGAAAATCAAGACAACCAATATTCTGGAATCAGACATAAGTATGGTTAACATACTACAATATTAGTTAAACCAGATTTAATCTTGAGAAAATAAATAAATAATAAATAATTTGAACATTGGCTTCTGGTTCCGACTGCGGTATGCGACGGGCAAGCTTTGCTCGCCCCGCGCACTTCTGGTGGGCTCCCCTTTGATCGGGGGGGGGGCACAGGATGCCCTGGAGGGGCAGCATAGCAGGGGATCCCCTGTGTCAGCGGCGGCCGGGGGGGCTCCCTGCATCGCCCTAGGCACCGGGAGGTAAGAGGGGAGGTGCCGTGGCGTCTTCACGTTGAGGCAGCAGGATGAAATTCAAGATTCGAAGGATGCAGTTGCAATGCGGTGAGATGGAGATTCCCCCCGTTCCCTTTGATGAGTGAAGGGAAAAAAAACTGTCAACCTTTTAGAAAAACTTTCAACCTGTGGCTGGGAAGTGTGATTGGAGGGAGGGGGATTTCCCCCCCCTTGGACAAGCGGCTTTAAACTGTTTTGCTCTCTGCCCCCAGAAGAGGGGGGGGAGCCCTGGAATGGAATCACCCTCATAG
Organism: Natrix helvetica; assembly: GCF_964273705.1. NCBI lineage: Eukaryota > Metazoa > Chordata > Lepidosauria > Squamata > Natricidae > Natrix > Natrix helvetica. Next base: position 71,308,743 of record NC_138549.1, on the reverse strand, counting down.
CAAATAGCAGATTTCCTTTACTGCAATTGTGAAAATGAGGTGATGATCTGTTTTTTTAAAAAACTTTTGCCTTCGGATCCCGGAGCTGGTAGGGCAAGATGGCACACTTCCGTTGTCTTCATGTACTTTGAAATTTGACTCAACCCACAGAAATTGCAGGCATTTTGGCTTTGTCTCCGTGACACTCAGAGAAATCTCGTGTTGCACTTTACCCTGGACTTGGAACAAAGGATTTTATTGCTTTATTGCCTAGGTCCCTATCTGCCTGGGCTCTCTGCCTCGCGATATCTCTCGGCTGACCACCTTCCCAGTTGTTTCTTCTCTGTACTGACATCCTCATCTCTGAATTTTGATTACTACAATGCCACCTAAAAGACCACCACCGGGGAAGCCGGGATTTGCGGGCTCCGCCCCAACATCTTTAACGTCCAGCCACAGTGGACAACAGACATTAACTTCTTTGCTCCAGCCTAAGCCCTCTGAGGTGGATTTCCAACAGATGTTTGAACAACTCTTAAAGGGGCAGGAGGACTTAAAAAACCAACTGAAAGAAATGAACGAGCAGCTCAGAGAGAATAAAGATCGTGCGATCCAAAACTCACAGAGACTGGAACTTTTGGAGGAGGGGACGACTGAGATGAGGAAAGAGGTGAAGGGGGTCCAGAAAGGAAATCAAGAACTTGAGAACCACCAGATAAAAACAGAATTTGAACGGATGTCTTTTTTCCTTAGATTTCAAAATGTAATTGAGGCTGATGATGAAGATCTGGGGGATATTATGACTAATTTATTGGCTGAATATACTAAAAAAGACAGACAACAGATGGGGTGGGACATGGACCTGGTTTATAGAGTAAACTCAGCATATGCCAGAACACACAGCGTTCCAAGGGAGGTACACATTAAATTTCTCAGAAAGACCACAAGAGACAAGATTCTGAGTGCACAAAGGGGACAAGCTTTAAAATACAAGGATAGAGAAATAGCTATTCTGAAACAGATCCCAAAGAAAGTTAGAGATAAAAGAAAAAACTATTCGCAGTTAGCGAAGAAATTATACCAGAAAGGGGTGTGGTTTAGATGGCTTTTTCTAGAAGGTATGCTAATATTCTGGGAGAACACGAGAGTTAGAATTAATACAACTTCTGAGGCTGAGGCCTTCATGGAAAAAAATAAAGTCCTCCTAGATAAACCTGATGACACTACACCGGACATACAGGACACGGGAGGTGCCGGAGCTCTGCCGGGGGGGGGGGGGGGAGAAGAGGCAACATTGAGAAAACTCAGATGACAAAAATGAACTTGAAAATCTGTTTGATATAAAATGATTGAAATTATTTTAAGATAAAAGTTTATATGCTGACAAAATACTAATAAGTAACAACAATCTAATGTATTAATAAATGAAAGTTATGAGAATGGGGGGAGGGCCATCTCCTGCATAATGTAACTGTCAAAATTTGTACTTCATCCACTACCCCTTTCCTAGTATATTTAAAAAAAAACAATAAAATTTTGTTTAAAATAAATAAATAAATAAATTGAACATTATGATAACATAAAATAATAATAATTCATGGTAGTTGGAGTGAAGCAGTGTCAAATCTTCATAATAGCAGCGTAGGAGACACTAAGGGCATTAAATGGAAAGGTTTAAAAAAACAAATCACTTCCATCATGTTGCAATGGACAAATCAAGTCATTTGTAGTTGTGCTCACACTTCGCCTAAATGACCAATTGATATTGTAACATCAATTAATCATTGGTTTTTTTAATGTCTCCTTTCTGAATAGGAAATTTTAATAGCATACATTTAATAATTTTTACCACATCCATTAATAATATTACCCAACAGGCTGATCTTAACAGATATAAAGATCTTGGAAAAGAGTAAAGAACAGAATCCTGATGTAAAGTTTCCTAACGATATCTGATTCATAATAAGCGAGACAATATTGTAATACAAAAGCCAGCGGTTTATTTACAGCTTCATTAGGAATTCTTCATTAGGCAATTCTTATTTGCAGCCATTTCTTTGCTTTCTTTATCTGCTTCTAAACTTTGCCCCTGTTCCTTTCCTCTCTTCAGTCTGTGTCATAAATCACATTACCCAATAGATACACCCATCTTAACATAGCTACTGTAATCTGAGATCTGACTCCACCGACGGTATGCGTGGAATGTCAACACGGAGAGTTGACAGCCTGCTCCCCTCACTTTTCAAAAGAAATCTCTGCGAGCAAAAACAATTTGAGTAGAAGTATAGGTTTAACGGCTACGTCCTCCCCCCAGGCTTGTTTGGATTTTTTTCATGGAATCTTTCTATAAGGCGATCAGGTTGGATATTTCTACTCTTTACCCAAAATGCCTCTGACAAGGGGTAGCCTTTCCACTTGATTAAGTACTGGAGTTGTCTCCTGTGCCACCTCGAATCAAGGGTGTATTGCACCTCATAATGGGTTTGGCCCTCTATGACCACAGGGCTGGGGGCTCCCGGGGCAGTTGTCTCAGAGTGGATCTGACCACGAGTTTTAAGAGGCTACTATGGAATACTGGGTGTATCTTCCCTAGCAGTCGGGGCAGTTTCAGTTGCACTGAGACTGGGTTGATTATCTTTACTATGGGAAATGGTCCTGCAAACTTTAGTTCCAGTTTCTTGCTAGGAAGCCTTAACCTCAAATATTTTGTGGAGAGGTAAACCTTCTCTCCCACTAAGAATGGTCATCGCAGAGCTTGGTGTTCATCTATCTGTTTCTTACAGGTTTGTGCTGCTTTAGCTAGCACTTTTTTGACATTCTCCCAGGTTCCTTTTAGCATTGACATCCAGTCAGTCAAGCTGACTGAGGAAGGGGGATCCCTTGAATACTCAGGCATTGATACGAAGTCCATGCCACTCACTACTTTAAACAGTGTTAGTCCTGTGCTGTGGGTTTCAAAGGCTACCCCTTGAACAGCATTATTGTACGTGACCTCAGCGAAAGACAGAAGGTCTGCCCAATTGGACTGCTGATAGTTCCCATAGCACTTCAGGTACTGCTCCACCATAGCGTTCAGTCTCTCTGCCCCCCCATTGGTTCTCAGGTAAAAAGTCGAGCTAAGGCCCTGGGATGACCCAATGGACTGCAGGAACTCCCTCTAGAACTTAGCCGTGAACTGGACCCCTCTGTCTGATATAATTTGTCAAGGTACTCCATGCAGATGGTAGATGTGCTTCAGGAACAGTTTAGCCAGCTTGTGAGCTGCGGGTAGTCCACTGCAGGGTATGAAGTGTGCCTGTTTTGAGAACGGGTCTATTACAGTCCAAATCACCATGTTTTTCCCACTTTTCAGCAACTCTACTGTAAAGTCCATTGTGATCTCCTTCCATGGCCTCGTTGGCTCTGCTACTGGTTTCAGCAGTCTGGGGTTTTTTTTCCAGGTCGCCTCTTCATTGAGGCACAGATGGTGCAACTTTTCACATAACTGTCCACATCTTTCTTTATTTCACCAAAACTGCCTCCAGGCTAAGTGTAACATCTTTAGGAATCCAAAGTAGTCTGCCAGTTTGGTGTTGTGGCTCCTCTGGAGAATTAGGATGCGTAGAGATTCCGGGATGTAGAGTTTTGTCCCCTTCCATGCAAGGTCACCACTTTTTGTCAAGATGTGTTGGTTGATTCGGAACCAGGGTCTGCTAGCAGTTCAGTTTTGAGTCTCATGGTTAGGTTGCCTGCTGGTTGGTCGTGCTGGTCATGGCGTTGTCGTCTGGTGGTCACTTGGGCAGCTATCTGGGAAGAGGGAAAGATGGTGTCCACCACCTGCTCTCATTCACATTTTTACTGGGGCATGAGGGAGAGGGTGTCAGCTAGAAAGTTCCTCTGCCCTGGAATGTGCTTTAGTATGAAGTCGAAGCGGTTGAAATATTGAGCCCATCAGATTTGTTTGAGTGATAGTTTTTGCGGGGTCCTGAGAGCCTCCAGATTTTTATAGTCAGTCCAGACTTCGAACGGTTTCTGGCCCACTTCCAACAGGTGTCTCCAGGTTACCAGTGCCCATCTCACTGTGAAAGCCTCCTTTTCCCATGTGGCCCATTATCTCTCTGTGTCTGTAAGCTTGCGGAAGGTATAGGAGCAAGGTTGTAAGTTTCCTTGGTTGTTTCTTTGGAGTAGCACTGCTCCCACTACCATGTTGCTGGCATATGATTGGATCATGAAGCATTGCTCGGGGTCAGGATGCTTCAGCACCGGTTCCTTTGCAAACATTTCTTTTAGTGTCTCGAATGCCCTTTGGCAGGTTAGATCCCATTGTAGAGGTTGTCCCAGGCATGGTTTTGTTCCTGGGCTCCCTGTCTTTAGGTGGTCTGTCATGGGTTTGGCAATCTTCACAAAGGAGGGGATGAATTGCCTATAGAAGTTCATGAACCCTAGGAAGCTTTGTAGCTGTCTGCGGGTGCGAGGGGGTTGCCAGCCTAGGATGGCTTGCACTTTGGCTGGGTCCATCTCTCTTCCCTCATTTGACATTCAGTACCCCAGGTAGTCTAGACATTCACGGTGGAATTCACATTTTGATAGCTTGACATACAGGTGGCTGCCAGAAGTTTTTTTTTTTTCAAAAAAATTTATTGGTTTTTATACATATATGGGAAAAGGTAAGGGGATACAAAATTTTTTGGCAGCTCTCACACTAGTGATAGAAACCCATCCAAAACTCACAATTTTTACAATCTTAAAAACAAAATATAAAAGATAAGCAGAAAACAAGGTCTTATTCTATATTGTCAACCATGTGTTCATTCATTTTCCTTTGTCACTTTCTAGAGTATCACCAATTGCTATTATTTCAAATACTTTTATTTTTGTGATCTGAGCCTTCTCGATATTGCTCCTTCGTCCCTGTACCCAGAGGAAGCCTCAGCCCCCCTCCTTCTTATCTTGCACCTTAGTGTCCCTTCCACTACCTTCGCTATGTTCGTCCTCTAGGAGAGGAAAATTCTTTTTAATGAAGGCTTCCGCCTCCTGCACTGTATTAATTCTTATCCTGTTTCCCTCCCAAAAGATCAACATTCCTTCTGGCAATAACCATCTAAACCAAATTCCTTTATTGTATAGTTTCTGATAAGGAGGAATACTTCCTCCTTTTCTCTCTTATCTTTTTTGAAATCTGCTTAAGGATGGTGATTTCTTCATCTTTATATTCCAATGGTCTCTCCCTTTGGGTCCCAAGCACCTCATCTCTTGTGGTCCTCCTGAGAAATTTAACATGTACCTCCCTTGGAACATTATGACTTCTAGCATATGCTGAATTTATCCTATAGACTAGGTCCATATCCCACCACAGCTGTTTTTTATCTCAATATAATCCGCTAAGATTGTACTCATAATATCCTTAAGGTCTTCATTTTCTGTCTCTGGTAGGTTCTGGAATCTAAGAAAAAAGGACATTCTTTCAAATTCTATTTTTGCCAAAAAGTTTTCCAAGTCTGCATTTCCCTTCTGGATTGTTTTAATCTCTTCCCCCAATCCAGCTGCACCCTCCTCCAACACCACAATCCTTTGTTTATTTTCTGCAATATGATGTTTAACATCTCTGAGTTCTTCTTTGAGCTATGCCATTTCTTTTTTCAATTCATTTTGACCCCTCATAAGTTCTTGAAACATTTGAGAGACAGATAGTTCTTTTGGTCCCTCTCCAGTCCCCTCTTGCTGTAACAGTGAGGTAATTTTCATTTGTTGCATACTGGGACTGGAGGAGGCAGATGAGGGGGCCAAAAGTGACTTGCCCATTGGTGGTTTCTTAGGCCCCATTTGTTTAAAATTCAGAGATGTAAGTCTTCTCAAATCTGGCCTCTAGCAGTTGTAGGAAGTCATCTATACTTTGCAGTTGGGGGGCTCTCCTCTTGTGGAGGGCCTCTAGCCATTCTTTTGCTTCTCCCTCTAGTCCCTCTGCAATAGTATTCACTATGGCTCTGGGGGATGAGTAGAGGTGTCCATGGCATTCCAGGTGGATCTCAGCTGAGTCAAGGAATACGGCTAACTGGTCTGAGTCTCCATCAAGCTTTCCTCTGAAAGTTCAATCAGCAATGCCCTTCCCTCCTCCTGTCGGCCTCTGGTTCACTCAGCAGTGTCCTTCCCTCCTCCTGTTGGCCTCTGTATGCTTATGTTTGATATGTCTGAAGATACTCTTCAGTTCTAGTTCAGAGGGAGAGGGAGACTGTCTGCCCTGGGCAGCCTGCCTATTACGTGGGAGAGGCACTTGCTTCATCTTCCTTCTAATGGGTGGAGAAGGGGGCTGCATTCCCGTGTGCTTCTCGTCACCTCAAGAGGATCCACTGCCCCTCCCCTCTCTTTTGGTATGCATAATGGCCTTTCTTCACGGAGGGTGACCAGTCAAATTTCTCCGTCTGTTGCTCTATGGAACTTCCCTTCCAATATTTGAAGAACCACAAGTCTAGGATATCAGTCAAGTTATTTCTTTTGCAATAGGATTATCATTGATTTATTATCAAATTTGTATGGATTATATTTATATTTATAATGTTTTATTACTCAAATGTGATTCGAAAAGGAAAAAATGCAGTTACTTCTTCATCTTTATGCATGACAAAGTTGCTGAACATGTTATAACATAGCAGCTCCCAATCCTTTGGGTGCCAGGGACTAGTTCTGTGGAAGGTATTTTTTCCATTGACTGAGGTGTAGTGTTGTGTACTGCCTGGATCTTGCACATGCACAGATAGGGCTTTGCTTGCTTATGTGGCCCAGTTTTTGTGGGCCATGGACCACTGCTGATCCATGGACCAGGGGTTGGGGATCGTGTTATAACCCGTTAAATCCATGGTACTTAGCATCAAGCCATATGGAAGTAATTGATTGCAATGGTCTCTGTCTGTGCCTATCTCCTGTGAAACAAAGGATTCATGTTGATTTGAAGACTTCTCCAAAAGAGGTAAAAGGGTTTTCAAGAAAATGCAAGTATAAAATATTGGAGCTATTCTAGGGGAGATCAGTATGAAAATAAGCTTTCTGTCCATTTAATATACTTTACTACCCTATATCATATATATATCATATCATAGTATGGTATAGTATAGCATAGCATAGCATAGCATAATAATATATCGATCATATCATAATCCATCACAACCTAAATCATTCATTTTTTTAAAAAAAAGCTAAATTTGTTTTTTCTGCAGGCTAAACCCTTTATGGTTGCAGCTGAGGCCCTCAAGGATAATCATGAAAAGACAATCCTAGTTTGTCACAGAAGAATACACTTAGTAAAAGACACACAACTCATACACTTATAGCCTTTAATATTTCATTATCATGTCAGATTAATTTAGAAACTGGCAACTAACTTTGAAGAGCTTTCTAATGCCCAAAGTATGATTTTGCTTTCAAATGCATCCCTTTATGACAGTTTGTTTACTCTTTATTTCATCAGAGACAGTTCTGGGTTTAAAAACTTGAAGAAGCCTGCAGTAAAGAAGAAACATCAAAATGTGAAATGTTCTCATTTTGTCTGATGAAATGTGACATAAGAAGTAGAGAAGAAAGAATAGATGAATAGGGCGTTAAGGTTTACATGTGCCAAGAAAGAAGTTCTTATACTTTTGACAGCTATTTAAAATCAATTGATGTTCATAAGCTAATAATGAAAATACATGACAGACTCATTTCTGTTTTGTATGGATAAGTGAAGGTGGATGGACCAGAATAAGGGAACACTTATGCTACTGTATCATGATGCACCTCCAGAATCTTTGGGTGCTTCTGAAATGTCCCTAAAATTCCCCAAAAAACAAAGCATACCTGGAGCTGCCAAAAACTGACAATAGGTTTTGGCAGATGTAGATTCAATGCTAATAAACATGATCTGCCTCAACCAAAGTGATTAAGCAGCCATTTTAGTGCCCATGTCTACACAGAGCAATGTACGCAACTGAGCACTGTATATAACAAACTAAACTGAGAAAAGAGTAAATTGGTCAATTCAGTAGTGCTTGCCAATGAATCTCATGCATTTTTCATATAAGCAAGTAGCAAAATATTAATGAACTGTAATCCATTAATATGCTTGAGATCAGCAAGGACAGTGAAGTCTTTTTGTCTTAAAATATAAATGTATTTCATTCTTTTCTGCATTACCATCTGGAAGAGGCAAAAGGTTTAGATTCGTATCTTTTTTTTTCTCATTCTCCCCTCTTCCCTATTAAACCAATATGCAAAATAATGCATAAGTTATCAAGCTTTGAAGGCTGCAGGATGACATATCTTTAAAATATTTTTATTCCTGAGTCATAATTAATTAGGGCAATGGCTATTGTATTATTTCTCACAAGGAAAATCCATAGATGTTTCTTTTTGGTATAGAAAACAACTTCCATGTACATTAGATTTTCATTCAACTAGTCTTCCTAATCTTTTTCAATCTCATCTTGTCAATAAAGAATATAGGTTAATACAAAGAAGGGGATGATACATGCTTGCAAACAAATATTATTAAAACAACACATTTAATTCTATAAAATGCAATCAATGCTGAAAGTCTGCTATGGAATGATACACATGTGTTTACATAAACTTTTAAACTATTATAAATATAGAGAACAATGTAATGGGATCCTTATTGTGTTTCGTAATATATGTTTGGTTGCATTTGGTTTCCAAGCAATCAGGACAGGTGTATCCTGAAAAAAAGTACTCAACGTTTTACATGCCTTTGAACAAGAAAAAAAAAGTGTGTGTGTGTGTGAGTGCGCGCGCGCGCACATGTACGCTCTCTCTCTCTCTCTCTCTCTCTCTCTCTCTCTCTCTCTCTCACACACACACACACACACACACACATATGCACAGATGATTTCTTATGAGGAATTGTATGCCTACTAAGGAGACAAAAATGATGCTTACAACTGTTAACACAGTCATTGTTACTTAAATTCTTGTCTCTACGGGGAGTTGGCATATGGAGGCAGGCAGTGGTGGGGACTCCTTGGAGATAGTGGTTTCTCTAGCTTTAAAGAAGTAGTGCACTCCCTCTCAAGAGGCCACTGCTGGAATCAACCAATACAATCTCATAAAAAGAGAAAAACATGTTCGAATCAACTCACACTTAACTTTTTAAAAAAATCTATTCATTTATTTAGCCCAGAATATCATCTCAAATATTTTCTTGTGATTCAGAAATTGCATATTAATAACCATCCAGAATTTTGTTTCCCTTATGAGTCATGAGAAATCATTTTATTACTGAATGCCTTTCTTAGCAACAGTTGTTATGAGAACTTTGCCTCTGCAATTCTAATTTGTTTTACAAGTGGTCAAAAATATGATGCATATTTAAATCCTTTCTACTTCTCACATCTTTTTTAGACTTTAATATATACATTCCAAATACTCTACTTTTTAAAAAAGCATTAAAAGATCTTTCAGAAAATATGTGTATACACACATACACAAACATTTACATATTTTCCAGCACATGAAAGGAACTGAGAACTGAGGTTGGAATCTAGCAATTATTTGATTAAATCTATAAAGAAAATAAGATGGCCAAAGAAGACACAGAATAGTTTAACACTGATAAAGAAATTATGAGGAAGGGAAATTAATAGGAATGAGAAAGAAATCAAACCTCAATTTCATGAAAGGGCCAGAGATGGAAAGTGAAATTTTGATGACATAGTGGAACTGGAACTATTGAAAAACTGAAAAGGCAGGAGAAGAAACTTAAGTACTTGCTAGGATGACAGTATGGAATTAATAACAATTCTATTAACAAATGTGGATGTACAAAGCTTTGAATTCAGAGCATATGAATTCATAGAAGGTTTGATTTGACAAAAAAAAACAGTCATTAATGAATCTGCTGTAAAATAATAAATTGGATCAGGAGGTTATGTGTGCCTAATAACCTTTTGAAATGCTTCACAAAATTGGTTCTTTTGATATTGTTTGTTCTTTCTCAATCTATCTAATAGGATTTGCTTGTTCTACTGAGTGTTTGGAGTGGAGGGAGAGAAATAGAGATAGAATGAGTCAACTTGTGCAATTCTATACCATTGCCTTCCCTCTTTTTTCTTGTTGCTCTGGCGGAGAGCGCGGAGAGCGCTGAAATAGAAACAGAAGGAAGGCTGTTTGGAGCGAGGAGAAGGCGGGGCTGCAATGGTGGCTACAGTGAGAACAGTAACACGGAGTGGAATAGCAGCACGGAGCGGACTGCGGGTTGCCCCAGGACGAATGGTGCAAGGTGAAAGATACTGGCATGAACAGCGCTGGAGAGAACAACAACAAAATAACAACAAAATAACAACAACCAAAAAAGGTCAGATGGGTGTGAGGCTTGAGGCACAAGAGATTTGCAAGAGATTTGCATTGCTGCTGGCAACTAACCTAAGACCGGGGGGGGGGGAGAATAAGGAGAACAAGATATGGCTAGGAGTTGGTGAGTTAGCCGGGAGAGACCAACTAGAGGTGGCTATGGCGGCGGGTGAGGGAAAGGAAGGCCGCCATTGCCTGGACTTCTGCTGTTTTTTCCATCATACCCTGGCTGCTCCCAACGTCCCTATGCCCCCCCCAGGCCTTGTCAACGCCAGCAGGGGACACCAAACTCTAACTATAAGTCTCTGTGGACCTCTAGGAAGGAACCACCCTGAACCAGCGCGAATAATCTCCCACGTTTGGGTCACTCTGCCATGGAACATCCTGAACACCTTGAACAATCTCTCACCTTGTGGTCACCTTCGTCGTTTTATGCAATTTTATGTAATTGGGGTATTCGATCATTCCCACCCCCTTCCTCTCTATCTAAATATTTTAACATCTCCTTCCTCCCTCTAAGACCCCGACTCATTAACCATCAACTTTTATGAACTTTTACCAACTTTCTATCAACCTTTATTAGCATCCTAATTCCATTGGACTTTTAACGAACTATTTATTCGAGGTTGGACCTGCTCCGCCTGCGGGAGGCCCCGCTCTCGCAGGTATGGCCCTTGGCTCTCTCAAGGGCCTGCCTTGATGACGGGTTTGTGAACCCCGAGAGGTGGAAGAAACGGAGGCTGAGGGGCTTTTTATCCAGAAGTTTTTTATTGTTATTAAGGGGTTCCAGGGAGGGGTGTGTGTGATAACCAGGCCGGGAGAGGCGCCAGTGCCAGTGCCAGACGGACAGGTGAGTCCGGGAAGGAAGTGAGCGGAGCGGGGGGAGAGAGGGAACAAGTGATTCCAATAGAGGGTTGTTTGATTACAACGGTCGCGGGGAGGGGGGGATGCGAGGACAAGAGAAGATCACAAGGTCGGTTGGGAGACCGTGGTTGTTGGCTATGACCGGTCGTTTGCACCAACCCCCGCAACCTAGGTGGCCAGGAACTACAGAGCCCGGGCCTATGGCTGATGCTTTGCAATGCAAGGTCCGTAACCAACAAGGCCCCCCTCATTAATGAGTTGATCTCTGAGGGGGAGCTAGACCTTGCAGGGATAACGGAAACCTGGTTGGGCCACGAGGGTGGTTTACCCCTCGTGGAAATGTGCCCACCAGGTTTCCATCAGCCTCAGGCCCTGGGTAAGGGTGGTGGGGTGGCGGTAGTTATACAGGAAGGTCTAGAGCCGAGGGAGTTCACTGTTCCTCAGATATCCGGGTGTGAGTCCCTTGGTGTGAAATGGGGCCCAGGGAGGCAGTTGGGTTTGCTGATTGTATACTTGGCTCCTCGCTATACATCAGCAGCCCTGCCCGAGCTCCTCGAGCTGATCTCGGAGACGGCGGTTGAGATCCCCAGGCTTGTGGTTATGGGGGATTTCAACCTGCCGTCGACGGGAGCAGCGTCTGAGGTAGTTCGGGAGTTCATGGCTTCCATGACAGCCATGGGCCTGACCCAGTTAATTCAGGGCCCCACACACGAAGGAGGCCACACATTGGACCTTGTTTTTGTATCTGAGCAGTGGACGAGTGATCTGGGTAAAGGGGATTTTACTGTCACACCCCTGTCATGGTCAGATCACTCATGTCTCCGGCTTGACTTCCCTGGCGCTACCCCCCACCGCGAGGAGGCGGGACCAGACGGTCCACACTGGTACCGCCCCAAGCACCTGATGGAGCCGGATAGGTTCCAGACGGAGCTTGGGCCATTACCTGTAGCCCTGACCCGCGCTCGGTTGGAGGACCTAGCGGCCGCCTGGAATAGGGCGGCGGCTGGGGCCTTGGACCGGGTTGCGGCTTTGCGACCTCTCCTGCGGCAGCGACCCACCTGGGCTCCTTGGTATACCGAAGAGCTGAGGGTGATGAAGCGCCACAGGAGACGTCTAGAGAGCAGGTGGAGGTCCTCACGCTCCAAATCTGATCGAACATAGGTAAGATCCTACTTGCGGACCTACCTTGTGGCATTAAGGGTGGCCAAACGTAGATATTGCGCCACCCTTATTGCGTCCGCGGATAACCGCCCTGCCGCCCTGTTTAGGGTGACCCGCTCCCTCTTGTCACAGAGGACACAGGGGGCACCCTTACAGGGCAGAGCAGAAGAATTTGGGGAATATCTGCAGGACAAAGTCGCTCAGATCCGGAGCGGATGGGCCCCACTCAGTGGACCTGACGGGCCGCCAACAGCGAGTCTTGTGAGACCATCCTGGGAGGAGTTTGATTCTGTTGCCCCCGAGGATTTAGATAGGTTGCGTGGACGGCTGCGACCCACCACATGTTTAATGGACCCGTGTCCCTCCTGGTTGGTACTGGTATCTTGGGAGGTGACCCGAGGCTGGCTTCTGGGCCTGGTGAATGCCTCATTGGGTGAGGGATCCTTACCAACTGCCTTGAAAGAGGCGGTTGTGAGGCCCTTGCTTAAGAGGCCTTCACTCGACCCAATGGAGCTAGCTAATTATCGTCCAGTCTCCAACCTTCCGTTTCTAGTGAAGGTTGTAGAGAATGTGGTGGCGCAGCAGTTTCCACGACACCTTGACGAATCCGAGTATCTAGACTCACGCCAGTCCGGCTTCCGACCCGGGCACAGCACAGAGACAGCCTTGGTCGCGTTGGTTGATGATCTCTGGAGGGCCAGAGATAGAGGTTGTTCCTCTATCCTGGTCCTATTAAACCTCTCGGCGGCTTTTGATACCATCGACCATGGTATCCTATTGCGCCGGTTGGAGGGGATAGGAGTCAGAGGTACCGTTTTGCAGTGGTTTGGCTCCTACCTCTCCGACAGGAGGCAATGTGTGTTGACAGGGGGACAGAGGTCGACCCCGAGGCCACTCACTTGTGGAGTGCCACAGGGGTCGGTCCTCTCGCCTCTCCTGTTCAACACATATGTGAAGCCGCTGGGTGAGATCATCCGTGGTTTTGGGGTTGATTATCACCTCTACGCTGATGATACTCAGCTGTATATTTCAACTCCAAACCACCCCAACAAGGCTGTCGAAGTGATGTCCCGGTGTTTGGAGGCCGTCGGGGTCTGGATGGGGGACAACAGACTTAAACTCAACCCCTCCAAGACTGAGTGGCTGTGGCTACCGGCACCTCAGTTCAGCCAGCTGATCCCATCGCTGGCCATAGGGGGCGAACAATTGCCCCCTGTGGAACGGGCGCGCAATTTGGGCGTCCTCCTTGATGCCCAGCTGTCAATGGATGACCATGTGGCAGCCGTGGCAAGGTGGGCGTTCCACCAGGTTCGCCTGGTGCGCCAATTGCGCCCCCTACTGGACCGGGATGCCCTACGCACGGTCACTCATGCGCTGGTGACGTCCCGCCTGGATTACTGCAACGCTCTCTACATGGGGCTGCCCTTGGGACGCGCCCGGAGACTGCAGTTAGTTCAGAACGCAGCCGCGCGGGCTGTGATGGGAAGTACGAGGTACTCCCACGTAACACCTCTCCTGCGCGAGCTGCACTGGCTGCCTGTGGTTTTCCGGGTGCGTTTCAAGGTGCTGATTACCATCTTTAAAGCGCTCCATGGCACGGGACCTAGTTACTTGCGGGATCGCATCCTCCCACATACATCCCTGCGGCCAATACGCTCACACAGGGAGGGACTTCTCCTGGTGCCGTCCACTAGGCAATGCCAGCGGGCGACACCGAGGAGTAGGGCCTTCTCTGTGATGGGCCCAACCCTCTGGAATGACCTCCCCCCCGACATTAGAACCACTTCTGACCTCCGCTCCTTCCGGCAAAAACTGAAGACCCACCTGTTCCGACTAGCAGGCCTGGCATAATTCAACTGTCCCTCCTGGCAAATGTATTATATCTGGTTATTTTAGGGTTTTTTAATTTACTGTATTTGTTTTTAGGGGTTTGAATTTATTTTATATCTGCTTTGTACAGTTCTTTTAACTACATTTTAACCTCCTTCATGTCAATTGTCAACTGTACATATTTAATTTAATTTTATTGTATCCTGTTATATTTTGTATGAACTGTACACCGCCCCGAGTCCCTTGCGGGAGAGGGGGCGGTCTAGAAGCATTAAATATTATTATTATTATTATTATTATTATTATTATTATTATTATTATTATTATTATTATTATTTTAACATACAATATTACCTTTCCACATACCCATATATTATCAAATTACTATTTGTCTTTAAACAATCTATGCATCTGTGAGTCTGTATAGACTGCTAGCAGAATCTACACCAAACCATGATATCAAAATAACCACACTTAGTTGATGACATCATCACCCAAATCAGAGGTGGTATTCAACAGGTTCTGACCAGTTCTGGAGAACCAGTAGCAGAAATTTTGAATAGTTCAGAGAACCAGTAAATACTACCTCTGACTGGCCCAGCCCACATCTATTCTCTGCCTCCAAGCTCCAGATGATCAAGAGGAAATGGAGATTTTGCAGTAACCTTCCCCTGGAGTGAGGAGCAAATGGAGGTTTTACAGTATTCTTCCTCTGCCATGCCCACCAAGCCATGCCACACTCACCAAGCCACGCCCACAGAACTGGTAGTAAAAAAAAATTGAATCCCACCAATGACCCAAATGCTGCTATTGTATATCTGTGTCATGAATTCATCCTCATTTCTCTCCCTTTGTCTGAGCATACTATACTGTGATGCACCAAATTCAGTCAAAATATATTGCCTCCTATGTAAATTGCATGGAAAGAGTACTTTGAGAGCATATTGTTGGTAGCAAGATGAAATCTAACTTTGGCCTTCATTTCTAGCATTTGAAGAAGGAGAGAGGGGGAAGGGAGGGGGTGGGAGAGAGAGAGAGAGAGACAGAGAGAGCGCTCTCGACTTTTGATGGGAGAATGTTGGGAACCAATAAGTAAGCATCAGTGAACACTTCTTCCAGAAGAAATGAGGATTGTGTTCTATGCTATGTACAAGCTGAATGGTGCCATAAACATTGGTGGATGGGAGCATGTTACAAATATGATGAAGCTATTATATGATTTCTACTTCATTAGAGACCATGCATATATCTTGGATGAATTTCCTTTGCTCCTTGGCCTATTTTCAAAACTCTCTAAAAGCATGCAATTTAGATTTTTGGCAAGACTGAATTTTCCTTTCTCTAAAAGCTGCTATACAGATAGAAAAAGGAAGAAGGTCACTTTTGGCTATAGCTGCAGCCACTTCTCTCATATCAATCCTATCCAAGCTTTCCAAAGTTATTCCAAAGTTAATTGCCTATCATTGACCTTTCTCTGCCTATAGATACAGGAAAAAATCAGATGCTTCTCTTGGAAAAAAAAAGCTTTGAGAACTCAACTAAAACAATTACAGCATTAATAAATTTTTGCAAACTATTTCATGAATGATCAACCTAGCCCTAATGGACACACATGTGGTTCTAATTTGATGAACATTTCATTTCATTACCTTGTCTGCTACACATAAAAGCATAATACATGCATGGTGGAAGCAGTGACCTAAATCTTGGTTTTCTCACTGAACCCTTTCTTTTCAACCTTATCTAAACAATAATAGATACTATAGATTTAATTGTTCATATTTATCTCAACAAAGTTAATATTTCCAAAGGCAGTAGAGATTGACGAGGCTACTTGTTTTAGCCTTTAGGTTGAACAGATTTTTATTTTTAAAGGGTACAAACCAATCACCTATATTTGAGTAATGATTCCATCTGTCTCATAATTACTTAAAACTGATCATATTGTTTGGAGTATGCAATTATAGTTACACCACAGGGTTAATTTCCAATATATTTGGTGAAATGTCTACAAAGTGGCCTGAAACCTGAAAGTCAAGATGCTTGAGAGGATATATTCCCTTATTTACTGTACATCTGTTATTAAACATCCCAACTCAGTTAACATATGATAATAAGCTTGAAAGGACCAATACTCATTTTTGGAACTGCAAAGTTTTACATATTTATTAGAAAGAAGATAATTTACAGTTTTGATGGAAATGTCCTTTTTTTCTTCTTAGGCTATGCTGCAGGAAACAAAAGTACCTCCCTTATGTGTGTGTATAAACTTATAACAACTTATCTTGCACTTAAAGGACACTCCCTTTGGCCTCAGGAAAGCATTACTAAAACTCTTTGGCAAACATCATACATTTATTGCTTCATGTTCTATGTGCTTTAAATCTGCAGAAGAAAGAAAGAAAGAAAGAAAGAAAGAAAGAAAGAAAGAAAGAAAGAAAGAAAGAAAGAAAGAAAGAAAGAAAGAAAGATGGTAGGTAGGTAGGTAGGTAGGTAGGTAGGTAGATGGATAGATGGATAGATAGATAGATAGATAGACAGACAGACAGATAGATAGATGATAGATAGATAGATAGATAGATAGATAGATAGATGATAGATAGATAGATAGATAGATAGATAGATAGATAGATATTGGACAGACAGACAGACAGACAGACAGACAGATAGACACATGCATACATATACATATGCATACGCATACGCACACACACGCACACACATACACATATATAATCAATTATCTCAATAGTAAAAAAGTAAGATGATTTCTGGTAGAAACATCTCAGGATCTTCCATCTAATAAAAGTGAATTAAATATTAGGAGGACTTGGCCTGGCTGTGAGATCAGACTCATCAGAATGAATTCTTATGTGTCCTTTTTGCATGATAAAACTGTAGCGCAATGATCACTAATAACGAATACAATTTCATTAAGATTGGAAGATACTTAGAATTTATGAAGAAGTATTTAAATTATTTACATCATCTGTTCTGTTTTGCATTTCTGTCATAAGGGTGAAAAAAAGTGTGGGATTTTCTGCCTTTGAGGTACTGTTGACTCTGGGCAAGTTAGTTGTGAAGTTGGTTATGAAGCCTTGGAGGTGCTGTATCAACCTATCTGTTTTAAGAGCATCACCTTGATTTATACACCAAGGATAGTTCTTAATTATTTTTACAAACCAGTTAGGTGCAGTGCTGGCTTCAGGATTTTGTAAATAAATCATGGCACACTTGATGAATTCTTTATGGAACAGCATGAACAACTCTTTGCAACACTATCAATGCAAGCTGAGGGTTTTCTTAGGCTGCACTTGTTCTTCTTAGACATTCTGTTCAGGCTGGTGATATCTGCACTCTTTCTGTTTCTATTCCTGTTGCTACTAACTGCTAAATTAGTTTGATCATGTGCTGTTTTATATTGGTTATTGCCTTTTTGTTAGATGGTACTTCATTTAATGGTGCATTGCCTTAGCAATTTTTAGGCTGTAATGTAATTGAAATATTCAAATAAATACATTTCTCCAGGTCGTGATTTATGTGCTTTTATGTGGTTTTTATATCCCTTCTGTGCCCAATACGGTCATTCGTTCAACAATCCTAGAGGCTTACAACTAGAAAGTATAATGGTGGCTGAAGGCTACATCCATGTTTATTTGTAGTTACTGAGTAGGGATAATGCTTATTATCATATCTATACTTCCCTCCCTCTTTCTCCCCTGTAATAAAGCTTATGTTCAGAATCTATGAGTAGCCTGCAGAAAAGTTAATTGGAATTCTCTAATGCATTGCACATCCACTGCAGGAAAGAGTAGTTAATGCTTAAGAATCCATTGTGTGCACTACAAGAGAAATTAATCCTATTAAGTATGAACAGGTAAAAAGGTCTCAGAATGCTAGTGTAGTTAAGCAGGAATATGGAGAAAATTTTATTTGAAATGTTAAGTTCTTAAATAGGGGGAGAAAAGGTCAGCAGGAACATGTGCCGAACAAAATAAGCCTGTCCATGCCAAGGTAAAGAAAATGCTAGTAAAAACATAATAAATAAGAAGTGTTGCAGGGTATTGTAGAAAATATCTGTCACAGGTCTGGCATGTTCTTGAATTTCGGAGGGGAAGAAGATGATGAAGAAATGACTGAAAAATCCACAAGGCTATTTAGCATTAAGGAAGGTTCTGGGGGAAAAGCAGTCTGGTATTACATTTGCACAGGAAAGCTGGCTGTTGAAATGTGATATCACATACAAATACATGTGTCCCATTGCTGAGATTCTTAATCTTTGCTTGGTCCTTACAAATTCCCTTTGAAGGAGACCTCACCTTGCTCACTCTTTCCAAGCAAGACCAGGAGTTGAGACAGGGGTTTTTCTATTTCATAGAAATTGTGGCTGTCAGTAAATTCCTTGACATCATTCCTCCCTCTTTCTCTCTCCCTCTCCCCCCCCCCCTCTGTTGATCAGTGGCTTTTTAAGGGCTCAGAGTTAAAATCTGAAGTTCTATAGAACTCCTTTCTATAATGTATTAATCGTACTCTAATATAGCAGAAGCCATGCTATTTTAAAACATCCTATTTGGGCCTCCAGGAGTTGAAATGGGGACAAGTCTGAAATTTTCAATCTTTTATTTTGAGATAATGTACTTTATTTTTTTTAAAAAAAACTGAATTGGGTTTTTTTTTTTTAGACTGTTTCAACCTTGACAGATTTTTATAAAATTTTAAATTGTCATTCATCTCATTCCTACTTTAATGTATTTTTGTTCATTATTTTTACTAAGGGATAGATTTTTGTCCACTTGTAATTGCCTTCTATTGCCTGCTAATATTTCTATTATTCTATCCTCTTTTTTAAAGAGGAATTTGTCAAAGGTTTCAAAAATTTCACATTTTAAAGGACAACTGCAATCCAGTCTTCTTTGCATAATGGATTAGACCACATTCAAATTCAAGCAAATTGAACTTTGATTTTATCCCTCCTTGCTCTTTATGATGATGACACTTCAGTGAAAACTGATTTCATGTTCCAAAGTCTATATTTCCATTGCTACTAACTGTAGAATTTATGGATGGAGCTTTACCAAATATGAATTTTAGAGCCTTGAGCAAAATTGTTTTTCCCCTTGATCTTTAAACAGTTTCAATCTGCAGTCTCCACCTCTCCCACCCACATCAGCTCATGGTTACCAAAGTAACTCACTTCTTCTAATTTACAAACTTCTATGTTCTGTATACCCAGGGATTTTCTCCCAATTATGCAGAAAATGTTACTTTATTTTGGGATGACCTATTTCACTTTCAAATTGACAGGTAGTCATTCCAAATTTTCTATTCGAGGGAGTGATTGATGGGAAATTCAGTTTCTTTCTACTTCATTCTTCTATAATTTCCATGTTGGGGGTTGGAGAAATATCTTAACTAATTTCTGTTTCTCCTCTAGTTATTAAGAACTGAATATTTCTAGCTGGGGAATGGGGGCTGGAAATGATGACAAAATTTGACTGAGAAATGTTAGTTAATAAATTGCTTTTGAATATGGAAGAAGGTCTGGAGAAAGGAATAAATATAGCTTAACTATTAATCTTGTACTGTGAATATGTTTGTTATTAAGCATAGTTAGAAGAGCAAACCATTTAAGCATTGTGTGGTGCCCAGAATCACCTTCTTGGGAGATGGGCAGTTATACATGACAGAGATAAAGAAAACTATATAACCTAACATTAAGACATAGGATGCAAGAGATGTCAAGGAAGATGGTTAAATGAAGAGCTTTTCTATGTAACCACCAACTGTTTGTTTGTTTTGTTTGTTTGTTTATTTGGATTCATATGCCGCCCTTCTCCAAAAGGACTCAGGACAGTGTACAACATTAAAAAAAAAAACACATCCCAAAAGTTTTTTTAAAAATTAAATACATATCCCAAAAAACAAACCAAATTTAAAAGACAATACATTTAAAATAAGTTAAAATTAACAGGCCAGGCCGGCTTGCTGTAAAAGCCAACTTTTTAGGGTGCGTCGGAAGGACCAGGGGTCAGGGATTATGCGAAGCTCCGGGGGCAGCTCATTCCAGAGGGAAGGCACTCCCACAGAGAAGGCTCTCCCCTGGGGGTCACCAGCCGACACTGTCTGGCCGATGGCACCCTGAGGAGGCCAACTCTGTGGGATCGTACTGGACAGTGGGAGGCTACTGGTGGCAGTAGGTGGTCTCGCAGGTACCCTGGGCCTAAGCGCTTTAAAGGTCATAATTAATACCTTGAATCGCACCCAGAAAACAACCGGCAACCAGTGCAGGCCACCTAAAAGAGGTGTAACATGGGAGCACCTAGGTACCCCCATGACAACCCGCACAGCCGCATTCTGGACCAGCTGAAGCCTCCGGGTGCTCTTCAAGGGCAGCCCCATGTAGAGAGCATTGCAGTAGTCCAGACGAGAAAGGACGAGGGCATGAGTGACTGTGCACAGGGCATCCCGATCCAGGAAGGGGCGCAACTGTACTGAAAGCAACATCAATGACATGGAAGTCAACAAGATGTACTAGAGCAGGGGTGTCAAACTGGTGGCCCGGAGGCTGGATGTGTCATGTGCAGGTCACACCCACCTCAGTTCCTCAAAGGGACAAAACATCATGAAACATTATGTGACGGCAACGTGACACTGCAAGTTTGACACTACTAGGGTGTATTAGAGTTAGGTGCAAATAGGCAAAGTCCCATCTCTAAGGATTTCTCTTAAGAACATTCCAGATTCTATATGTTTTTGATGTGATCTAGTGCAAGCTATGAATAGTTATATATTAATAAGGATGCCATCTTAAAAAGGTCAGGTGGCATCTGGGGAACATATGATATTTCTAATCAAGGAGAAATATTAACAATTCATTATTATAGTATTCATCAAGTAGTCAACAGTGAAATAAATTATATTGTTGTCTGGCATATTTATGAGCAGCCCGATTAAAAATGGCTTTTAACATCTTCTGCCATGGAGAAGGAATATATTCTTCATTGAATTATATGGCATATTGAAGCTGTGTAATATTACGGACAGTGTTCCTTATAGGGGGATTTGCATTGAAATTGAGGGCAATATCCTTAGAAACCAGTCATTAAACCTTCAATTTATAGATTAAGGTGGAGTTCAGAATGCTTTAGTAAAATAGTAGAGCACAGTTTTATGAGTACCTTCTCTGCTAGGATTGTAAAATGCTGATGAAATAGTCAGCCTGATTGACCTGATGAAATAGTCAACAATTGTTCTTGATTTCTGGACAGCAATTGTTCTAGATTTCTGAATAGCAATTACCTCAAATTGATCAAAAATATTTTAGTAAGTGAATAGGTTGTAACCATAGGTAATAACAATGTGCCATAGTGTAAAACACAATAAAAAGTAACAATAAAATAAAATAGAATTATAAAAAAGTATTAGATACAAAGAGGTCAAAACAAGTTAAAGTCAGAAATAAATATTTGAGGTTGAAGCTGTGGGTGTTTGAAGATGTAACAACGGAGTCAGGTAGTGCATTCCAGGCATTGACCACTCTGTTGCTGAAGTTGTATTTTCTGCAATCGAGTTTGGAGCAGTTTACCTTCAGTTTGTATCTACTGTTTGCTCGTGTATTATTGCGATTGAAGCAGAAGTAGTCATTGACAGGTAGGGCATTGTAGCAGACAATTTTGTGTACTATGCTTAGGTCAGACTATAGTTTCAGGTTGTCCAAGCCCAACATTTTGAGCCTGGTGGCATAAGGGATTCTGTTGTGAGCAGAGGAGTGGAGTACTCTTCTCGTGAAATACCTCGTTCAATTGTATTAATGTCTGATATACAGTGTGGATTCCAAGCAAATGAGCTGTATTCGAGAATTGGTCTGGCAAAGATTCTGTATGCTCTAGTTTTCAGTACAATGTTACTGGAGAAAAAGCTTTGTAAAAATAGGTTAACAACTCTTAATGCCTTTTTGACAATGCTGTTACAGTGAGCTCTGTGGTTTAGATTGTTTGAGATGAGTACTCCTAGGTCCTTGACAGAGTGAAGGTCATCTATGAGGTCATATCTGCCCAGTTTGTATTTGGTGTTCAGATTTTTGTTGCCAATTTGTAAGACAGAGTATTTGTTAGTTGAGATTTGTTAGTGTCAATTGTGCGACCATTCTGACACATGATCAAAGTTGTTTTGTAGGGCAGCAGCATTGTCTGTGGTGTTAAATAGTTTTACATCATCGGTGAAGAGAATGCAACTGCTTATAATATTAACTCAAAAGTTGTTTATGTAAAGTAGAAAGAGTGTGGGTCCTAAAAAGCTGCCTTGGGGGGACACCACTGTTAACTGGTGCCAAATTTGATAGGGTGCTCCCTATTTTAATTACTTATTGCCTGTTTGAAAGGAACGAGACTATCCATTTGTGCAAGGATCCGAAAATGACCTAGGAGCTTAGCTTTAACAGTAGTTTGTTGTGTACCACTAAATCAAAGGCTTCTTGCTCCAAAAGACTCTTAACTCAAATTCCCAACCACTAAATCCAAAAATATGCTATCAATTTTATTGAAAAGCCAGAGGATGGAAAGTCTGAAATACTTGCAGCTCCAATTAGTATCTTGGATGACTTGGTCTAAAAGCTGGGATGACTGCTATTAGTTGTGGTCAAACAGAAACTTGGAATTTGCTGAATTTCAGGATACATTGGTATTGGAAGAACCCTCCAAGCCACCTTTGCATGTTGTTTGTTATGCTTTGACCTTCTAAATCCTCCTTGAATATCTTACTCCCTGTCCAGTAGTAATACTGCTCACTATTTGCTTCCTTAGCCTTGGTTAGTAAGATCTGTACATTGTGCGAACTCAGATTGGTTGGGGGCGGAACAGTTTTTGTCTCACACATTCCATTGCTGCTGTTTGTGGAGCTTGAAAAACTTTCTATTCCTACCTGGACCAGCCAAGACAATAAGATTTAAAGATCTCATTTCTTTGTTTTGCTAAGTGCTTAGCATGCTGGCATGTTCTAAGGAATAGCAGTAAATACTTCCTCTATATTTGTAATAAATAGAAAACTGCATAATGCAGTTAGTAATATGTTTTTGTGCACAGAAGCAGATGTATGATCTGTATAGATTTGTATTAATGGAAAGCAGACCTTAGAATTAGATCCCATGTCCAACTTCATGCACTCAACAATGAATCTCTGCAGAGGCATAAAAGATCACAGCCATTAGCCATAGGACAGTGAACTGCTTACTAGGACACAAGGATACAAACACAGCACTTGCTCATAATACCTTAAAGCAACCATGATATAGACACTTTAAGAAGTTATAATAGAGGCAACACGTACAGTGGTGGGATTCAATGTTGTTTTTTTACTACCAGTTATGTGGGTGTCGCTTTGTGGGCGTAGTGTGGCTTTGTGGGCATGGCTTTGTGGGCATGGCAGGGGAAGGATATTGCAAAATCCCCATTCCCTCCCCACTCCTAGGGGAATGTTACTGGAAAAGCCCCATTCCCTCCCCACCCCACTAACCTGCTTTCCAGCTCCATTCTCCTGTTCAGAGTAACAAAAAAAGATCAGATGGGAGGCTGGGAGAGTGGGGCCAGCCTATTTGCCGGTTCTCCAAAGTACTCAAAATTTCTGCTACCAGTTCTCCAGAACATATCAGAACTGGATGAATACCATTTCTGAACTTGTTCCAAAAGACTTTTTTGTATATATAACCAAGTCCAAAGCATTGCACTTCCATATGATGTACAGGTCTGTATCTTCTATTTTAATTGCTTACATATTTTGCTTACACTGTCATTCCAGTGAAGAGCTCAAAACCATAGCTCTTTTGTAATTAGGTAGGTTTTGCAGCAGAAGCACAAACTTCAGAAAAACGTCTGGTGCATGCACAGAATTACTTTCCCTGAACAATAAAGCAATACATCTCCCTGCTGAAAAGCGGTAAACTCCTTTTTTTTTTAATTAAGGCACTTCAAAGGGGCCCTTGGTTCACATCTCAGAACATATGTAACCCTTATGCAGACAGAAAACAAGATGCAGTTAATGTTTCCCCTGACACAGTTTTATGCAGCAGTAGTTGTAGTAAAGTAGTGATTTTATTTTGTGCATACTTATTCACACATTTCTGCTCTGCACCACTTGTCATCTCATATTCATTCACACATGGTTACATTATCCCCATGCAATACTTTGGTACTCATCCTATTTACATGACTAATTCATACTTGATGTTATATAACATTCACACACAGGTTGAGCAGTGCTTTAATCATGCTCCCTTTTCTCTCCGAATGTCTTCCACAGCTTTGTATATTCCTATTTCTCTACTTAGTTAAGCGCCAATACATTTTTTCCCCAAAGATATTGCTGCCAAGAAATGTAACTGGCTCACAATGTAAATGTGTCCAAAGTATAATGCTCAGCTGTGCTTTGACTTGAACATAATTTTCCCCTAGAACTTTTCCATTATACTTGTACACTAATCAGTTTGCCTTGTGGGCATGCATTTGTTAATGTTAACCTTTGGTCTTGAAGAAACTCTGATTGACTGCAATGAACTATATAATCACACCATGAGATCAAGTGGCATTCTGTCTAATTGGATCAGCTTAATTGGGTTCAATTTTCTTGATGGTATGTGGTTAAGGAAGCTGGCTTTTCCAGACCTAAACCTCTGTTTTTCATAGTTTGTTTTATTTTAATAGAAACTGGGGTTACATAGTTAATTTCTAAGAATCTTGAAGATACACGGATTGCTCTTCTCTGGGACAAAGGAAAGTAAGAAAAAGTCTTTCATAAATGTTGGTACCAATATTTCAAAACAGGATGGCATTCTCAGAAATAAATGCTTTAAAAAAATCTAGTGTTGGTAAGAGTGTTCACAAATCCAACTTTCATAAGGACTCAATAGTCATTGTGGTTCATTTGGCGCTACAAAATTATATGGAGTTCTGCTTTATTGCAAGTGGGAAAATCCATTATTCAATTCTCATTCAGTCTCAGAACTTATTGAGTGATACTGGGCAAATCATTCTACTTCAGCTTAAAATATACTTCACAGTTTTTTTGTGAAGACAATATAGGAAGAATCTTGTCACTGTCCTGAATTCCTTGATAGAAACAAATAAAAGTTTCATAAGCCCTTGACAATTAAGTCAGTGGCAGGAAGGCTTTATTTTAATGTAGTTCAAATCAATACTACTTCAAATTGTATATCCCTACCTTTAATTTTACTTTTCTTTCAAATGGATTGTGTTTTGTATTGATTGATTGATTGATTGATTGATTGATTGACTAGGTACCATCAAGTCAGTATCAACTCTAAGAAATCGTATAGATAGACATTGTCCAAGATGATTTTTCTACAAACTGGAAAGATTTTCCAATGGTATATCCATCAATCAAATCTAACCACTTTGCTGCAGGTCATTCTTTCATTTCTCTTTCTTCTACACTTCCCAGTATTATGAACTTTTCAAGAGAGCTAAGTCTTTACATTCTGTGTTTGTAAATTGAGTCTCTTCAGTATTTTCACTCTCAGGTTTAAAGATGATGACTTTACCTGTTTTCATTAGTTTGGTTTTCTATTAATTGATTGATTGAATGAATGATATTATAAGGACCATCTAGCTCAACATAGTCATACTGAGTAACTAATAACACATAACAGCATAAAAAATGAGAAAAATAAAAGAAATTCAATGCAGTACAACCATATTTCCAAACAGAACTCACACATAACATCTAAAAAAGCATACATGTTAGACTCAACTAACATCCTGACTCCAGTTTTGGGGAATAGAGCTATATCTTCAAAACTTTCAGAATGCTAACAGGGTTTAGGCCATTCAATATGTAATCCACCCTTTTAATTGTGTTGCTTTATTTTTATTGCTACAGCTTGAAGATGTTTTGCATTTTCAGCAAATGACACTATTGAAGTAGTGTCGTCAGTATAACACAGGTTACTTTCTCCCTGCAACTGTAAAACTGCACTAATCCTCTGGCAATGCATATTCTCTCAATATATATATTTAGCATATATTGAATAAATACAGGAAGATGTGAGCTGATCTGAAGCCAGTTTCCTTTGCTGTGTTCCATCTAGTATGTGTTTTCTTATATATAAATTTTCCCCTAATTTTCTTTGACATAGTATCCCGCATATTTCTATGTATGGCCATGTAGAAGTGAGTCTCACAGAGCTCAGAGAAGTGGGTGTAGAATTGCAGTTTTAATATGATATCTCATTTATCTTTCATCAACTACACTCAACATTCATCAACCACCTAAAAAGATTATCCAAAGCAATCTTGTATTTTATAATTTAGTTCATGGATGGTAATAGTAATATTGACCTGTGGCAATTGGTATTGAAATATTTCACAATAAATCATTTAAAATCTTGTAACATACCAAACCCTTGCCCTTAAACACATGAATATTTACTGTCTTATTAAGTCTACAAGAGTAAAAGGCCCAACTCATTAATCTATGTTTCACTACTTGCTAATGGAGTCCACGGTTAATGAGCTAGCTTACTTCAGTGAAGGTACTAAAAATGAACCAAAGTTTTGAATTTGAAATAAATGATGCCCAAGGCTGACTATACCTATCATTTACTATAATTTTAATTCAACCATTTTATTAATCCTTCCAGGATGGCTTCACTCTTTGAAGCCTTATACTTTCATTTAGTATTCATTTTTTTCACACATTATAGTTTCCCTCTCTCTGGGCATTTGTCTGAAAACAGCATTTTCTGCAAATGTGTGAAATTTCATAAGGAGAAGATAATTATATCCCTGATTAGGATTTAATGTATAACCATGGATAGTTCCACTTGAATTTTAAATCTGTCTACATGTTCAACACAATATACAAGAGCTGTGCTTTTTGGGGGGAGTGGGGAAGTCAAGCATATGCTTGAATCTTTTCAGTTTAATCACTGGGATTTAAAATTACTTAACTTTGGCTGAATAATGCCAAGAGTCTATAAGATTTCTTTTATCTAATGCAGGCTCTGCCCCACTGAGGAAAGAACTAGAATGGAAGTTCAGGAAAAGCTAGTATAAATTAATATCAAAGCTATTTTGCATTAATCTGTCCAGCTCCAGTTTAAATACCGTGTCCACTTCCAGGCATCCATACTTCATGTAGGATTCATCAAACTGGAACAGGTACATGAAAGGACAATCAGGGGATTGTAAATTAATATATGTTCCCCAAATAGTGGTTGAAGAAATTGTATATATTTAATCTTCAGAAATTGAAGGCAAATTCATATTAAAATTTTGCACCACTTAGGTACTGAATAGCCTAGAGATACTTTACCTGGTTAACATGTATAAGCTAAGATGGCTTCAAAACTTTCATCTTCATCTAATGGTTGGCAGACATTAAACTCCATTATACTTAGCTCTCTATAGTTCATTGTACTTCTGTTGTGAACATACTCTACTTCCCATTTGAGAGGCCCTCACACATTGCCATTGCACATTCACAAAGGAGAGAAGTTATTTGTTAGATGCAGAGGAAGTCAGATATCTCAGGCTCCTCTCTGCTAGCTATAAAATGGGTATGTCTGCTTAAGAAGAAAGCAGAGCTAAACCAGAGAAAGAGTTAAGTTAAGAGCAAGAGGTCACCATTGTTCAGTACGATTGGATTGCAGTGTCACCCCAAATCTGGAAGAATTCCAAATAAATGTGAAGATAGATAGATGATAATAATATATAGATGCAGTGGTGCAATTCAGCCGGTTCTATCCGGTTCGTGCAAACTGGTAGTGGTGGCAGTAGGAGGCTCCACCTGGCTGAACATCATCAGATCCTGTTTTTGTCACTCTGCGCATGTGGAGGTCCTGCGCAACCACATTTGCGAACTGGTAGCAAAGGTAACTGATAGATAGATAGATAGATAGATAGATAGATAGATAGATAGATAGATAGATAGATAGATAGATAGATAGATAGATAGATAGATAGATAGATAGATAGATAGATAGATAGATAGACAGATAGACAGGCAGGCAGGCAGGCAGGCAGGCAGGCAGGCAGGCAGGCAGGCAGGCAGGCAGGCAGGCAGGCAGGCAGGCAGGCAGGCAGGCAGGCAAGAAAGAGAGAAGCATAGACAGATATACATAGAGAGATATGATGCATAGATACAAAAGCTTAGATTAGGAAATATTTTTATTTATTTCTTCCTCCTGTCTGTAACTATGCGAACTAAGTGAAGTCTTTCTTTTTTTTAAAGAAAATATTCTGCAGCCATTCTAGTTTCCTTTAATGCTGATTCTCTTGACAGTTTCTTATAAAGTTATTAGCAAAGAAAAGCTTTGTATTTTTTGTGTGTGTATCAGACAGTATAATGCAATTAATAATTGGGAAACAACAACATAATCGTATATTTTTTAAATCACCTCCTTCAAAAACAATTGTACAGCTTTTCTCTTTTTGGAGCTGCAAAGAGTTATCTGATTAGCAACCAAAAGTATTGTAAAGAAAATAAATGAATTGTCATTGCATTTCTTCATAACTTTTATTATCTAATCTGGATGAGTATTACTTAATGATTTGCTTTCTACCTTGCTCTATTTTAATTAACACAATTGTTTAATTTGCCTGAAGTCCTCTAACTATGCCAATCTCCATTTGCCCCCAATATAGTGATATTCTTCTAAAAAAGATATAATTTTAATATAATAAAGTTAGCAGCAATTGTGCTTTCATCAACAAAAGTGCAGTAAGGATTAGAAATTTAATTAGGTATAATTCACGATACACACAATTGACCCCTTTCTCCCTGCATTTCAAAGGTAATTCAAACAATAATTACCTTAAAGTGACATTTTAAAATCTGCAAGAAAGTCCTGCAATTTAGTTTATGCTGAATATTAAATATTCAATCATAACTTCTAACACTGACCATGAATTGATGATGATGATGATGATATCCATTCATCATACATCATTAATGCCTCTCAGAATTGTGTGAAAGTTCAAATACTTGTGGTTATCATATGGTGGAACAAAATTCTGGACTATAAAATGGTGGGATGGAATGGAATCTTGTGCACAAAATAAAAAAAAATCCATTTTCTAATCTGAAATACATGAAGATCGAAAAATCACCGATAAAGATGTACACAGTAGGCCTAGTGAGCCATTGAGAAAACAAGAACGAAGTAGTAATAATGTGATTTTTTAGGGTTATCACATGGGTTTAGGCGGCTCACGTAACAGATAAATACGTTTTCCAAAGACAATTACTTGTTCCTCCTACAAATTATACTGTACCTACAGACAAGAAACAGTGCAGTATTTAAAACATTGGCTCTCCTTTTAACTTCTTTTCTTACTTCTTTCCTTTCCTTGGATTCCTGGAAAAAAAATTATGCTCATTTTAGATACAATTCAGTGGTGGGTTGCAGGCGGTACGCCCCGGTATAGGCATATCAGAGCCTTCCCGGAGCACCGGGTGCTGTTCTGGCCAAGATCCTTACCTGCCTGAGATACAATACAATACAATACAATACAATACA
Source organism: Natrix helvetica (assembly GCF_964273705.1). Lineage (NCBI taxonomy): Eukaryota > Metazoa > Chordata > Lepidosauria > Squamata > Natricidae > Natrix > Natrix helvetica. The sequence continues at coordinate 71,279,063 of NC_138549.1, read as the reverse complement.
ATACAATAGCAGAGTTGGAAGGGACCTTGGAGGTCTTCTAGTCCAACCCCCTGCCTAGGCAGGAAACCCTATACCGTTTCAGACAAATGGCTATCCAACATCTTCTTAAAGACTTCCAGTGTTGGGGCATTCACCCACATTGTGGGTTGGACAGCATCACCACCAGATGGATTCGTAACTGGCTGACCAACTGCACTCAATGTGTAGTCCTCAATGGAACTGCATCTACATGGAGGGAAGTATGCAGTGGAGTACCCCAAGGCTCTATTTTAGGCCCAGTACTGTTCAACATCTTCATCAATGATTTGGATGAGGCAATAAATGGGGAACTCATCAAATTTGCAGATGACACCAAGCTGGCAGGAATAGCCAACACTCCAGAAGATAGGCTTAAGATACAGAAGGATCTTGACAAACCTGAACATTGGGCATTTTCTAATAAAATGAAATTCAATGTTGAAAAGAGTAAGGTTCTACATTTAGGCAAGAAAAACTAAATGCACAGGTACAGTATAGGTGGTACCCTCCTCAATATTAATAACTGTGAGAGGAATCTTGGAGTCCTAGTGGACAACCATTTAAACATAAGCCAGCAGTGTGCAGCAGCTGCCAGAAAAGCCAACACAGTTCTAGGCTAGATAAACAGAGGAATAGAATCAAGATCATGTGAAGTGTTAATACCGCTTTATAATGCCTTGGTAAGGCCACACTTGGAATAGTGCATTCAGTTTTGGTCGCCACGATGTAGAAAAGATGTGGAGACTCTAGAAAGAGTGCAGAGAAGAGCAACAAAGATGATTAGGGGACTGGAGACTAAAACATATGAAGAACGGTTGCAGGAACTGGGTATGTTTAGCTTAAGAGAAAGAAGGACTAGGGGAGACATGATAGCAGTGTTCCAATATCTCAAGGGTTGCCACAAAGAAGAGGGAGTCAAACTATTCTCCAAGATACCTAAGGGTAGATCAAGAAGCAATGGGTGGAAACTAATCAAGGAGAGAAGCAACTTAGAACTGAGGAGAAATTTCCTGACAGTTAGAACAATTAATCAGTGGAGCAGCTTGTCTCCAGAAGTTGTGAATGCCCCAACACTGGAAGTCTTTAAGAAGATGTTGGATAGCCATTTGTCTGGAATGGTATAGGGTTTCCTGCCTAGGCAGGGGGTTGGACTAGAAGACCTCCAAGGTCCCTTCCAACCTGCTATTGTATTGAAAATAAATAAATAAATAAATACAACCATTTAAACATCACCTACAAAGAGCAGGTTTTTGGATGGCTCTGAGTTGGTGGAAATTAATTGAGTCTTTTGATGGAAACAGACAGAGAAACAACATAAGCTGATTATGCGAAGTGATGATGATGATTTCAACTGCAATGCAGAGACTTGGATGCTGATTACTTTCAAACATGTTGTGAATTTTAACTAGTCAGCCTATTGCAATCATTTAGTATTGTAGTTCATTCATCTAAACATATGCCGCTACTGCTGTTTTTCAAATAGCTAAGAAATCATTTACTTTTGGAAGAAAAAAAATCTAAAACATATTGGGCACTATGATATACAGCATTAAGGATATTTAGACTTGTAAATCAGAGCTAGAGCACAGGGCTTTGGATTGCAACAGTATAAATTATTGGAAGAAACCATGTTTCAGTTTTTGTTATTACAACTGTTTGTGTACGGGGGGGGGGGAATTGAATAGTTAATGATTCTTGATAATGATTCTTTGTGAATTAAGCATGTTCTTTTTCAATTATTTTCAGTGAGGGTTTATTTATAGGAATGTAACAAAGAACCATAATTAACTGGTGTAGAATTTTTCTTCACTCAGATTTTGTTAAAAAGGAAAGTTATTTTTTTCCTTTGTGAGGTTAAAAACTTTCTAATCCACTGTTATGTTCCAACATAACAGTGTCAGTTATCTTAGCTTTATATTTGTCCCAGGAGACAGTAAAACATAGAAATTCTGATAGTTCTTTCCTTTTATTAATTATCTGATAAATTTTCACCTCCATAAGCTGCCACCAAATGTTATGATGCTGAAATTGAACAGAAGAGAAGTGGCTGCTACAATGAAAGAAAACTTTTACTTCACTGAAAATTTATCTATGCACCAAGTTACTTTTCCCAATATTATTCTATTATGCCATGGTAGTGCAGTGGTTAGAATTGGATATTGCAGACTGACTCTGCTCGCTGTCAGGAGTTCGATCCTGACTAGCTCAAGGTTAACTCAGCCTTCCGTCTTTCTGAGGTCAGTAAAACGAGGACCAGATTGTTGGGGACAATATGCTGACTCTGTAAATCACTTAGAAAGGGCTGAAAAGCACTATGAAGTGGTATAGCTATAGCAATAACACTTAGACTTACTGTACATATTGCTTTGCAGTGTTTTACAGAGCTCTCTACATGGTTTACAGATTCAGCATATTGCTCCCAACAATCTGGGTCCTCATTTTACCGATCTCAGAAGGATGGAAGGCTGACTCAACCTTAAGATGGTGAGAATTGAACTGGTGAACTGCTGGCAATTGGCAGTCAGCAAAATTAGCCTGCTAAACTACATTCTAACCACTAAGCCTCCATGGCTCATGGTATATACATACGTCTAAGTGCTATTGTTATTCCTGCTTATATGGATAGCTCAGTTCAGATTCAGGCCTTGATACAGTCACCATATGGCTGCTTATCTGTATAGGCAAATTCCATTTTCAAACCTGAATTTTGGACAAAAGCCTCTTTGAAAATGACCTCGTTATACAGATGGTTGCTTCACTGAGCTGTATCAAAAAGGCTGGTCAGTTAGTGGCTGGGTTTGAAAGACTTGAATAGGCACTTGCAACATTTTATAAGCACGCTTAATTATTGGTGAAATAAATAATTGCTGTAAATTATCATTTATTCATCTGTAGTATTTTCATATCCCTTTTTATGACAGAAAATACTGAAGTGGTTTACAAAAAATGTAAATTCATTGGTTTATTAAATAGTAAATGGAATATCATAACAATACGTTTTTATTTACATATTTTATTTGTTTATTATATTTACATAGTTGCCCATTTCTATCTCACAGAAAATGACTCCACAATTTCCTTCCTTCTTCCTTCCTTCCTTCCTTCCTTCCTTCCTTCCTTCCTTCCTTCCTTCCTTCCTGCCTGCCTGCCTGCCTGCCTGCCTGCCTGCCTGCCTGCCTGCCTGCCTGCCTGCCTACCTACCTACCTACCTACTTACCTACCTACCTACCTACCTACCATTTTGGCTTGGTGTATGACAGAGAGGAATAAATTCTAAAGTACAGATGCCATTACAAAGAAAACATTAAACTAAATACAAAATTGATTCCTTGTGGGCCCTCCAAATAACATCCATTACCACAGTGTGTTAATTGCACAAGCTATTGAACAATTAAGATACTTGCATCATAATTATTCATACACACACACATATACATAAAGAACGTGGTGTCTCAGTGGCTAAGACACTGAGCTTGTCAATCAGAAAGGTCGGCAGTTCGATGGTTCAAATCCCTAGCACCACATAATGGAGTCAGTTCCTGTTACTTGTCCCAGCTTCTGCCAGCCTAGCAGTTTGAAAGCATATAAAAATGCAAATAGAAAAATAGGGATCACTTTTGGTGGGAAAGTAGCATTCCATGTGCCTTTGGCCACGGGAACGTCTTCGGACAGTGTTTCAGATAGAAAATCTCTGTTTCGGATTTGAAACATAGATGATTACCACCCCCTAGAGTCAGGAATGACTAGCACATATGTGCGAGGGGAACCTCTACAAGCACACACACATAAATGAGGGTACAAAGTGGACAATTACATCTTCTGTGGTATGGAACCAGATAGACCATGACCTGAAAGTGAGAAAGATATTTTTAACTGTCAGTGCTTCTCTAGAAGCAGAGTGTGTGTGGTTTTTTTTTTTTTAAAAAAACAAAGTTAATCAGTGAAGGAAATAAACAAAATGAACAAAAGGGTTTTACCTGCTGTTTGGGGAACACTGTTTCCAGCAGTTTCCCTAAATCTTTGGCTTTCCTTTTTTTCTCTCTCTTTTCCTAAGCAAAATTTATTTCTGATCAAATGTTTCTGGATAATATCAAGGTAAATTGTATAACATAGTTGCACATGAAGCAAAAATCCATTCCTCAGAGCAACCTATTGTATTTTCTTTCCTATTCACAGTTTGAAAAAAGTTCTGGAAGCTGAGGGTTGAAAAGTGCCCCAAATATTTTCTTTGTTTTTCTTCAATACCAAAACCCCGACATTTTGTTACGTTCTCTTCCATTACTTAAAACAGGCTTTCATCCAACTGTGGATTGTGATTTTTCAAAGCCCCTGTTGGTATAAAAGAATCACCCATTTTGTTGGCCATCAGGTCAGTCAAAATCTCTAGAATTTACACTCCTCATCAGCAGTTGTATAAATTTTGGGAAAATTTCAAAAGATTTTAAAGAGAATACCATATTTAAAGTTTTTCCAGATTGAAAAACAACAATGGGAGATATAAAACTATATGTGTGATTAATGTGTAGCTGTTGTCTATTTGTCTCCCCAGTTACACATGAATGGAAAAAAGTCTGCATGGAGGTCATAAATATTTGCGTGATTAAGGAGAGATTAATTATTAGGGCTGTGCACCACTTCAGATTCTAGATCAAAAATATTCTTTGTAATGTGAAGATGTGCTAACACTGTTTCTGTCTGAAGCTCATTAAAGCTGCTGAATCTTTTCCCAAATCATTCTATTGTCCTCCCTAGTTGCAGCACAATCCCCGGAAAACATGGAAATTGTTGAAGGGATTGTAGACATCTGCTAAGGGCGATGCTCTGAAGCAACTTTCCTCTCAAATCCTAAACACTGACCAGCCTTATAAAATATGTTTCACTGAAAAGCAAAATTCCCCTGCTTACCATTCATCAAAAGTAAATATCCCTCAAAAAGACTCCTTTAGCATAATTGGAGACAAAAGTGAAAGGTTTGCACTCCGGGACCTTATTTATTTGGGAACTGAATCTATCTTGAGAGAGTTCGGCCTGTGGTATAAGTAATCTGAATTGGCCCCACTTAAATAAATTGGGAGATAAAGCAAACATTTTTTCTTTATTCAGGGAGAGGGCAATATCTGTTTTTGACACAATCCTTAAACATGCTGTTGGGCTTTCTCGCAAATAAACCATGCAGAAGGTTGAAATAGCTTACTTTAGGCAGCATACTGGGGTAGGGATATGTGCAAAGAGAAACATGGAGGGGGGGGGATCAGAACTTTGCTTTGGCCAGCCCAGAGTGTGGAGTAGTCTCTGCCACTAATACAATATAAAGCTGTCTTTGCAGAAGAGTCAATTGGGTGCAATGGTTAAAGCAGCAAGCTAGAAACTGAAAAACTTTGAATTCTAGTCCCAGCTTTGGCACAAAGCCAGCTGTGTGACCTTCACCCTGTCATTCCCTCTCAGCCCTAAGAAGGAGGCAACAGTGAACTACTTCCAGAAAACCTTGCTGTGAAAACTGCAGGGGCTGGCTGGAATCAAAAGCTGACTTGAAGGTACGCACACACAGAAAGAGAGAAACATACATTTTATCTATAAAGAATTTTGTAGCAGCTCTTTGTGTACTAAGTACCTTTGTAATCACTGGTGGGAAAATTGAAATATACAGGTCCCTTATGTTCACAGTCCAACCTCGTCGCAGTAATGTGCAGTTTTGTTATAACAATGTTGCTGTACAATTAAACCCGAAAGCAAGAAGATAGCTTTCATCACCTTTCCAGGTTGGTGTGGATAGCTTTCAAGATGATCTTTGTTACTCAAAGAAAGAATGTGATAGTAGGAATTAATTATATCTTTTTCTGAGCATTTTGTCTCCCTCTCTTTTCCTGTTTGATACCTGAATGTCTGTATGCTTTGCGTTTTCAATTCTTTTTATCATCTATCTTATGCTTTACTTTGATTTTTCTTTCTTCTCTTATCCCTTTTATTGAGAACTTTATTTATACACTCAGTTTTGGACAACTAGAGATTTGCATTAGATTAAGCTAAATCAAACTGAGATGCTTCAAAGAAATGCTTCAAAGTGAAGTAAAGTTTTTTCCAAAACAATCAGAACTTGAAAGGATCTTTCCAAACTTTTTTAATGCTTTGATTCAAGGAAGGAGGGGAGGGAGGGAGGGAGGGAGGGAGGGAGGGAGGGAGGAAGGAAGGAAGGAAGGAAGGAAGGAAGGAAGGAAGGAAGGAAGGAAGGAAGGAAGGAAGGAAGGGCTGAATAGGAAAAGTCAACCTATGAGTACAGTTAAGGAGTTTTCCAAGTTTTAAGGGAGGAATACTAAGTTTTGGATAATGGTTTATTCAATTTCACTATACAGTTTAATCTAGCCATTTGCCACCATAACAGGAAATGGCAATAAACAAACAAACAGGCAACATGAATGAGAACTCTCTCAAACATAGATGTCTCACCCAGACATTAAGCTCAGTGATATGTCCGGGGCAAGTCATAATCTCACAGAAGTAGGATGAATTAACATATGGCATTTTCTTGTACACAGGGGCTTATCTTGTGAATTCAGACTGATATTCCATCTTTTGATTTTTACACTATAAGCATAGGTTTCCACTATCAATAGGCAAAGGTGGCTTCCTTGCAAACAGGATAAAATAAAAGAGTAGCAATAGAAAGCCCACATACAAGAATCAAATGTTACAAATAATCCCACAATTAGTAAGCACACAAATACTCATATATTTAAAACATCATTTTCCATGTAAATAAGCACACAGTCAAAGTTTGGATATATGAAACATCCTAATATTTAGTTTTTCACTGATGTAACTAATTGGGGATTGATTAGTCTACAGTAAATAACAGCAAAAATTGAGCCTGGGATTTTTTTTTGAAAAATGAAATATGAAATGAAATATGAAATGAAAAATGAAATGAAATATAAATTCTGTAGTGCTTAAGGCAGAGGTGTCCAAACTTGGGAACTTTAAGACTTGTGGACTTCAACTCCCAGAATTCCCAGCTGGGGAATTCTGGCAGTTGAAGTCCACAAGTCTTAAAGTTCCTAAGTTTGGACACCCCTGGCTTAAGGTTATATAGTTTCACCATAAAAATACTTGCCAACTGCTGTGGAACCAAAATCATGGGTCTGAAAGTAAAGATACATTTTTAATCAAAATATTTCTGTCACTCAGAGTGCCACACAGAACTCCTGTCATTCAGTCAGTCACTCAGTTAGAGCAATAGAAATAGAGCTATGATAGTTCCTTACCTGAAGAATAGATTTTAAATCAATTTCAAATGCAACCTAAGAAGGTTTACAGTAAAGTTTTGTACTGGGGAAGATGTGGGGCTACCTCTGAAGCAGTGGTGGTATTCACCCAGTTCTTACTGGTTTGGGAAAACCGGTAGCAGGGGCTGCTGGAGGCTCCGCCCACCCACCCCAATGTAATGTACAACCTTCTGTGCATGCACAAAAGGCAGTGCACATGCGGTGGTGTGCATGCGTAGAAGGCATGCACACTCATATTTGCAAACCGGTAGCAAAGGTAAATGAATCCCATCACTGCTCTGAAGGGTGGCTGGAAGTTGTAGCTATGCAGAATGTGTGCCCAGTCTTGGGAGTTCCTAGGACTACACACATCACACCATAACTGTACAGTTACCAATTTGCTTCCAGATCCAATTGAAGTTGTTGGTTGTTGCCTTTAAGCGCTACATGGCAAGAGTCCAGATTATCTGAGGAGATATCTCTCCCCAATGGCACAAGCCCACCTCACTTGCACCAGCAGAAAAGGCCTGTTATGCATCCCATCTGCTAAGGAATTGAAGCAGGTATGGCCAAGGAGAAGAGCGTTTTCTGCTGTGGCTCCATCCCTGTGAAACATTGTACCACTGGAAGTAAGTACTGCAACCTTCCTTTTGGCCTTCCGGAAGGATATTAAAATCGTATTTGCCAGTTGTCCTGGGCCTCCGAAGGTAGCACACACTGCTAAAGGTCTCTGTCTCTTAGCTCTTTCAGTTTTAGTTTTAGTTCAATTTTTAATAATATTTTAATCTGTGTACTTTTAATGCTTTAATATTTTAGTTCCTTTTTATTTGTTTTATAACTTGTAAGCCACCCAGAGTCACCTTGTAGGGAGATTGGTGGCATAACAATTTAATATAGGCAGTCCTCAACCTAGGACCACAATTGAGCCCAAAATTTCTGTTGCTAAGTGAAACATTTGTTAAGTGAATTTTGCCCCAATGTACAACCTTTCTTGTCACAGTCGTTAAGTGAATCACTGCAGTTAAGTTAATAACATGGTTGTTAAGTGAATCTGGTTTCCCCATTGACTTTGATTGTCAGAAGCTCGTAGAAGCCGATCACATGACTCCAAGGCACTGCAACCATCATAAATATGAATCATTTTCCAAATGTCTGAATATTGACCTTGTGCTTATGGGGATGGTTCAATGGTCTTACGTGTGACATAAGTTTTTCGGTGCCATTGTGTTATACGGTCACTAAATGAACTGTTGTAAATTGAGGACTATCTGGAAATAAACATAATAAATAAAAATGTAATTTGACTTCATGAAATATTTCTTACTATGGAAAAGTAATATTCCTTATATCAAAGAATGGGATCACCTCATCAAGGCATTTTGCACAGTGTTTCCTGTGCCTCTAGCACTTCCAACTAGAAGTACCGGAAGACACTGAGGCCTATGTAGAAATCTCTTCCAGCTTTCAGACATGTCAGAGATGCAACCCAGGAATCACCTTGTTCTGTAGCAGCAAGTCAAACGGACACATTCTTTCATGAAGGTGCACCAAAGAGATGTTTTGCTTCAAGAGACATAAAAGTGAAGCTCTCCATTTGAGTTTTGCAGAGTTTCAACTCACAAAGCATCCCTGGCCTGCTCGCAAATTGCCATAGGCAAGGGGGATGGGAAATGGATGAATCAACATGGCAGCCACAAAAAGAAGCACATTCCAGGCATATCTTTCTTAAGGCTGTCTCCCAGGTTACCCACAGCAGCCAGGGGCATTATCTCTACAGCCCTCGAAAGTGTTCCATTGGAGAATGTGGAGAATGTGTACCCTGGGGGAAGGGGGAATCATGGTCATAATTGGGCTGTAAATTACAGGGTCTCAGAGTTGGCATCACTGGGGTACTGCCCAACATGCTACTCCTAATAAATAATTTGATTTCTTTTGAAGCTTGTCTCGAGGCTCATGATTTAATTAGGGTATCTGGAACCCTGACACCCAGTCTTATTCTGTACCTTATCATTAAAATCAGACAAATGTTCATTGAATAAAATGGCTCTCTGTAGCATACCAGTTCAGCTCAGGTACTATATATCCAGTCCTTTTCACTTCTATTTTAGCCTAATAATGTTGGGAGAACACCATTCCTCAGACAAACAATTGAAACAATGAACAGTAAATGAATAAACGCTTCTCTTTCAGACATGACGGGTCATTAAGCAAATAGATAACGATACACAAAAGCCAGCTGAGAAATTTCATTATATTACCAAAACTTTGTTTCCCCTACTTCAGAATTTCCTTTGAAAGAGAATCAATCATTTATTCCTTAGCATGGAGTAGTTCTGACTCGCAACAGGAGGGAACTGTCAATGAGAGGGGAAAGAGAAGGATAAACATTAAGGATGTTCCATCTCCCTCGTTTCTTCCCCATTGAAAATTCAACTTTGCAATTTCTGAAAGTTGTCCTTCTTTTGCAAAAGTAACAAAATAAGATCCTAGAAATAGGGATGCTTATACAATGAAAAAAAATGCCAATTTGATGTAGTGGTTAAGGCATCTGAATAGAAACAGGGAGACCACAAGTCCCAACTTGAACACAAAGCCAGCCAGGTGATCCTGGCCAGTCTCTATCCCTCAATTCTAGGAAAGAGGCAATGCTGTACCATTTCTGAAAAATCCTGCCAAGAAAACTGCAGGGACTTTTCCAGGCAGTACGGTAGTTCATTGCTGAAAAGAAGAAACGATATATGTACGGTATGTATGTACGTACAATACCCCTCTCCCCCCCTCTTTCTCTCCCTCTCTCTCTCTCTCCTTCCCTCTGTCCTCCTCCTCCTCCCTCCCTCCCTCTCCCTCTCCCTCTCCCTCTCTCTTTCTCCCCATGTGTAAATAACAAAAGCAGAATATCCATAGACAACCCTTGGCCAACTCATAGCTAAATACCTAACAAAAACCAACCCAATTCTTAAAAAAAAAAGGTAGCGGCCCCATTCCTTCCACAGTCATTCTGAATGCAAATTCTTTTTCATCAACTTGATGGAATAGTATATTTTTAAAATTCAGCAGAATGTTTCTGCCCAGAGTACTGTCCATTCCTAAATCCATTTTATTAAATGAACGTGTCACTGTCAAATATTTAAGATGCAGTTCTAATTTTAAATTTTGGTATCTGTTTTTCATGCAACTGAATCTTTTTTCTGCCTCTAACATCTCACTAAGGGGTGACTTAGATACTAAAAATGTTGTCCTGTTTTGTGCTATAATATAATTTCTATATTAAGATCCAGTTTATGAAATATAATTATCAGGAACTTGCATGCTGCTCTGTACACATATTGTCTGCTCTGGGCTTATAGTCTATGGCATGTATTGGATGCTAATTATTTTGTCAGCCTGTTTCCACTGAGCCATAGATAATTGTTGGTTACTTCGGTGTTTCCCACGATAATCCTTTATTGTAGCTCAAGGAATCTATTTAAAATGAGCATACCACTGCAACAACACTTTGCCAAGATAGCATAGTTCTAATTTCAAAGAACGTAATGTTCCCATCTTTCAAAAATTGCAAAAGGAAAAGAAAACAGAGAGAAAGAAAACCCACTTTAATTCATCATAAATAACTGTATACTTTTTAAATTTTTCATTTTATACAATGTCCCCAAAATTTATTTTTTGCTATTTAGGCATGTTCTCCAGTGGTGGGGTTAATTTTTTTTTTACTAGTGGTTCTTTGGGCGTGGCTTGATGGGTGTGGCAGGGTAAGGATACTGCAAAATCCCCACTCCTGGGGGAAGGATACTCCAAAATCTCCATTCCCTCTCCATTCCTGGGGGAAGGTTACTGCAAAAGAACTTTTAAGAACTAAGCAGTGAAATTTCTGCACTGTTCCTAAGAGTTATTTACAGATAGCTTGCTTGTTCTTCAAGGTATGGTGTGTTTACTCCATTTTTTATCCTCCCTGCAGTGTCTAACTTATGGGAACTGATTCTGACCCCAAATGATATAAGACATGTCATGTGCTCTCTTTTTTTCCTCATTGAGATGATTGACTGTGGGCATATTATGGGATGTGATTTTTGCAATCTGCTACAATGACATGGAAAAGCACCTATCAAGATTACATAGCTTCTTTCTTAATGTTTTCACTGGTGCTCAAATCAGTGGAATGGAAATGTCCCACACCAGAGCTGTGGTAACAGTAATGTTTGACCACTAATGGGGCAAGTTTATATTCTATTCCTTTACTTGGTCACTCATGTTCTATGTCTATTCAATTTGGGCTGATTTCCAGCTTAATTGCAATAGAACAACTATGACAGAAAGCAAAAGCTGCAGATTCTATGATGTCATCTCTTTATGAACAAAGCTACAACATTGGAGAATATTCAAATGAAAAAGCATTTCACAATAATTTTGTGATGAAGTAAAAAGAAAGTGTTAGAGTGGCTGGGTGAAAAGAGCTGACTAAACTGGTATTTGAAAGAAGAGTATGATGGAGTACATGAATAATTAACATAGCTTTAATTGCTGAAGACTTGTGGACAGGGAGAAGGCTGAGGAAGTGTTCTAGAATGGTGTCCATTGACAAAAGAAAAAAAAAGGAGGATGAGAACCTCATAAGAATCTACCTAGAAGGAACAACATAGAATGTCCATTAAAGGATTATTCTCCAGAGGAAGTTTGAAAAGAATGGCATTCTGACAGCCTGAAAGATTGCCAGTTGAAGATAGTCAATGTCCCTTATTTAACTCTAAGAAAGAATGGGTTTTGCATAAATAGGTGCACATATAATAGTTTGGACTCTATCAGAAACAGAAATGTTAATTTACAGAGAAATAAACCTAGGAAAGGTTCCTATAGAGAAAGGCACCTAGATATATTTGTGAAATTGGCTATAAATCATGTTCCTGCTTCTTGCAGAATTTTATGAAAGTGCAAATGGGTAAGATCAATTCACACTTCACAGAAAATGAAGTTAATGGAGATCTTAAAAAGCTGCATGAGATACAAAAAGGAACATGAGAGGGATACCCACTGCTCCCTCTCTTGTTTATTTTTGTTATTTAAATATTGAATAGAGATAAGAGAAGATGATACTTATGGATTGTGAGAGTAAAGATTAAAAAAGAAAAGATTTGCAAGTGAAGGGCTTTTGCAGATAACTTGGTGTTTGTTTTGGAAGATCCTTAAAGAGAATTCAAACATTAATGTGCAAAATAAAACAATTTGGTACATTAGCAGTTTTCAAGATTAATAAAGTTGAAGGTATCAATCAAAATAGAAGATTAAACAGAATGTATGAATATAATGGTTTTTAAGATTGAGAAGGAGGTTTCTGGATATCAATATGACAAATATGAATTGTATGTTATTTCAGAACAATTACGTTAAGACATGGAATGAGATTAAAAACAATATGTTCAGATGGGAGAAATTGCAAGTATCATTGCTGGGGAGAATGTTTGTGTTAAAAATGAATGTTTTGCTTAGAATGATGTTTTTGTTTCAGGCAATATTTGTTTTGACAACTGACATATAATTTAAACAATAGCAGAAAGATATATCTAAATTTATTGTGGGAGAAAATGCAAATTAAATATAAGGTGTTGTGTGATGGAAAGGAATGAGAAAGATTGGGTTTACCAACATTGTTAACATCAGGCATCAGCAGCATGATAACAGAACAATAAAAGGGATCAATCAATCTCTTACCGTCAACTGGTGGAGTTAACAACCCTGATAATACCAGTTGTACATCTTGACCTCAGAACTCTCTAAATGATGCTTGTTCATGTTCTATCCCAATATTTGTGTGGATCTGAATAATTAAAAATAGAAATTGGCTCAATACTGATAGCATCAAATAGGCATGGATTTTGTGGAGACCTGATCCTTGGGGGTGGGGGTGGGGGCTTCCATTCTTAGTATTTGGTGGATGGCACTTCTTTATTCAAGACTGCACACAATCTGGGAGTTTTCTTGGACTCACATTTGAAGAGTAGGTAATGAAGAAAGCATTTGCATTGGTTTGCCATGAACATTTGTGCATATTCATGAATTTGGAAGCCCTTCAGACAGTTACTCATGCCGTAGTCATCTCATGAATGATCTACTGTAAAACACTCTGCATATGGCTAGCCTTAAACATCACTCGGAAGATACAACTGGTCACTACATACAACAATAGGAATGTACAATAAGCCTATGATATCATTGAGATTGATGGTTATTATCTACAAAGTCATTCATGGCACAGGAGCTGATTATTTGAAGGATCACCTACTGTCTATCCATAAGATCCAGCACAGTCATTTCACTTAATGTTACTAACTGGGATTTCAGAGGTATGTCTTCTCTGTTGAATTGGTGCCATTTGGAATATTATACTCCCAGAAATCTGTGTGGCTTCCCCCTAAATAAGATTTATAGCAAGATAGTAGGTATGCCTTTTTTTTTATATATAAAAAAGATGCTTTATCTGTTTTCTTATTTTTTCTGGATATATATCATTTCTTTGGTTTTTATTTTAATGTACAAATCACACAGAATTAGCTGGAGTTGAAAGTTCTTTAAATCCATGTAATGATCAATCCATTCAACAACCTAGGTCTACAACTCAATTTTTTTTCCTGACAATATTCAATAAAATTGAATAAAGTATTCTCTCATTTTCTTTGCCTTCTCTCTTTTTGTTTTCCTAATGGTGTAAACAGTACTTACTGAATCAGTAATAACTATATCCAGCCACAATTACTTTGTATACAGAAAAAATAATTCTGAGCCATTGTAACTTTAGCATGTTTTTAGGAAACATCTTCTGAGTGTTTCATGCACACGTCCTCCAAGAAAAAAAACAACCCAGTGTTCCATTCAACTTACATAATGATAACATTGTTGGAGCCACAAAGACATTTTTCATTTGTAATCAGTGCTTATTCACTATTAGGTTGCCGATCTCCCAATTGGGAAATGTTTCTTCTGTACAGTTTATTAGAACCTATGCTCTCAAAGGAAACCCTACAAAATATATCTAGGGCATATGTTTTTTTCAGTGAAAGACATAGTTTGTTATCTTTCACAATGCTCCATGCTGAATTGCCTGGAATAAAATGTGACAGATTTGATTAAACCTGGGATACTTCCCACAGACTTTGAATGTAGAGAGCATATTTGAAAGATGGGTGCATTATTCAAGCTAATAAATGTCAAATTAAATTTGCTTGCATGTTTCAGTCTGGATGAAAGCTCATCATCAGCTGGCATATTCCATGCGGCCGAAAGCGGGTGGGTGGTGGCAGGGTAGCTTTCCCTCATGAAAGCCGCGAGCTGGTGTACGCCGTGTGGCTGAAAGCGGGTGGGCAGCGGTGGTGGTGGTGGCAGGCTGTCTTTCAGGCCTTCCCTCGTGAAAGCTGTGAGCTGGCGTATGCCACACAGCCGAAAGCCCCCTGTCCCCCCTCTCCAGCCTCGCCTGGCTAGCTAAGCCTGCCAGGTGTTATGCCTAGCTAACTGACAACCCTTGTCTCTCCACTCCGGTAGGTTTACCTGTCCTGCTGTCTCGTTGCCTGCCTGCTCCCTGCTGCATCCATCGCATTGGAGAGCTGCTGATTCTGCCTGCTGGTAAGTGACCTGGGTTTTTTTCTTTTATTCTTTTAATGTTTCTATAAAGAATATTTTATTTATTGTGCATATAATTTTTTTTAAAATCGTTTTACTTAAAAGTATTGAGTATAGAATATTTTTAAATGGTTTACTTCAATTTATCGTGTGTAGAATACATTGAAATGGTTACAGTATAAATTATTGCTGGTAGAATACCTTGAAATGGTTACAATATAAATTATTGTGTGCGGAATACTTAACAATGGTTTTTAAGGATTTTTTTATTTATAGAATATCTTTTTTTAAATTATTATTAGGGAATTTTTATTTTTTAATTGTTTATAAAATATATTTACTACAATAAATGTTATTCCTTTCTGCAAATGTTTTCTTTGTGATTCAATATGTTGCTTTTAAGTGTTCAGATCAGGTTTATATGTCTCAAAGTGCTTTTCTATGGGCAGGCCAGGTTGGTGCAAGGTAGCTTTGCCAGATTTAGTGTGTTTCACCCTGGTTGTTTAGGTAATTCTGAGGTGGTTGCTGGTTCTGTGAGCTTCCTGGCACTGTCCTTTATAATTTCCCACAATGCCTTGATGATTTTTATTCCAGTGGCTTTGTCTTTCCTGTCCTTAGGGTTAGGGGAAAAACTGGTTTCATTACGGTCTTTTTTTGGGGGGGGATTCTTATTTTTTGGTGTTTTCCTGGCACTGTCATATTTTGTGGGGGTGTGTAATGTCCCGCAGTTATCTACCCATTAATAATGATCAAGAACTAATAATATTTCCATATACATTTTAGTGACCTTTCCTTACATAATTGGTGTTTTCTTTCATACTTTTGGATTTCTAATTTCTGTTTTTGTTAGTTAGCAATTGCTAAAACAAATCCCACATGAAAAAGTATTCAAAGCCTTCTTGATTTTAATTGTCAATTTATTTATTTCTGCAAATTGTAATATTTATTCATTTTCATATCTCTGTTTTTCCACTGTTGTGCAAACACAATTCCAGTAGCTGCTAACATGTGTAAAATGAAATATATATTGTACTCCCTTTCAAATAGCCAACAAAATATTTCTGGTTTTAATTCCACATCTTGCTTTACCATTGCTTCTAACCACTAACTTCTGAATAGCTACTTGGATCAACCTAAGTACTGAACCTAATTCATATATTCCTGTTTTTTGGAACTGAGAACTAAATTTCAGAAAAAGAAAATCTGTATTGCTCTGGAAATCTACCTATGACATTCATTCTTGAACTAACTTCTTGGATGAAAGACTATATCTTTCCTGTTTGTTTATATCTTTCCTGTTTCTCATCCTTCTTGAAAAGACTGTACATTGTTGGTTAAAAGCAGAGGTCCCTTCTGTTACCTGTAGTCCTCAGCTTGCAACCACAATTGAGTCCAATATTGTTTTATTTCTTTGGCAGTTAGTATTATTTAGCATAATGAAGAAGAGGCAACAGAGTTTGACCGCTTTCTTCCCCCAAAAACCAAGAGTTGAGGAATCAGCTGATCCACAACAGTCACCAGCACCAGCACCACCAGCACCACAAGCACCAGCACCACAAGCACAACCACTTCCACCACCTGAGGTTGGAGAAAGCAGCAAGTCCATTGACTCCACTGAAGTTCCACAACTTCCTGACTGCTGGAATTTGCAGCAATATAGACACTACAAGGATAAGTATGATGGACTGGCAGTATCTGACAAGAAGATGGGTTTTG
Organism: Natrix helvetica; assembly: GCF_964273705.1. Lineage (NCBI taxonomy): Eukaryota > Metazoa > Chordata > Lepidosauria > Squamata > Natricidae > Natrix > Natrix helvetica. The sequence continues at coordinate 71,262,465 of NC_138549.1, read as the reverse complement.
AGTATTGTGCAAAACCCATGTTCTCATTAGAGAAAGGTATTCATGTTTCTAGAGAGTGGAAACATTTCCAGGGTGTGCCAGCAGAGAAAACTAAGGATACACAACAAGCATCGCTCAGAAAAAAATTAAGGGAACATTTTCAATCAAAAACACATCTTAGTTGCATGGAGAGCATTAAGCAATGGGAGCAGGAAGCTTTAACCAAATCCATGGATAAGTCAACTGACAAATATTTATGCTGTACTTGCACAATATTTTCTACTGTTTATGATCTTGTGCAAAGATGTAATCCATTCTCAGACATCGGAGTGCAGGTAAATTTGCTAACTACGGTTGGAGTGGATGTGGGAGTTGGCTTGCATTCACGGAGATCTGCAGTGAAAATAGTTGAATTCATTGCAAACCAAATCAAGACCACCGTGTTTTCCAGGATTATTGCAAATAATCAAAAGGTGTGCCTAATAATCGATGAAACCACAACACTTTCAATGAAAGCAGTGCTGATAGTTTTTGTTAGAGTTGAGGATCCAGAATGCCCAGCAACCATCTTTGTTGAGCTTTGGAATTAGAGAAACAAGTTGCGGAGACCATATATTCTACAGCGATGGGAAGCTTGCATAAATTTGGGTTTACCACCGAATATCTACAAAAGAATGTAATCACTTTCTGCTCCGATGGTCCCAATGTTATGCTTGGAAGAAAATCTGGAGTCAGTGCCAGAATAGCTCAAGACTTCCCAAACATTGTAATCTGGCACTGCTTGAACCACCGCCTGCAATTTATGCTGGGTGATGCAATAAGAGAAGTGAAGCAGATCAACTACTTCAAGATCTTCCTTGATAAAATACCCACCACTTTCCAGAAATCCTGCAAGAGCCAGAATGACCTTTTCCAAATCTCTGAGAACTTGGGCATAGAAATTGTGAAGATTGGCAGAGTTTTGGGACCAGGATGGGCTGCCTGTGGTTTAAGCTGTGTGGCGTGCTTATCCAGCACTACGTCAGTTTTTTTCTGGGCAATGAAAGATTCCCAGGCATGGCTTCCCGTTTTGAACATCTAAATTTTTTGAAGGATTTGACCCTCATGACTGATATTCTAAATGAGATTTCTCTTCTATCAAATGCCCTGCAGGGGAGAGAGACAGATATCATCATGGCTAAAAAGTTGGTATTGCAAATTATCAATGCTTTTGAAGTGCTTAGACAAAGAAAGAGCAGATATGAAACAGAACTTGTTGAAGTACTAAAAACACAAGCCTTCAAAAACATCAATTTAACTCCAAATCAATGATTTGTTGCCCTTCCTCGTGACAAGCTTCTGTCAAGCATCATCACCAATTTGAAGAAAAGTCTGATGGATTGTGACCATCTAAGAACAGGTAGCCTATTGCCAGCCGCAAACAAGTTACACTTTATCACATATTTGGAGCCAGATTACTGGAAAATTGAAGATGTAGTCATTCCATGGGCTGAGGCAGAGGCAGCATTGGTTGCATTTGGCAGCATTTTTAATTACGAAATTAATTTGAACAACTACAAAGATTTTTTGGAAAATGTGCTGAAAAATCCAGACAAGTATAAAATTCCTGACCCTATCAGAAAAGCTAGAGATATTGTCAGGACAATTGCTGTTAGTTCAGCAGAGGCGGAAAGGGGGTTCTCAAAAATAAACCTCATATGTTCAGAGCAAAGAACACACCTCATTCTTCTTCTTACACCTCTACCCTCACACACATTTTCCAAAAATTAGAAGAGCTCATAATATTGGCCTTAATCTTTCAAGTTCACAACAGAGATGCTGGCATCCACACACTAACTTTTTGCATCCTATTCATAGATAAAAAAAATATTCTATACTGGAATAAGCTGAAGATCAAATTTTGGAGATGGGTAGGAATTATTGAGTTGTCAGGAAGAACATATATTCTGCTTTTTTTCAAAGTTGTCAATGATTCTCTTGCCAAATGTATGGTTTGCCATACTACAAATAACTATTTTTCATTGTCCATCTTTTTTTTTAAAAAAAAATAAATCAATAGATTTGTCAGAGATTTTTGATTCTACAAAGTATTCTTCCAGCAGTGCTATAGATGGAGCAGATACAAAGATCTTCCAAATCTTGCAAATCCTTTTCTCAGTCTGTCTTGAAGAAATATTTCACAAACTAGACTGGACAAAAGATGGAATAAAAATTAATGGTGCCTATTTAAATCACTTAAAATTTACAGATTATGTTGCTCTCTTCTCACAAAACCCAGAGGTGCTACAAAGACACATACAAGAGCTGCACAAAGCAGGAGAACCATTTGGCTTAAAAATAAAGTTGAAAAAGAGCCAGGTATGTTTACTAAATTCACCAACGAAAGAAACATTTTTATATCTGGAGAAGAACTAGACATAGTACACCACTACATAAACCTTGACAAATGAATCTCAATGGCAGGTGATACAATAAAGGAAATTGAATGGTCTGTTAAATGTGGTTGGCAGGCATTTGGCAAGCTAAGCATAATTTTCAAGAACAACTTTTCCTTATGCCTGAAGAAAAAAGTTTTTGATGTGTCTGTGGTACCTGCTCTAACATATGCTGGTGAAATATGAACACTAACCTCACAATGATACCAAAGCTACAAGGGACACAAAGAGCTACAGAAAGATACATGACTGGCATTACAAGACAAAACAGAAAGACCTGCACATGGATTAAAGAACAAATGAAAGTATACAATATCTTCAAGAGAGTAAAAGAATTGAAATAGAAATACTGTAGGCTGGTCACTTAGCAAGAACTGATGGCAGGTGGAACAAGGCAGTCATAGAATGAATCCCTCTTGATAAAAAGCATCCACAAAAGAGACCTAAAACAAGAAGGATTGATCACATCAGCAAGTATTGCAGGCCCAATTGACAAAAGAAAGCTCAAGACATATTGGTTGGAAACATGGGGAAGAGGCCTTCATCCTGCAGTGGATAGATAATGACTAAGAGGATGATGATGATGATGATGATGATGATGATGATGATGATGATATGTTCTTTCAGCCAGCCTTTGTTTAATTCTTTGTTTATGATGTAAAAGCTACCACTACCAGATACAATTGAGACAACAACATTATGAATTTTCTTCCATGCAAACCACGTGATACCATCATTTCCAATTTCAGTTACCTTCAGCATGGTCAACAGAAAATAATTATGGGGATTTTAACTCAAATCCCACAGAAGGCACCACTTTATCTGCCCTTGATACCTTTGAGGGAATTGTATGCATTAAATGGTATTTTATGGTCTGTGATTTACCATATTTTGTGAACAATTCTATTTCTGAAAATCATAATATGGTTTATTTTACAAATCCAAATCAAATTGCGAAACTGATTCAGGAAAACTGTATCTCAAAAGACAAATGAATCACAAAACAGAATTCAAAAGTTTCCAAAGTGATTCAGAGACATGCAATTTGATATGGACTGAATCATTAAATCAAACAAGTCATCTTTTAATTAAATTTAAAAGTTAATATTTATACAAGCCTATTCTATTTCTTTGCATGTAGCATTTTTGTAAACACAGTAACTGTGTTTGGTGTTTAGGATTTCATATACTATGTAAACCAAGCTTTAGAAAATATCCTGAAGATCATGTAACCTAGGAAGGGCAAATTTACAAAATAATTTGGCTCTTGTGTTTGTATTGGTTGCATAGGTAAGGAAATTGCAACAGCTATTGCTTACAAGGTCATGTATTCCACAGATGTGAAGTCTATGAGATAACCTATTCACTAAGCATTCATCTGGTGCTAATGCCTCATACATAATAAATCTTTCCTATGAACTCCATAAGGCTAGTGCAATCTTCATTTCATCCCCTAGATATAATATATATGTATATATAAATAAAGATGGTTAATATGAAAATATACACAAATTATATTTGTTGACCAGCAAATACAAAAGGCATTCTTATTGATTTGAGAAGCACTATGCAAGGGACAAGCATATGTTCACACCTACAGTAAGCAATCTTTTGTCAGCCACTTCAAACCAATAATAATCAGATAAGATTGTAATCACTTGCAGCTTTGCAATATTGCTTTAGTATTGAAAAAGTATGTCTTCTAAATAGTAAATAATAACCTTAGATACTGTGAAGTTCTATGATATGGTTATCCCTTATGACACCATGCCTTCATTAGATCACTTTGTTTATGCAACTGCTCCCACAAGGAAGTTGTGAATTTATTTGCCAATCAACCAGTGTTGTGGATCTAATTTCTTATCTTGGTGACCCTTGGACTTTAGTTTTCTCAGAACATAGAAGTTGTAACCCAAACTTCAAATGCCCTTTCCCCTAAATTATAACCTTGTTATCCCAAACTAGAAACTGGGGAAAGGGGGAGGTTGACTAAAATGAAATTCAGCGGGAATATTGGCTTCTTGAGTTCTTAAAAACCAACATCATGAGATCACCAAGCATGGATAACTTCAGAGTGTCATGCAAATCTAATCCAGACTTTGAGCTCAATTTTGTTTTTCACTGCTGTCATTGAAATATTAGTTCCATCTAACATCTTCAGCAAAAGCAAGAGAAACTGCCAAAAGAATTTTAGCCCTGTTAGAAAAAGGCCTGTTTGCATAGAATTATACCAACTTATATCTGTGCACATAATAATCATTAAAAATTCAGGATGATTCACTACTAGTAATTGGCAACCCCACACAAAAAGACTGGTCGGTTTTAGATAACTGAGCACTTTCGTCATATGAAACTTTATCCCCCAACCTACTCACCCTAATAATCAATAACCACTGCTATCAAATAGGTATTAGCCCATACAGGTAGTCCTCAAATTACAATCTTTCATTTAATGATTGTTCAAAATTACAACAGTACCAAAAAATATGACTTATTATCATTTTTCACATAACAATTGCAGCATCCCCATGGTTATGTGATCAAATTTCAGACACTTAGCAACTGGTATGTATTTATGATGATTGCAATTACTTTGGGTCATGTCATCATCTTTTCTGACCCCCTGACATGCAACGTCAATAGGAAATCCAGATTCACTTAACAACTGTGTTAGTAACTTAACAACTACAGTGATTCACTTAACAATTTAGCAAGAAAGTTCATAAAATGAGATAAAACTCATTTAACAACTGACTTGCTTAGCAATAGAAGTTTTGGACTCAATTGTAGCCATAAGTTGAGGATTACCTATATTGCCAATTGCCTCCTTCCTTACTTTATATAAATTCAGTGGAGAAAATAGCCATTATCTAAAGTAGTATAAATACTGGTAAGAAGCTAAATGGTTGTAATAAACAGTGGTGAAGCTATTTTGATAAAGACAATCAGCTGATGATGTTATCTAGTTGGGTAATAAAATGTCTATAAGAAAACAAGCTCAAAAAGCACAAGGGACCCCATAGAGTTAACTCTGTCATGTATATGGCAAAAAGGTGTGAAAGGAAGACTTAGACATTGTTCTTTATTCAGACATGACCTATGTAGCCATTGTGGCTAATTATAAATAAGAGAGAGAGAGAACTGCATGTGGGCTGTGTCCAGGGGTGGGTTCCTGCCACTTCTAACCTCTTCTATAGAAGAGGTTCCATAAATCTACAGTGCCGTTTAGAACCGGTTCCAGCTCCCTCCCCCCGCCTGTCCGCACATCATCAAGATGAAGAGTGAGAAGAGGAATTCTGGGAGTTGAAGTCCACAAGTCTTAAAGCTGTCAAGTTTGAACACCCCTGGGTTTTTTTTCTAAAGGGTTAGGGGTGCAAGGGTCTTGTATCTTGACAGCTTTAAGACTTGCATACTTCAATGCCAGAGTTCCTGAGCCAACATGACTGGAGGAGGAATTCTGGGAGTTGAAGTCCACAAGTCTTAAAGCTGTCAAGTTTGAACACCCCTGGGTTTTTTTTCCTAAAGGGTTAGGGGTGCAAGGGTCTTGTAACTTGACAGCTTTAAGACTTGCACGTTTCAATGCTAGAGTTCCTGAGCCAACATGACTGGAGGAGGAATTTGGGGAGTTGAAGTCCACAAGTCTTAAAGCTGTCAAGTTTGAACACCCCTGGAGTTTTTTTTCTAAAGAGTTAGGGGTGCAAGGGTCTTGTAACTTGACAGCTTTAAGACTTGCGTGCTTCAAATGCCAGAGTTTCTGAGCCAACATTTTGGTTGCTAAGCAAGAGCGTTGCTAAGTGAGTTTCACCACATTTTACAAGTTGTCCATGCCCACCCAGCTACATAACTGCCAAGCCACTCCCACTCGGTCACATGGCTGGCAAGCTGCTCCCATGCAGTCACATAGCCAGCAAGCCACTTCCACAAAGCAGGCCACATCTACAGAAGAGGTTCTAAAAAAATTTTGAAACCCACCACTGGCTGTGTCAAGCTAACAAAACATAAATAAATGGACAGAACATATTGTATGATTGACCAATGTTTTACACTCTCATGGTTAATGATTAGCCTGAACTTTTCAATTAGAATTCTCTGAGAGATGATGAGGAATGACCCAACGTGGCCATCATGCATTCTTCTTCCTCCACTGGCTGATTTGGACTCTACTGCATATAAAACATTTTTTCTTAAGCCCCTACAAGTGTTGCCTGCTGTCCTTTGTAGCCCAGCTTGGGAACAAATTCCTTAACTTCTAACACTGAGCCATTAAGAAGTGGCAATAAAATGTACCTTGCTCTGCTTGGCTTTTCCTCCACAGCCTTCAGGGAAAATGTGTTAAAAATTTGAATTGATCACATTGTTAAACATTTTAAATTCTGATAAGATTTCAGGTCCACCCTTCTCTCACTTCATCGATGCTATGTGGTTTGGTTTTGTGTTGTTTTTATTTACTCCTTATTCTGTTTTGGGTATATCAAGATACTTGGCAAGAATACAACAGTGTGAACAGGTAGAAGGCAACTTTAAAAGGTATTCATTTATCATCCTTTTTCTGCTACTCAGCATGAGATCTGATGAGTCCCGAAAACCAGAATAAATGTGTGTTGCCTTGTTGGAAATGGGTGTGGGGAGCAGGAGGGAGAAGAACATTGACACTTCATCACTTACCCATTGGTGAATACTTTATATCACATCCTCCCCCCCCCCCGCCCTTTCCTCCCCAACTGTTTTGACATGATTAAATGATAAAAAAGCAACTCTCCAATTTAGGAGACTCAGGCACTGCACAAACATCATTGTGCCGAACGAATCACTGTGAGTTTATAAGCACAGCCATTATTTTCCAGAAAGAACCACTGCAGGTTTTATAAGCACAATAGATACAACACTTCTTTCATCCTAAGAATTTAAGCCCATTACATTGTAATGGCTGCTAGGCATGCACATGAAGGAGGGATAGACCACTGTTCAGCATTTACAGTAAATTTGGCACTTTCAACCATCCTCACAAGCTGCATATTTCTTTTTAATTGAAAGCCCATCCATCAGTAATTTTAAAATATTTATTTGGGGTTTATGTCTTTCTTGGGATTCTTAAATTAAGGCATTCTTTTCTTTTCTTTTTCTTTTGCTCCCAATCTTCAAAAAAATCACTTAGGAAATAATTTATTTTTGATGCTTCACAATTTAGAAATATTAACTGTGGTTTAAAAAGTTCCTAACTCTATGAAACCATTGGGGCTACCATGTCAAGAAGAAACTAATCTGAGAGAAACAGAAAACAATTCTAAATTGGGTGCCTCACAACAGAAGCAATACAGCTAGCTGGACCACAAATGCATTAAATTCAGAGCCTGCATGATCAAGCTGCGTCATTGTCTCATCCTGTATCTTTTCCCCCCAGGGAGAAACAAGAAGTTGTCAACCCTGCAGCAGTTATAAAAGGTCTTGGGGAGTATCAGCTGATCACAGAAGTATTACTTAATACCCTTTATAATGAAAGTGTTTGTAATATTATCCTTCTTCCTGAAGGGAAGAGGTTAATTCCATCCCTCATGGGTCATTGATGGGCTTACTGGGTGTTTCCGTGCCGTGATTCTGTTAGTTTATATTGTTTATTCAAGGCGTGTGCTGGCTGCATTCCTGTGATTTTGTTATCACAACCAAGTATTAGCCTGTTAAGTGGTTCTTGGCTGTCTGCCTGGAGCTATTAACTGAAGGGAGAAAGGGAAAAAACCCTCTCTTGCACTTTATTTTCAGCTGGTTGTCCAAATGGCACAAAACATTAGTTACCGATTCAGCCAAAATGGTGTAAACCAGAGGTGGATTCCTCCCGGTCCTGGCCGCTATGCAAGAAGAGGTAGTGAAAATCTGGCATAATGTGCTGGACTGGTAGTAATGGTGGCTTGGCCACACCCCGAACCTCCATCAGAAGCTTTTTTTTAAAGCCCTTTTTCCCTGCCAATTCAGGCAAGGAAAAAGAGGTTTTAAAATCTAAAAGGGGGGGGGGGGAGAGGGAGGAAGGAAGGGAAGGGAGAAATAAATAAATGAAAAGAAAGAAGGAATCTCACTTTTTAACAGGATTCAGCAAAGAAAAAAAATGCTGTTGCTTTAAATCGGAACTGAGCATGCCTGGCTGTGGAATTCTGGTCCACAAGTCTTAATGCTGCAAACTTTAAATTGAAACCTGCTTTAAATTGAAAAACTGTTCAATCGGAAGTTTGCAAAGTGACCTTCAGCAGTTTGTTTCTGGGTCAACTGAACAGTAAATTGGATAAAAAGTAGGATTCTTATATGGTTCTATGTTTTTTGAAGTTTTGGGGTTTGTGCAATATGGGCTTTGTGTTTCTAAAAGGGTTTGGATAATTCCCTGCTTGTGAATGGAGCCAAACTTTCTATAGGCTCATTATCTCATTATCTATCTAGACTGGCAGGCATGTGGAATGAACCTTTCTGGGAGGGAGTAATATTTTATTTGTGGGGAGGAGGGTTGGTTGCTTCCCATAGAGGGAACCCACCCCTGGTGCAAACTAGCTGAATCCCACCACTGGTCATATTCCACCACCGCATTTTCATACTGTCCCATGGCTAGTATGATAGTAAAATATAAATGAGATAAACGTGAACTCTGTTAATAGCAATAGCAACAGCACTTAGACTTATATACCACTTCACAGTGTTTTACAGCTCTAAGTGGTTTTACAAAGACAACATATTGTCCCCAATTATTTGGGTTCTCATTTTACCAACTTTGGAAGGATGGAAGGCTGAGTCAACCTTGAACTGGTCATGATCGAACTGTCGAACTGCAGGCAGCCAGCAGCCAGCAGCCAGCAGCCAGCAGATGTAGCCTGCAGTACTGCATTCCAACCACTGTGCCACCACAGCTCATACTAATAATCAGTATTTGACTTATTTTTTTGTGTTATATAAAAGGTTCTATATCAACAAAACCCTATTACATTTTAACTTTCCACAAAACATGAAGTTTTTAATAGCATACTTTCGCTTATTGAATTGTTCATGTACATTTCCAAGAAACTTTTTACTACAAATATCCTTGACAAGCAATTTTCTCTACTGCAGGCTTTCAAACTATAAATTCCCCAAATCTAGACTTTTCACTTCTCATATAAAATTTGCAGTAAAAACATTGTTTTCAGTGTGTCACTTATAAATAATATGCAATTTTTTTTAAAAAAAAACCTGAAATAGATGGATACCTGTAGATGTCCTTCTGGAATGAGGAGGAGACACATTTTGATGACCAACTTCCCTAAAACCTATGAAAGGTCATAAAAAATGAAATGTAAGGATTTCAGACAAGTAGGTTTTTAAGTAGAATTTTCCAAGAAAATTCCTGAGATATCTAAGTTAATTTTCTTTGGAATGAAACTTGAGAATATGTGAAGGATATGAGAAATAAAGAACAAATAATATTTTAATATGATTATAGAAAAGCCACACAAACATTTGTGAGTTTCCTTTATTTCATAGGAAAACGAGAAGCTTATAAATATGGGGAATTTAATATATCAATGTTAAGGAATCTGTGCTCTTCCATCTACTGTGGAAATTTGCCTTCCAGCAACTTCTTCTAGAATTGCCACTGAAAAAGGAATTGTCATTCATCAACTTTGACAATAAAGAGGGTTGGAACAACCTTCTGCAAGCATGTTAGGATTCCATTTTATTTATTCATGGCAAGTGAAATATCTACATTTCTGTGATCTTGCAGTGCTATGATTCTTTGTTTAATTCCATAGTTGTGCAGTTCCTTTACAATTACAGACAAGGTTTAATGTTTTGCAAAACTGTTTTAGAAATGTAACACAACTCCCACAGACGATCCCTAAAGTCACATTACTGCAATGCAATTAAACCTCAAGTCATTAACACATTGCTTTGGATGTCGTTAGAAAGAAGAATGAGCAGGTTCTTGTCTGACTATGTGCAGATTTATATTAGAGGCAGAAAATTTTTTAAAGTTGCAAGAAAAGATGAAGAGGAAAAATAGCAACCTCACATTCAGCAATCATAAACATTGATTTCATATTATACCCATTAAAAGAATGTGGGCATATATCAAAATTTCTCAGACTGCACTAAAACTGAGCTTGTAAATGAGGACGCATATTTAGGCATCTCAGGAGGCTCATCTGGACATTTGGTATTTGAAGTATTCATGATCTCAGTCAAATGTCCTTGTCCTCTTTGTCCTAATCAAGGTATCAATACTTCAAATTCTTATCAACCCTATCTCATCAAATTTGACTTGATGGAAGCCAAAAACAATTTTTGTTTGCTTGAGTTCAGGATTGAAATCCATTTGAATGTAGCCAAAACAATATTTACTCTTAAAATAAGATGGAATACAAAAACTATTATCAGTATTCTTTTTCACTACCTGGAAGATATTTTAAACCACAGTGGAAGCCTGGATAGAATGTACACCATAATGCAGAAAAAGAAACCTTAACACGGGCATACTCATACCCATATTAGAAGGTCCTTGTGATTGGAGGACTCAATCAAGGAGGTTATAAATCAGCTTGCCTTCAGAACAGCTTGCCTTTAGAAGTTATGGGAGCATCATCACTGGAAGCTTTCAACAAGAGACGGGACTGCCATCTGTCAGAAATGATGTAGGGCAGGGGTGTCAAACTCAATTTCATTGAGGTCCGCATCAGAGCTGTGTTTGACCTTGGGGGGGAGGGGCTGGGAGGGGCATGGCCAGGGAGACATAGCCAGCTTGACATCACTCATGTCAGGGGTACCTGTGCTAATGGGCTCTCTAGCTCCATTTTTGGTTTGGACAGCCTCCTGCAACCCTCTCCCAATGAAAACAGAGCTCGGAAGGGTCTCCCAAGCTCCATTTTCACTGGCAGAGGCACCATGTTCTAGTATTTTGCTATTTCCAGGGCAGCCCCATGGGCCAGATCTAAGCACCTCATGGACCAAATCTGGCCCGCGGGCCTTGAGTTTGACACTCCTGGTTTATGGTCCCCTGCTTGGGCAGGGGTTGGACTAGATGACATATAAGGTCCCTTCCAACTCTGTTAATCTGTTTTATTATGGTGAAAATACAAATAGAATGCAAAGAGTTACAAAAGTATTTCAACTTTTGTGATTGGGCTACAAAATGCCAAATGCAATTCAGTTTTAGCAAGGGTAAATCTTAGAATCTCTGCTTCACTAATAATAAGATGGGAACAGAACTGTCAGTAGCCAACTGCATAAAAAGATATTGGGATCTTTGTAGTTAGTTCAGTGAAATCATCTATACAAAGTACAGCAGCTATAAAGGAAAGAGGCAGTTATAAATTGATTAATACAATAAAGGTACCATACAAATCTGTGTTGTACCAAATTTAGAATACTGCATTACATGATCACTACATCCCATAATGAAGACATAAAAGAGGGCAAACAGGATAACCATGGGACTTGACCACCTTCCATATGAATACAAGACAAGCTGCAGGCAGAATTGTTTAGCATAGAGAAAAAAATTCTTACAAGAAGACTAGTTTGATGTTTATAAAATTATAGAAAGTAAAAAAGGATGAGCATCCCTCCATCTCTTTTAGTCCTAGAATTAGAGGGCCTCCAAAGAGACTAATAGATTTAAAACTGATGTGAATATATCAAATTCACAAATGTTGCTATTAATGGCTAGTCTTGACTGGGGCTGCTTCCAGGCATCCAGCCATTCTCTCTGCATGATAGGTTGCTTGGCTGACAACTGAGGCTCCTCCTCCTCTTTTCTTGCTAGGTATATGGGAGCAATAATGAGAAACGTAGGTTGTCTTGATTTTCAATCTGTGGAATTCCTAGCACACCTGGTAGACTACTATATGAGATGGAAACTAAGCCTAGTCCTGACCCATGGAAATTCTGATATCATTTATTTTAAGAGATTATTAAAATAAGTACAAAGACCCTACTTTTGGGTCTTTGAACCCTATTCAGATAACTAAATAAGCTTTTGAAACATTATATTTAAATCATAGGCATCCATTTGAGGTACAGCTTGCCTCCAGGAGTTGTGAATGCCCCAACACTGGAAGTCTTTAAGAAGATGTTGGATAGCTATTTGTCTGAAATGGTATAGGGTTTCCTGCCTAGGCAGGGCGTTGGACTAGAAGACCTCCAAGGTCCCTTCCAACTCTACTATTGTATTGTATTGTATTGTATTGTATTGTATTGTATTGTATTGCATATTTTTACTAAAACCTGTAAAATCTGCTTTATAACTTCCAAGGACTATAAGATGAATTTTATTTAATACAAAAAAAAAATTCAGCTTTGAGATTCAGAAATAAACTTTCAATTTTAAAGAGATTTTGTTTTTCCCCTTGGAGAAAAATAGTTCCATATAATCATTTCTTACAAATGATTGTACATCCAGGAGCTGATCCACACATAATTTCATTGAGTCTGGTGAGTGGATTTTTTTTTTAAAAAAATCTGATTAACATGCTAATCTAAATCCATCCGATTTTAAAGTGCTTAATTTTATTTGAATCAGGTGCTGGGATGTTAACGAACCTGAACGATAGCTACCTGGGAATCTACTTTGCCTAAAGACTTCACCCTCCGTTAATGAATACGTCCTACTGTGCTTCTTTATCACATTTAAAATTAATGCATTATATGTAATTTCTTTCCCTCCATTTGATAGATTAGTAGTATGTACATTGCGCACAAAATACGTGTATTCCTGAATTTTAATAGCAAGCAAAAAGAATAAGTGAGGCGAGGCTACAGTGTCACAACAGATGCAGTATTTCATTGGAGATTTGCAAGCAGCATATTTTAATTATTTCTTGTTTTTCAGAATAATTAATTGCTTTGAAACCCCATCAGGATCTGTCTAATCACTTTCTGTCTTTTGTCCTCATTAATTCGCCTATGTTTCTAAATATAAGGACTGCCTCACCATGATGTTAGCAAGAGACAGCTGGTGTTATTATTCAGAAGTCTATTTAACAACCCCCCCTCCCCTCCCAAGAATCAGAAATAGACACTCGTGCAGAATAAATATCCTTTCTGTGGCTTTGAAGAAATGATAGCTGATTAACATCTTGATGAGTAATTTGGTAATGCCACTAAAATGATAAAGGCATATGATAGCAGGCTTGATTTTATTTGTCAAACCACTAGGGGTTCAACCCTAGGTTTTTTTAAAAAAATTAGGTGGATGGGAAGCTAGAAGTGATACAATGGTAAAACATTCCATGGTGCAGACATAATATGGGACAAGAAATTGGCATGAAATGAGTGCTAGTGTGAGTTACTGGTGTGATATTCGGAAGATAATAGAAGTACATCTTTTACCTGTATAACAGGTGCTGTTTACACAATGTCTGGATAAACAAAGCATATCCAGAATATAAAGAGCAAATAGTTTTGCTCAGTTCTGAAATAAAACTTGTTCAATAGGATAATCTTTAAATGGAATCCTCTAAGCAGGACGCAACAAGCTTAAGAACTATATAAAGTCAACCTACTGTATATAAAGTGCATGACATGCTAAGCCTTTTCCTTGACTAGGCAAAGAATTAAGAGCTTTGTACAAATGAAACTCTTAACCGGGTTGACATCATGGGTTATTCTTTCAACTATATTGATGAAACAAATTAATTATTGCCATAGCTAATCCAACAGCTATGCAGAGTTGTTCAGGCTATTTTACATTTTAAGGTAGACTTTGAATTCTGTCTTGCTACTTAATGAATTTTATTTCAAATCAAATTGACATTGTCCGGCAAAAGATATGCTGATTTTGGCCCAGTCACAATCTTTCAGCCCAAACCATGACACAGGATTGTTGTTGTAAAGAAAAAAGGAAGAGGAAGTTTTATGTATGTTTGCTGCCTTGAGTTACATATAAAGTAATAAAGATGGGTTTGTTTGCTTTTTAAAATATCTACTAATAATAGCCTTCCATGGCACTAACAGTACAAATAAAGAGGGTATTTACTATTCATTGTTCTTAGCTATAAAATGGTGTACATTCGTTTGTGCTCAAAATCAATATATCTGGAGAAAAAAAAATCATAACAATATATATAAGGGCTACATATAGCATTATAATGGAATCTGTATAAATAGTATGTAGCAGGAAGAAAAGCATTGGAAAGAAAACAGCAGTTCCATATATTAAAAAAAAACATAATGCATGCAAAATCTATATAACAAAGCCCAACTTTCTTAGAGTTTTGTTGTTTGTTTTGGATAAACGAGCCAAGAGTAATACCATATGAATACATCTGGCAAATACATGGACTTGATTTCCATCAATTTGCCTCTCCTAACTTACTAAAAGCTTTAACAGAATTTAAACAGAGATGTGGTTAAAAATACCAAAATGTTCCCTTTGAAATCTGAGGACGAGAACTGAATGCAGCTGCCTACCTATTAGTAATCCAAATGAAGTAACTCCACTTTGGTCACTTCAAGAAGGAATACTCCCAGTTTCCAAACAGCCAATTTGAGTCAAGATAAAAATCGGCTTCTTTTTGTGTACATTTGTATTAATTAAAAAGAATCTTCACAGAAGATATACAGTTTAGGCTGGATCAGTAATCATTGCAAAGTAGTGTGGAAGCAACCATCTGCAGTTACTGAATTCTAGATGAAGATATTTGTAATCCTTCCCCTTGGAATTTATTAGCTTTGCAGAGGAACAATAACTGCTATACTTTAGAAGAAGGTAATAGCAAACCTTCCCCCTGACACCCATTAAATCCCCACAATTCTGATCTCAGCATTTTAAGAAAAACATTGCTCTTGGTTCCTGAAAGCCAAACCAAGGCATAATGCTTTTGTTATTTCAGTGTAATTCCCAGTATTTCAAAAACCTGCCTCTGTGTAGAGCAGCAGCTATTTATTATAAACACAATTGGGTAATATCTAGAAGGGGAAAACCATAGTATATCTGGTTTGCTCACCCTTAGACAACCAATGAGACAAGTGACCATAGTAATCTCGCCCTGGCCATCTCACCATAGACAATTGGTCACAGGTCAACTCGTCTCTGGACAATCCATGTGGGATAATGTGAAAAATGTTATCTGCCACTCTTTCTTTTACATATTTCCATTTTTGTGGATACCCGGGTGTGAGTCGCTGGGTATGAAATGGGGCCCAGGGAGGCAGTGGGGTCTGCTGATTGTATACTTGGCTCCTCGCTATACGTCAGCGGCCCTGCCCGAGCTCCTCGAGCTGGTCTCGGAGACGGCGGTTGAGATACCCAAACTTTTGGTTATGGGGGATTTCAACCTGCCGTCGACGGGAGCAGTGTCTGAGGTGGCTTGGGAGTTCATGGCTTCCATGACAGCCATGGGCCTGACCCAATTAATTCAGGGCCCCACACACGAAGGCGGCCACACACTGGACCTTGTCTTTGTATCTGAGCAGTGGACGAGTGATCTGGGAATAGGGGATTTAGATATTACTCCCCTGTCATGGTCAGATCACTCATGTCTCCAGCTGGACTTCCCTGGTGCTACCCTCCACCGTGAGGAGGCGGAGCCAGTTTGCTCAAGCTGGTACCGCCCCAAGCACTTGATGGAACCGGATAGGTTCCAGATGGAGCTTGGGCCACTACCTGTAGCCCTGACCCGCGCTCGGTTGGAGGACCTAGTCGACGCCTGGAATAGGGCGACGGTGGGGGCCTTGGACCGGGTTGCGCCTTTGCGACCTCTCCTATGGCGGCGACCCACCCGGGCTTCCTGGTACACCGAGGAGCTAAGGGTGATGAAGCACCATAGGAGACGTCTAGAGAGCAGGTGGAGGTCCTCACGCTCCGAGTTTGACCGAACACAGGTAAGAGCTGTGACAGGTAACAGGTAACATATTTACGGACCTACCTTGTGGCATTGAGAGCGGCCAAATGTAGACATTGTGCCGCTCTCATTGCGTCTGCGGATAACCGCCCTGCCGCCCTGTTTAGGGTGACCCGCTCTCTCCTGTCGCAGGAGACGCGGGGGGCACCCTTGCAGGGAAGAGCAGAGGAGTTTGGGGAATATCTGCAGGACAAAGTCGCTCAGATCCGGAGCGGATGCCCCCCCCCCAGTGGACCGGATGAGCCGTCAACAGTGAGTCTTGTGAGTCCACTCTGGGAGGAGTTTGACTCTGTTGCCCCCGAGGATTTAGACAGGTTGCGTGGACGGCTGCGACCCACCACATGTTCAATGGACCCGTGTCCCTCCTGGTTGGTACTGGCATCCTGGGAGGTGATGCGAGGCTGGCTTCTGGGCCTGGTGAATGCCTCATTGAGTGAGGGTTCCTTACCGACTGCCTTGAAAGAGGCGGTGGTGAGGCCCCTACTCAAGAGGCCTTCACTTGACCCAATGGAGCTAGCTAATTACCGTCCAGTCTCCAACCTCCCCTTTTTAGCGAAGGTTGTTGAGAATGTGGTGGCGCAGCAATTTCCATGTCGCCTTGATGAATCCGTATATCTAGACCCAAGCAAGTCCGGCTTCCGACCCGGGCACAGCACAGAGACAGCCTTGGTCGCGTTGGTTGATGATCTCTGGAGGGCCAGAGATAGAGGTTGTTCCTCTATCCTGGTCCTATTAGACCTCTCAGCAGCTTTTGATACCATCGACCATGGTATCCTATTGCGCCGGCTGGAGGGGATGGGAGTCGGAGCCACCGTTTTACGGTGGTTCGGCTCCTACCTCTCCGGCCGGATGCAATGTGTGTTGACTGGGGGGCAGAGGTCAACCCCGAGGCCACTCTCTTGTGGGGTGCCGCAGGGGTCAGTCCTCTCGCCCCTTTTGTTCAACGCATATGTGAAGCTGCTGGGTGAGATCATCCGTGGTTTTGGGGTTGAGTACCATCTGTACGCTGACGATACTCAGTTGTACATCTCAACCCCAAGCCACCCCAACGAGGCTGTCGAAGTGATGTCCCGGTGTTTGGAAGCCGTCGGGGTCTGGATGGGGGACAACAGACTCAAACTCAACCCCTCCAAGACCGAGTGGCTGTGGCTACCGGCACCTCGGTTCAGCCAGCTGATTCCATCACTGGCCATAGGGGGAGAACAACTGCCCCCTGTGGAACGGGCACGCAATTTGGGCGTCCTCCTAGATGCCCGGCTGTCAATGGATGATCATGTGGCAGCCGTGGCAAGGGGGGCGTTCCACCAGGTTCGCCTGGTGCGCCAATTGCGCCCCCTTCTGGACCGGGATGCCCTACGCACAGTCACTCATGCACTGGTGACGTCTCGCCTGGACTACTGTAACGCTCTCTACATGGGGCTTCCCTTGGGATGCGCCCAAAGACTGCAGCTAGTCCAGAACGCAGCCGTGCGGGTAGTCATGGGGAGTACTAGGTACTCCCACGTAACACCTCTCCTGCGCGAGCTGCACTGGCTGCCTGTAGTCTTTCGGGTGCGTTTCAAGGTTCTGATTACGATCTTTAAAGCGCTCCATGGCATAAGGCCTAGCTACCTGTGGGATCGCATCCTCCCACACACATCCCTGCGGCCAATTCGCTCTCACAGGGAGGGCCTTCTCCTGGTGCCGTCCACTAGGCAATGCCAACGGGCGACACCGAGGCCCCCCCGACATTAGAACCACTACTGACCTCCGCTCCTTCCGACATAAATTGAAGACACACCTGTTCCGACTGGCTGGTCTGGCATAATTTATAACATCTACCTCCTGGCATATACATTTTTTACTGGTTTTTAGAGGGATTGTCTCTTTTAAATTTAATCTTACATGATATTGGGATTTTAAATTTTGTATATTCTGATTTATTTACTTAGCCGTACAGTTTTGCATATTTTTATCCTCCTCTCATATACATATTTATGTATCTATTTATTATGTTTTAATTTGTTGTATTTTGATACGGACTGTACACCGCCCCGAGTCCCTTCCGGGAGAGGGGGCGGTCTATAAGCGCTAAGAAATAAATAAATAAATAAATAAATAAATAAATAAATAAATTTTGTCAATGGAAATAGTATCAAAGAAACAGGGCAAATAACATTTATTGCATTGAGATATCCTGCATGGAATTGTTCCCCCGGCAAGTTGTCCCCTGAAATAAGTTGGCCATAGTGAGCTGTCCTGCAATGAGGTTGCTGTGGCAAAATCACTACATTGAGATAACTGTGCCCGGTTTGACATGGTGAGATGATCGTGGCAAGTTGGCCATGGTGAGATGGTTGTGGCAAGACCAATGTACCTACTCAAATTATAAACATTGGATTTCATTATCCGTTATACATAAAAATCCATATCACTCTTAAATATAAACTTTAAGCTTCCTTTCCTTTCTCCTTTCCTTTCGTTTTTAAAAAGATTACATACATCGGTGGTGGTGAATCAATATCATCAGAGGGAAAGAAAATAAAGTTATTGAAAGTTAAAGTATTCGGCTTAACAAAATCCTAGATACTTCTTTTAGAACTCAGTTTGTTAAAAATGGGAGAGGGATGGCAAAATAGATCCACTGCAAATTGCCATTTGGTTTGATTGATTTGATTTTGGAGGTTTTCTGGATACATTTTACTCCTGGGCAGTGGATTGCTTTCTCTCATTTAAAGCATGCTATTTCACAGGTTTTTAAGACTCAGGCCTGTCAAACTGGTGGCCCATGGACCGTGTATGTCACACACACACACGCTATGTCTACCCAGGCTCCGCAAAGGCAAAAAATCGGTAATATGTCACGATCCAGCCCATGATGCGATCAAGTTTGACACCTGTGTTTTAAATGATTAAGACAATTTGCATCCTCTCAGAAATTAAGATAAGGCAAGTATTAACATTGAATCAAAAATTGGCTTAATGCAGTGACTAAGAACCTGAGCTATGAACCAAGAAACTCTGCATTCAAATCTCACTTCTGTCATCTTTCCATTTGATAATCATAAAGAAACCTCTCTTTTATGTACCTCCAAATGGCATTTAAGAATAATATTACTCTTACACTATACACTGTTACACTATATAATAACTACAACAAGAAATTACTACCTGAATTATACATTGAATACATGGCATTAATATGTTGATTAAAGGCTAAGTATATAATGTATGGTTGAATTTCATGCTTTTATTTCCCTCCCTGTTCTTATTGTTGATATCTAAATGATATTTGAATTTCAAAGCATAGGAAAACTGTTTTTAACCCTCTATTGAACTACATGTTTACAAAATAAACCCTCTTATATATTCTTGACCCACAGGAAACTAGGGGAAAAAATCCTGTTCATTTTCCATCGATAACATGCATTTATGTATATATTACATACATTACTCTGGTCATTTGAAAACAAACAACTACAATATATCTACCAAGGAACTTGTCCTTCGATATTAAAAAAAAATTAAAAACTTGAAAGTTGTGAAAATAGTGCGGAGTCATGTCATAATTTTATGACTAGCATATTCTTCAACTTCTTTAACCAATGTTTAAAGTGGGCTAAAGTGTCTGGATGGACTGGCAATAAATCCATTTTGTTTGTTTGTTTGTTTGTTTGTTTATTCATTGGGATTCACCAAAAAGATACTTCCACATTGCCCCTGTTTCAAATTAGTTGGAGTAAACTAGATCCTTTCTCCTTTATCTCCACAAAAGAATGAAGAAGAATAAAATAACCCAAGTACCTAGCCATATTGCAGGTCTGCTTTTTTCCTGTCAAAGAGAAGGAAGGAGCAGAATTTCACGCTGTCAATTTCACTACACCCCAATATTTCTCTTATAGGAGCTGCTAGAATGACCGGAGTTCAGAATACAAAAGAAATAAGTCAAGAATCCCCTCCATTCAAAAGCAAAACTGACAACTCCTAGACAGGTAATTTGTAGGCGAGTGTGTGTGATTTTGGTTATATCACAGCTGAACAGGAAATACATTAGTTCAGCTGTCAAAGTCCACTGATATCCTGGCATCCCAGTGTTCTGCATCTAATTTTGAACCAGCAGATCTCCTTTGGAAATGTTCTCTGAAATTGTGTAGAAAGGGAAGTGGTATTTTGGAAAAGCATTACTTTCTTTCCACATTACAGTGGACTCAACTGATAGAGATTTAAGGGATGAAAGTGTGAGGCAATTACTCTCTTTAGCATAGGCAATGTTAACTAATTAAAGAGCTCCAAAAGAACATTGCAGAACTAATTGGGATATGAACTAATAACTTGTGTGAACAGCAAGGCAGAATCACATGGAACAAATGATGAAATTATTATACATAGCCTGTAAACCCTAGTTTTTTCCCATCATAGGATAAGATTAATGGGTTAAACAATTTTGGGTTAAAGATCTACCCTGATTTCAAGAATCGTGATATGAGGGCAGACCTTTTGAGTCCAATGGTTCATTGATTTTATTTCTTTTCTTTCTAGTCACCTGTCACACTGTGGTCTTTAAGGCAATACATTTGCAGCCTCCATTGGGCTTGGCGAAAACATATTGGAACCCAAGCTTCACTGAGTTTGAACTAACATATTAACTAATTTCTTTGCTTTTAAGCATGGGGCTACAATAACATTTCACTAGAAACATGTGGGTCATGTTACGTGCTGATATTAATATAGAGGAGGATACTATACGCATATAATGTATAAAACTTGTAACTAAGGTAAGAACAATATAACAGAGTTATTTGTTTTCAAAGGCAAAGTAAGAACTACATGTATGAACTGCAAGCAGTCAATATTTTTACATGTTTGACTTTGCTGCTAAATCAAAAATCAACAGCAAAAAATCCCAGGGGTATAGAGTATGGAACAAAGAAATATATGTTAAATCAGCAAGCTTAATCCTTAATAATGAGAAAGCATTGTCGCCTTGTAATCTCAGAAGCCTTATAGAGAATGAATTAATGTTCTAGGAGTAATATGGAAGTGGTCTGTCATCAACTTCTAAGAATTTTCCCCAACTTCCTTGTCTACAACCCGAGTCCCTTCGGGGAGAGGGGGCGGTTTATAAATTTAATAAACTGAAACTGAACTGAAAAGAATTCCATGTAAATGCTAATCCAGTCTCAACTTGCTTAGCATCCATGATCAACAGAGGCCAATTACATGCTACTATTGCGGAGACTAATATTCTCTAAACTATATTTAATTAGCCCTTTAGAACTGAACTCCGTAACTATCTCATAAAAAAAGGGAAGTGTTTATTAATAAGATATGAAAACAAAAAAGGAGTGGAATTCAGCAGAAAGTATTGGTGCGAACTCTCCAAACAGTCTTTGACATATCCTGGAGGGGCTGTAATGAGCCTAATTATCTGTCCTGTTCTCATATATCTGAGGAACATATTGGGAAAGAATAGATTCAGAAATAGCATTTCTACATTATCATCATTACAAAATATAGTAACAAAATCTTACATGTCTGAGTGTGGTTCCCGCCTCTTCTTTATTATTATGTGAACAAGGGAGAAACTTATTTCTGGCATTTTCTTGTTATTTTCTTGGCCAAGGTGCAAGTTTATAAAAGCAGCTTACATAACCATTGCCTTAGTACCAGCTCCTATCCTTCAAAGTTCTAAGGCCTCTACATGGTAATTGCTTACAAAACTGTCTACATTAGCATAGCTATGGGGGGGGGGACATATATTAGAGATTGCTTATTTACAAAAATCATTTATTAAGAAAATTGAATCCAGAACTATTGAGTTCAAACATATGAATTTAGGTATGCATATTATTTAGCAGATGTTTTAAATCAGATACATAATAATAATAATAATAATAAATATTTATTTCTTAGCCGCACCCTCTCCCGAAGGACTCGGGGCGGCGTACAACAAAACATAGGAAATAAATATATCGACATACATATAACAAAACATATACCAAGACATATATACGACATATACAAGGAGGAGGTGAACTGATAGATAAAAACAAGTAAAAACACAATGTTTAAAAACCCCTAAATAAATTGAATGCAATTAAAATACCCCAAATAAAAAACCCGTCAGGAGCGATATAGTTGGATCAAAGTTGAGCCAGGCCAGCAACTTGAAAAAGGTGGGTCTTGAGCTTTACACGAAAGGAGCGGAGGTCAGAGGTATTCCTAATATCCGGGGGGAGGTCATTCCACAGGGCTGGGCCCGCCACAGAGAAGGCTCTACTCCTAGGCGCCGCCCCTCGACACTGTCTGGTGGACGGCACCTGGAGGAGGCCCTCTCTGTGCGAGCGGATTGGTCGCAGGGATGTATGGGGCAGAATACGATCCCGCAAGTAACTAGGTCCTAAGCCATGGAGCGCTTTAAAGATTGTTATCAAAACCTTGACACGTACCCAATAGACCACAGGAAGCCAGTGCAGCTCACGCAGGAATGGTGTCACATGGGAGTACCTAGTACTCCCCATAATTACCCGCGCGGCTGCGTTCTGGACCAACTGTAGCCTCAAAATGAATAGTATAGCATAATACTTAAGAGGAATGTAATGTTATATGAGTTGAACTTTGAGTAATTTGATCTGCACATGACCAGATGTGAATAGAAAGAAATGTCAGGTGGAAAAATAATATAACCCATGATGAAACATTGCATGTGTACATCATGTGACACAAGGGCTAGTTCCTGTAAGGACTGGAGTCAAAACAGTGTTAGATCTAGTGATGCAATGTGTAATTCTGCTCATTGAAATGGCTCTGGAGCAGTGATGAAATCCATTTGTTTTATTACCGGCTCTCTGGGCGTGGCTTGGTGGGAGAAGTGTGGTGTGATGGGCATGACTTGGTGGGCTTGGCAGGGGAAGGATACTGAAAAATCTCCATTTCCACCCTACTCCAGGGGAAGGATATTGCAAAATCTCCATTCCCACCCCATTCTGGGACCAGCCAGAGGTGGTATTTGCTGGTTCTCTGAACTACTCAAAATTTCCACTATCCATTCTCTGAACTATTCAAACTTTCCTCTTCCGGTTCTCCAGAACCTGTCAGAACCTGCTGGATTTCACCTCTGCTCTGGAAATTCAGAAAAAGCAGTTTGATATTGAAATTATTGTCAAGAAGGTAGTTGGTAGAACAAACCTGGAGATGTTTCTCAAAATGCCCCTTTCTCTTAAACAGAGATTTTAGAAAACCATTAATAGATTGGTTGAATTTAATCAGTATGATTCTACAAATCAGTGATGCAGAGGGAACAAAAGAGATACCATATTTTCTGGTGTATAAGAGGACTTTTTAACCCCCCAAAAATGTTTCAATCATCAGTCTTATACAGAAAGAAGAAAGGCCATACCCAAAAAACAAAATAAAAGAAAAAGCAACACCGCCAAGCAAAAAGCCGTGCCTCCATCAGTGTAGACACCCATCTTTCAGTCGATAGCCTCGGCACTCCTCGCCTGGATGGATGAGCACTGGCATGGCTTAGTAAGGCCTGGCTGGCGGTCTGGAGGAGGAAGGCGGTGAGCTCAAACTACGAAAGCCTGGCAGCGCAGAGGCCTTCAACTGGCTCGTGAGCGCGTGAAAGTAGGGGGTTGTCTTATAAGCCCAGTCACCTTATATGGCGGAATATATGGTAACTGTACCAAAACTGTGATAAACTGGGGATGCCTCTTTCCACAAGCTTAAAAGTTGCAGCTGAAAAAGTTAATACATAAAATTATAAACCCATGAACCTTCATTTGACTGTTGTGCCATCAAGTCAATGTCAGCTGTTAGCAATCACAGTTTCTCCATTATAATTGCCACTGTGAATAAGTCTATGAATCTTGCAGCTGGTTGTCCTCTTCATTTCCTTCCACCTTCCCCATTATACAGAGAGCTAGTTTTTTACATAATTAAATGGGATAATTTGAACCTGGTCATTTGTTCCTTGAGTGAGAATTCTAGATTGATTGGATAGAATAGATGATCAATTTGTTTGTTTTCTTGGCTGTCTACAGTATTGGCTGAACAATCCTGATCTTTGTAAATATAGACACATATTGACATTTGAACATCTTTTCTAAGGGCTTCATGGCTGCTATATCAAGTGTTGGTCTATAGCAGATTTGTGGACTTTTATCAGACACGTGCGGTGAGGTTTATGGTTGGTGAGGCTGGTGACGTCATCATGAAGGCGGGGAATGGGACCACGTATGTAGGAGGCTGAGTCTGCCACAGCGTCCTGCACACGTGGTCCCATTCCCCGCCTTCCTGAGTCAACATGAAGGGGACTGCGGAGTGTGCTCCGCCGGCTCGCGCTCCGTGGTGTGGACCACGTGTGCCTTTTCCCTTTTTCTTTTCTTTTCATGATGAGAGCAGTGAGGCTCTGCCTCCCCTGCCTCCCCTGACCGCAAGTCCCTGACTTATATAAACTGTTAAATCATTTTGATATGAAGAAGACATACTCCTGAAGGAGTATGAAGATTGTACCACAATATAATGAAATATGCTAATATTAAGTTACCTTTAATTATTAAAAGGGAACTTGGCATACATATGTTTTAAAAGGTTACTTTAATGTTGCAGCAGCAGCAGCAGCAGCAGCAGCAGCAGCAGCAGCAGCAGCAGCAGCAGCAGCAGCAGCAGCAGTAGTAGTTGCAAAGTCATTTCCGACCCATTTCATGGACAATGTTCCTCCAGGCCTTCCTGTTTTCTACCATCCTCTGGAGTCCATTTAAGATCACACCTACTACTTTGGTGACTCCATCCAGCCACCTCATTCTCTGCTCTCCCCTTCTTCTTTTGACCTCAATCTTTCCCAGCATTAGGCTCTTCTCCAATGAGTCTTTCCTTCTCATTTGGTGGCCAAAGTATTTGAGTTTCATCTTCAGGATCTGACCTTATAAAAAGCAGTCAAGGTTGATCTCCTCTAGGACTGACCGGTTTAATCGTCTTGCAGTCCAAGAGACTAGCAGGAGTCTTCTCCAGCACCATAGTTCAAAGGCCTTTCATAGTCTTAGTGAATTTAGGTTCACTTGCCATGTATCTGGCCTGAAAAATGAGATTTACTACTTGCGATAAAAAGTAGGAATTTCCACTTATAATAAATCACTTTGTATAAATAGAATTCAGTGCGTTTGTTCAAAATATTTCTAATTTTATTTTTTATTAAATTCAGAATCAGCTCATATTTCTTGATGGACATGCTATGTAACTTGACATAAAAATATTTTAGAAGTATCTGAGGAAGGAAGGAAGGAAGGAAGGAAGGAAGGAAGGAAGGAAGGAAGGAAGGAAGGCAGGAAGGCAGGCAGGCAGGCAGGCAGGCAGGCAGGCAGGCAGGCAGGCAGGCAGGCAGGCAGGAAGGAAGGAAGGAAGGAAGGAAGGAAGGAAGTCTTATGTTATTTATTATTATTTCTTAGTGCTTATAGACTGCCCCCTCTCCCGAAAGGGACTCAGGGCGGTGTACAGTCCGTATCAAAATACAACAAATTAAAACATAATAAATAGATACATAAATACATATATGAGAGGAGGATAAAAATATGCAAAACTGTACAGCTAAGTAAATAAATCAGAATATACAAAATTTAAAATCCCAATATCATGTAAGATTAAATTTAAAAGAGACAGCCCCTCTAAAAACCAGTAAAAAATGTGTATGCCAGGAGGTAGACGTTATAAATTATGCCAAACCAGCCAGTCGGAACAGGTGTGTCTTCAACTTCTGCCGGAAGGAGCGGAGGTCAGTAGTGGTTCTAATGTCGGGGGGAGGTCATTCCAGAGGGTTGGGCCCATCACAGAGAAGGCCCTACTCCTCGGTGTTGCCCGTTGGCATTGCCTAGAGGATGGCACCAGGAGAAGCCCCTCCCTGTGAGAGCGAATTGGCCGCAGGGATGTGTGTGGGAGGATGCGATCCCGCAGGTAGCTAGGCCCTATGCCATGGAGCGCTTTAAAGATGGTAATCAGAACCTTGAAACGCACCCGAAAGACCACAGGCAGCCAGTGCAGCTCGCGCAGGAGAGGTGTTATGTGGGAGTAGCTGCAGTCCTCGGGCGCGTCCCAAGGGAAGCCCCATGTAGAGAGCTTTACAGTAGTCCAGGTGAGACGTCACCAGTGCATGAGTGACTGTGCGTAGGGCATCCCGGTCCAGAAGGGGGCGCAATTGGCGCACCAGGCGAACCTGGTGGAACGCCCCCCTTGCCACGGCTGCCACATGATCATCCATTGACAGCCGGGCATCTAGGAGGACGCCCAAATTGCGTGCCCGTTCCACAGGGGTCAGTTGTTCTCCCCCTATGGCCAGTGATGGAATCAGCTGGCTGAACCGAGGTGCCGGTAGCCACAGCCACTCGGTCTTGGAGGGGTTGAGTTTGAGTCTGTTGTCCCCCATCCAGACCCCGACGGCTTCCAAACACCGGGACATCACTTCGACAGCCTCGTTGGGGTGGCTTGGGGTTGAGATGTACAACTGAGTATCGTCAGCGTACAGATGGTACTCAACCCCAAAACCACGGATGATCTCACCCAGCAGCTTCACATATGCATTGAACAAAAGGGGCGAGAGGACCGACCCCTGCGGCACCCCACAAGAGAGTGGCCTCGGGGTCGACCTCTGCCCCCCAGTCGACACACATTGCATCCGGCCGGACAGGTAGGAGCCGAACCACCGTAAAACGGTGCCTCCGACTCCCATCCCCTCCAGCCGGCGCAATAGGATACCATGGTCGATGGTATCAAAAGCTGAGAGGTCTAATAGGACCAGGATAGAGGAACAACCTCTATCTCTGGCCCTCCAGAGATCATCAACCAACGCGACCAAGGCTGTCTCTGTGCTGTGCCCAGGTCGGAAGCCGGACTGGCGTGGGTCTAGATATACGGATTCATCAAGGTGACGTGGAAATTGCTGCGCCACCACATTCTCAACAACCTTCGCTAAAAAGGGAAGGTTGGAGACTGGACGGTAATTAGCTAGCTCCGTTGGGTCAAGTGAAGGCCCCTTGAGTAGGGGCCTCACCACCGCCTTATTCAAGGCAGTCGGTAAGGAACCCTCACTCAACGAGGCGTTCACCAGGCCCAGAAGCCAGCCTCGCGTCACCTCCCAGGATGCCAGTACCAACCAGGAGGGACACGGGTCCATTGAACATGTGGTGGGACGCAGCCGTCCACGCAACCCGTCTAAATCCTCGGGGGCAACAGAGTCAAACTCCTCCCAGAGTGGACTCACAAGACTCACTGTTGACGGCCCGTCCGGTCCACTGGGGGGGGGGGCATCCGCTCCGGATCTGAGCAACTTTGTCCTGCAGATATTCCCCAAACTCCTCTGCTCTTCCCTGCAAGGGTGCCCCCCGTGTCTCCTGCGACAGGAGAGAGCGGGTCACCCTAAACAGGGCGGCAGGGCGGTTATCCGCAGACGCAATGAGAGCGGCACAATGTCTACGTTTGGCCGCTCTCAATGCCACAAGGTAGGTCCGTAAATAGGCTCTTACCTGTGTTCGGTCAGACTCGGAGCGTGAGGAACTCCACCTGCTCTCTAGACGTCTCCTATGGCGCTTCATCACCCTTAGCTCCTCGGTGTACCAGGGAGCCTGGGTGGGTCGCTGCCATAGGAGAGGTCGCAAAGGTGCAACCCGGTCCAAGGCCCCCGCCGTCGCCCTATTCCAGGCGTCGACTAGGTCCTCCGACCGAGCGCGGGTCAGGGCTACAGGTAGCGGCCCAAGCTCCGTCTGGAACCTATCCGGTTCCATCAAGTGCTTGGGGCAGTACCAGCTTGAGCAAACTGGCTCCGCCTCCTCACGGTGGAGTGTAGCGCCAGGGAAGTCCAGCCAGAGACATGAGTGATCTGACCATGACAGGGGCGTAATATCTAAATCCCCTATTCCCAGATCACTCATCCACTGCTCAGATACAAAGACAAGGTCCAGTGTGTGGCCGCCTTCATGTGTGGGGCCCTGAATTAATTGGGTCAGGCCCATGGCTGTCATGGAAGCCATGAACTCCCGAGCCACCTCAGACGCTGCTCCCGTCGATGGCAGGTTGAAATCCCCCATAACCAAAAGTTTGGGTATCTTAACCGCCGTCTCCGAAACCAGCTCGAGGAGCTCGGGCAGGGCCGCTGACGTATAGCGAGGAGCCAAGTATACAATCAGCAGACCCCACTGCCTCCCTGGGCCCCATTTCATACCCAGCGACTCACACCCGGGTATCTGAGGAACAGTGAACTCCCTCGGCTCTAGACAATCCCGTATAACTACCGCCACCCCACCACCCTTACCCAGGGCCCGAGGCTGATGGAATGCACGGAAACCCGGTGGGCACATTTCCACGAGGGGTAAGCCACTCTCGTGACCCAACCAGGTCTCTGTTATCCCTGCAAGGTCCAGCTCCCCCTCTGAGATCAACTCATTAATGAGGGGGGCCTTGTTGGTCACGGACCTTGCATTGCAGAGCATCAGCCTCAGGCCCTGGCTCTGTAGTTCCTGACCACCTAGGCTGCGGGGGTTGGTACAAACGACCGAGGGTAGCCAGCAGCCACGGTCTCCCAACTGACCTTGTGATCTTTTCTTGTCCTCGCATCCCCCCGTCCCCACGACCGTTGTAATAAAACAACCCTCTGCTGGAATAACTTGTTCCCTCTCCCCCCTCACCCCGCTCACTTCCTTCCTGGACTCACCTGTTCGTCTGGCACTGGCTTCCCTCCCGGCGTGGTTGTCCCTCCCCCCCTTCCCAGAACCCCCTAAAAATAGTATAAAACATTTTGATAAAAAGCCCCTCAGCTTCCTTTTCTTCCACCTCTCGGGGTTCACAAACCCGTCATCAAGGCTGGCCCTTGAAAGAGCCAGGGGCCATACCTGTGAGAGAGGGGCTTCTTGCAGGTGGAGCAGGTCTAACCTCGAGTAAATTGTTGAATACTAAAAGTCCCAGTAGGGTAAGGGTGCTGATGAAACAAAGTTAATAGGTAGTAGCCGGCAGGGCTAGAGTCTCAATGGAGGACCAAGAGTCTTAATGTCTAGATGGTAAATTTGGAGGAAGGGGGGGGGAAGGTGGGAGGTATTCAAGTGTCGCAAATGGTGGAGAGAGGCAAAGATGGTAAATGAGAGGGAGATGGTTCAAATGGTCCCAGATGGATATATGTTCCTTAATGGGGGGGGGGCATTCTTGGCCCGATTGTTTTAGCCTAGGCAGCTGCTCAGGCCTATCCATAGCCCCAAGTCAGGATCTCCAGTGGCCTCAAAGGCTCCAAGCCGCCCCCAGCCATTGTTTCAGGTCTTCGTTCACTTCCCAGCCAAAGCGGAGCCGCCAGGAACGGCGAGATATCATGAAGGAGTCCCTGGCTGCGGCTCTTTCTACTCCTCCGTCGCCGCAGCCATCTCCCTTTTCTTCTTCTGGCTGCCACTGGTTGCCTCCCATCCCTGCTCACCTCTCCAGTGCCTCTCCGATGTCTTTAATCCCTCTCCGGCGCTCCGTTGTTCCTTCGTTGTTCCTCCCTGTGCCCCCGGTGCTAATAGTGACCCTCCGGTGCCTTCGGTGGCTCTCTGGTGGCTCTCCGGCGGTTCTCGCCCCTTCCTTTTTTGTTTTTTCGGGTTTCCCGGCTTTTTTCAATCTGCCGGCGCCAGCGCCGCCCGCACAGCCGCACTGCGCCGTCGCCATTTTTCGTAAGCTTCTTCCAGCCGTTTGCCGCTTACAGTCCTCCATTCCTTCTTGCCCTCCTATCTTCACTGACCACCCTGGCAGCCCAAAACTAGCCCAAAACAGGCCAGGGTGGTCGGGCTATCAACTCTCAGCCCCTCTGATGCCATAGGGCCGGCTGCAATCCCTTACCCGGTCGGGCGCTCCGTAGTTCTCTTAGGAGCTCAGGAGGCGACCGCCATCGTTGGAAGCTGTCAGAAAAGAAATGTTATATTTAAAGAACAAGCTCTTCCTCTCCCTCCTAAAGAGAAGAGAAATGAAGTAGTATGCTCATTCCAGCTAGTCTTAAAGTTTATTCACAAGTTACAATTACAGTTAGTCTGTGGCTATTATGCCTCATGGTGATTCTTGAGGTGTAAATGACAAGCTGTGACCCAATCTTTTCTTTTTCTGGTTTGACAGATTCCAAAATTATCTACTTTTCTTTTGCAGCCAAATATCAGAGTCAAGTAAAGTAATAACTTTGGTGAGCTGTGATTTCAGCCCACAATAAAAGGCTTCAAAGCATACTATTTTATTCATTCCTCCCCACTCCCTATCATTAAATCATTTTAGTGTTGTTTGAAAAGGAGGGTGAGAGATTAATGAATTAATATGAATTATTTAGTATCAACACACTTGGAAACTGACAGACACACACTGACAAATTGCAGTTTTAATTTCCGATGCATCTGTGTGATGTACCCATTTTTTATTATTGTTGAATGCTCAGAGTATTTGTAGCGAATCTTAAACTGGTTTAGATGAGTTTATGATCTTTGGATTTCAATGAATGGCAATAAAAAAAATGTTAACTCTGCAGTATCACATTCCAATGCACCATAACTAGAATTTCTGAGGGAATACAGTCTTGAAAATCTTAATTTTACTGATCAACTGTTTGACAGGAAAAGATAAGAGAAACTAAATTGGGGGTAGAGGAGAGAATTTATTATTTGAGAAGTGCTTCACGGTGCTTGCCAAGGATCTCACTGATCTGTTTTATTTAATACTGTATACTGAATGTACATTTTAATACAATATACCTTCAGAGGAGGCTATTGAATGAAGAAAATAAGTACAGGTGGGTCCTCAACTTATGACCACAAACTGAATCCAAACTTTCTGTTGTTAAGCAAGACAATTGGTCAATGAGTGTTGCCTCATTTTATGACTTTTGTTGTCACAGTTATTAAGTGAATCACAGTAGTTGTTAAGTTAGTAACATGGTTGTTAAGTGAATCTGGCTTCCCCATTGACTTTGCTTGTCAGAAGTTTGCAAAAGGAGATCACATGACCTTGGGAAAGTGCAACCATCTTAAATGCACACCAGTTGCCAAGCATCCAATTTTGGTCATGTGACCAGGAGGAAGGTTGCAAGTGTGAAAAACAGTCATAAGTAAAAAAAATTCAGTGCCGTTGTAGCTTTGAACAGTAACTAAATGAATGGTTATAAGTCAAGGAGTACCTGTACTACCTGCATGTACTGAATATGTTGTTTTGTTTTTTATAATAAGAGGATGATAACAAGAAAGAAGAAAGAAGTAGGGATGTGGTGGCTCAGTGGCTAAGACACTGAGCTTGTTGATCGGAAAGGTTGGCAGTTCGGTGGTTTGAATCCCTAGTCCTGTGTAATGGAGTGAGCTCCTGTTACTTGTCCCCGCTTCTTTTTTTTTATTGTCCAAATTTTATTGATTTTAAAAGTTTTACAGGGAAAAAGGGTTAAAAGGGTTACTGATTTTGACAGCTACATCGCGCGGGGGCGGGGGACTTGTCCCCGCTTCTGACAGAGTCAGCATATTGCCACCAACAATCTGGGTCCTCATTTTACCAACCTCAGAAGGGTGAAAGGCTGAGTCAACCTTGAGCCAATGGGAATTGAACTACCCAATTGCTGGCAGTCTGTAGTCAGCAAAAGTAGTCTGCAGTACTGTATTCAAACTATTGGGCCATCACACACACACACACACACAAATAGGGGAAAGTTATAAAAGCAAAGGATTGCATGATGAATAAATATTTAAAATTATATTAGATGCAAGGATGAATC
The DNA here is from genome assembly GCF_964273705.1 of Natrix helvetica. Lineage (NCBI taxonomy): Eukaryota > Metazoa > Chordata > Lepidosauria > Squamata > Natricidae > Natrix > Natrix helvetica. Next base: position 71,230,477 of record NC_138549.1, on the reverse strand, counting down.
AAATATAAAACTTGAAATGGAAGAGATGTTTGATTTAGGGCTGCATAAAGAATTTTAAGCATATAACATGTCACTGCATTTTTTTTATCATCCACATTGTGAAGATGTAAAAGAAAATAATACTAAAAATGATTCTCTCAAAAGGGCCAATACCAGTGGGGGGGTTCAAATAATTTAATAACTGGTTCTCTGCCCTAATGACCAGCTCTGTATGTGTGGCTCGGTGGTCATGTGACTGTGTGGGCATGGCCAACTCAATATCACTCACATTGATGGATGCTTTGCCTTAGCTGTTACAATGTAATAAGGGTTAACCAGAGAGGCAGTTTCTGTAAGCAAGGCAATAAAGATTAGGCTAGAAACAACATCAGAATGTTTCCTTCCTGCTTTCCTTACAGGATTAGCCCTATAAAGTGGGGGGGGGGGGGAAACAAAATGAGATTTCTTCCAACAACTGGTTCTCCAAACTGCTTAGAAAGTTAACAACCAGTTCTCCTGAACAGGTGTGAACTGGCTGAATCCCACCACTGGTATATACCCACACCATACATACATATATCTTGCACATGAATTTCCTTATTATAAGGGTATTTTTGTTTTATTTTGTTTTTGTATAAACATCCAAGTTCCTTTTGAAATAGATATGTTATAATAATACTTATATAAAATGGAAATATTTATACACTTTTCTCAAAAATTAGTTGGGTTTAATATATAAAATATCCTCCATTCAAAGTTCTGATATTGATCTTGGAATTTGTCAAATAGCCTATTCTTTTGAGTTCAATATTTTCTTAAATTAGTCTTTTTGGCATATAGTCCTTCAAGATTTTGGGCTCATGGTCTTCAGAACCATATATGTATTACTATACAGACTATAAGAGCAGGGTGAAATCCACTTAACTTTGCTACTGGTTCAGTAGCAATGCGAGGGCGTACACTTGCACATGTTCGCATGTGCCATCTCCACGCATGCGCAGATCCTTCCATGCATGCACAAAGCATCAAAATGACATCCAGGTGGGTGGGCGGAGCCTGCTACCAAGCGCACCTGGCAAGTGAGTAAGCGAACAGCGAGAGGTGGAATACACTGTGCCACTCAATTTACATTAGCTAGAAAGCAGGAAATCCTGTTTTATAGCTAATTTAAATCGTGCCGCATAGCTGATCGTTGGAAAAACCAGTTCACCCGAACTGGTAGCATTTTTTTTCCTAATGGTTCAGGCAAACAGCTGGCATCTTTGCTACTGGTTCAAGCGAACTGGTCCAAACTGGTAGCATTTCACCCCTGTATAAGAGCCCATTTGATCTAGTAGAAAAGGCACAAGGCTAGTGACCTTAGGCCAGTCACTCTCTTTCAGCCCAACATATCTCACAGAGATCCTGTTGTGGGGAAAATAGGAAGAAGAAGGAGTATTGTGTTTCCTGCCTAGAGTTATTTGTAAAATAATAAAGGTGAGACACAAGAAAACAAACGAACAAATACATACAATATCTAGCAACATGCTGAAGTTGATCCACTCATATTGTGATCTTTTAGTCCAATTAACTGTGAATAAGCGAAGCTGGCAAAGACATTCTCATCTTACTGTCTTCAATATTATTAGAGAACAGCTTAGTGTATACTCCACGATGGTAACTACTTTTCTTTATTATTATTTCATTTTTTTTTATTTTCCATTCTCAATAACTTTGATCACACCTGAACATTCTCTCCTAGGATTTGTTCCAAACCATCAAGCCAAGTATTGAGAAATAGACAATTTGGCTTGACCAAAGTAGCAAAAAATAATTTCTGAGTTCAAATGTAAGTTCATCCAAATAAGGTTTACAGACAAGGGAAAAGAGTTCAAGAGGATATGTAAGACCTTGTGGCACAGGTCTATTGCTCCCAGGTATCAAGTAAACATGGTTGACTAAAGGTACTGGATTAGAACATTTTCTCTTCTGTCTCAGCAGCACTTTTTCTATATTTTTCCAAGCACATGAGTAACTGGTAGGAGAGGTCACTGCCTCAAGCACCCAACAAAAATCAAGCAACTATAGATTGGCCAACATAAGAATTTTGCCCTGCTAATCACCTTGGTATTGATGTCTTTTCCAATATTCAGGGCAAGGAGCAAAAATCTCACTGAGGGAAGGCAAATTTTATTGATGAATGCAACTTAATTACCAACTGCAACTTTTTTCCTGCATACGTGGCCAGTGGTTCTTTGAAACTTAGATTTTTAGGAAGAAGTATGTACGCCAAATAAGTTAAACAGATTTAACATTTGCTCTTTTAATTCAGCCTCCAGGACTTAAACAGAATGTAATATTGTGTTGCGATTGTACTTGAGCAAAAGGAAAATGCTTAAAGAAAAGAAGAAATTTAGGATGATAAATACATCCTCCAGGGCTTATCTCTGAATAACAGTCAAACCTTTTTATCTATTTGATAAAAAGTTCTATTATAAAACTAAGGTTAAAGTTCAAAATGTAGAAGTCAGAGGCATCATTTTTACTTTTTTTGACTCATATAACCGAGTCCAGTAAGCCTTGGTAATTTTGGGGGAGGTCATGATAGTTTAGCTGAATTCCTATATTGAACAGAACAAACACAGCCATATGCAATATGTAGCATATTTGCCATGCTTGTTAAAGTTTCTTTCAGGCACCTGGTTGACAAGCCCAGAAAATGAAACATTAACCTAAATGGATCTTTGATCCAGCCGTATGCTTTGTACACTGATACCTTTTAAAATTACTTTATAATCCTACAGCTAAAAGCAATGTTAGCTGAACCAAAAGTTGCTATTCCTTCGAAGCAGCAGTGTCAAGCTATAATGCAGCAAACTTTGCTCTTATATGGGTGACATGAGAATGCAGGTAGAATAGGAGCAGAGTGTGCATTGTAATGTCATGACACATATTTGGTAATTCACACCTTGCTTTAAATTGGAATCACCCACAGCAATCTACACTCAGAATGGAGAAAAGCTGAGTTGAAAAGTTCAAACTCTAACTGCCTAGCGAGTTATTGTAGTTCAGGAAATGGAGATTTTATTCCCACTGTTTTCAGAGAGAAATGTAAATGGATATCACCTAATAGACAGGAAGACAATACTTGAGAAATTCAATTAACATTTCATCAATTTTCATCCAAATATTAATCTGGTCCTGGATCATTCCATACAATTTGCTTGGTGGTTTCCTGATACCAACAGGTGACATGGAGATCAGAGGTGATATTCAGCAGGTTCTGACCAGTTCTGGAGAACCGGTAGCAGAAATTTTGAGTCGTTCGGAGAACCAGTAAATACCATCTCTGATTGGCTCCACCCCCATCTATTCTATGCCTCCTGAGTCACAGCTGATCAGGAGGAAATGGGGATTTTGCAGTAACCTTCCCCTGGAGTGTGGAAGAAATGGGGATTTTACAGTATCCTTCCCCTGGAGTGGGTTGGGAACTGATATTTTACAGTAACCTTCCCCTGCCATGCCCACCAAGCCACACCCACCAAGCCATGCTACATCCACCAAGCTATGCCCACAGAACTGGTAGTAATTTTTTGTGAATCCTACCAGTGATTGAGATGTCACCAACCATATTCTGATGGAAAACACAAAAACCCTTGATAGCATATTCTATATGTCAACATGCTTTCATTGAGTTTCCAGAATATACCATTGTCTATAGAAAGTATATTCATTGTCTATGAATAGTTTCTATAAGTCAAGACTTATATTTGACTTTTGAATGGTGAGCTGGCCCTCATATCATAACATAGGTGAACATAGGTAAAAAATATTGAGGACTCTAAATATTAGGGATGTGTAAACACACACCCAGAGATCTGACTTCATATTAGTTTGCTAGAGCAACAAATCAAAGTTTCCAATCACATTCGCTAATTTTATTGCCATTAAATTGAATTGGACTTTTCATGCCTGTGTATATGTACCTTTATACGCTAAATAAGTTTGAATCAATTTGAGCTACTTGGATAATTTGATTAGAATTAATTTGATGAATTGATAATCCAAGTTGAACTGATTGTTGAAATTAGATCAAGGCCAAACCGTACACCTTTATTAAATATGATGAACTCACTGTGTATTTAATAATTATATTTATTCCACAAGAAAAACATACTGCAGTGTTAATATTTAAAGAGACTCCGGGAATCACATAAAAATATGTGGTATCAAACCAGAGGTTGTCCTTAGAGGTTCCAATTCTCAATTTACAACTAAAATTGAGCCCATTTTTTTTTTTTGCTCAGTGAAACATTTGTTAAATGAGTTTTGCCCCATGTATGACTTTCCTTGCCACATTTATTAAGTGAATCACTGCAGTTGCTAAATTAGTAACATGGTTGTTAAGTGAATCCAGCTTCCCCATTGCTTGTCACAAGTTCACAAAAGGGATCACATGATTTCCAGACACTGGGATTGTCATAGATATAAGCCAGTTGCCAAGGATATGAATTTTGATCATGAGATCATAGGGATGCTGCAATGGTCGTAAGTGTGAAAAATGATCATAAGTCACTTTTTTCAGTGATGTTGTAACTTTGAGCAGTCACTAAATGAACTGTTGTAAGTTGAGGACAACCTGAATATGCAGAAATAGATCCAGAAATTAAGGTAACATTACTTCATATTAGTTAAATCAACTGTAGTTTATATTTAAATCACAAATTTGAGAAAGCAGTATCATTCGCAATAGTTTGCTGCTAATATAAGAAACCAAGTTAAAAGTGTTGAACAAGAATAGCTAGGTAAATTTACTTCAATTTAAGAGTCAGCTGGGATCAATGTGTTTTTATTCCAATAACAAGTGTTATAATATGATAGTAAAGTTATAGAGATCATATTATTGTGAATTACTGCTATTGTGAATGGATACTTCTATTTCCTTTATATCTGAGCCATGGGTAAAAGTGGCACAGCATATATTTCTTATTATTCATTGACTTTTTGCTTAACTTTTGATAGTTAATATTATTACGTTTTATATACTATTAACTACCAAAATTGCTTGGAGGTGACTATAAAAAGACATATCCAACAGACTCACCAACATGCTAATGCTAATATTTAGTTAGCAACCATCTCTGCAGAAATTGATTTAACCAATAAAAACTTCCTTGAAATGAGCTCAGCTCCTGGTGACAACATTGATTGGGGTTTGTAATCTTATTAGAAACAATATGAAGTCTTTTATCATTGTTTTAACATGCTATTTGAAGAGCACCCTGTCAAGTCTACAAACCTGGAAATTATCTCTGGATTATCTCTCTTGCATGTATTAATCATTTCCAAAACTGTTTTACATTTTTGAGATTGGCCTAGAATAGCTAAGCACTATTATCTGTTGTAGGCCAACCATAAACAATTCCAATGAATTATAAAATTTTCTATTCCATGGCCTTATTTCAGGCAAGTGTAAATAGTATCTTGTTAATAAAATCATGTGCTAAATTGGATGTATGGATGGATGGATGGGCAAAAAAATGGTCATAGGCCATCTAGTTGGGCTGAAATAGTCTTAGGTAAGTCATAAAATGCATTCTTCATTAAATCTCCCAGACTTAAAGATGTATTTCTTGTGCTCGTTAAACATGAAGTTCTACTGCAGTGTTGTGTAAATAGCTGATATTTCTGCCAGAGCTTTCACCTGATTTCTTATAAGGTCATTCTTACAGACAGTTCAAAAACTGACATCAGGTAATTAAAAAAGAGTGCATCTAGACACTGCATTTCAGTCGTTCAACTCAGTTAGATACTTGTTCTAACTACAGTGGTTTCCACCAAGGACCTTTGTTCCAGCAGAACAGAGGTTTAATCCTATTGGTCGAAGGGTCTGACAGCTCCCTATAAAAGGGCTGCTGTCAGACTCAACCTTTGCTGGATTGTTCTCACTTGTTGTACTTAATAAAGAACTGTTGTTGCTGTTAAGCTTGTATGTGCCTATCCATTACCCAATCTAACACTGGCGACGAAGGTGGGATTGGAAGGCAACTATGCGAACCAAATAGAGCGTAGCAATCCAGTGAGTACATCCAGCCCAGAGCTCAGAGTGCGGCTTCGAGCAGCCATTTTGAGTTGCAAACTCAAAATGCCCTCAGAACACAAAATGGCCATGCACGCCCCACCGACTTCGTATGACCCAGTCACTGAGCACTGGGACTCTTATATGCTACAATTTGACTGCTTCCTCAAGGCCAACGACCTTTCTGAAGGCCGCAAGAACATGTTCCTTGGATACTGTGGCCAGGAAGTGTTTGAGACTGTGAAAATCCTCTCTGAGCCGACACTGCTACAATCAGTCACCTGGTCCATGCTCCAGCAGACGTTGATGACCCACCATGCCCCCAAGCCGTCCAAGCACATTTGCCAGCATGAGTTTAACATCAGGAACCAGAAAGAGGGCAAGTCGATTAACAAGTACATTGTGGCGCTCCACAACACTGCAGCGTACTGCAAATTCCGATACCTGGACGAGCTGGTCCTGGACTGCATAATTTGCAGCGTGTGGGACATTAACCTACAAAGGAGGTTACTTGCTAAATTTAACCTCACTCAGCCAATCACCTTGGATGAAGCCAGGGTGTCCGAATCAGCCGTCAAATCTACTGATATTCTGCAGCACCAAAGTGCTCCAGAAGACGTGAGAAAGAGTATACGCGTACATCGCGAGGCTGCAGAGCCTGAGACTTCAGAGGGCGAGGAAGATGATAGCTGCCACATGCGCACAGCCGGCGTGCAAATTCAAACTGTGTCTCCCACCTTGTGCTAGCTGCGGAGGAGACCATGCCAGATCAGTTTGCCATTTCCGTGATGCAAACTGCCAGCAGTGCGAGCAAAAGGGGTACATCGCCAAGGTGTGCCAGAGCGAATTCCCTGCCACTACATGGCAGCCTAGAAGCTCACCAAACTGCCAACAGAGGCCCAGCCAGAAGCCACCACGGTACTCAGAGAGCGACAATAGATATCATATGTCAATCGGCCAAGTCTGCACCAGGCGGCCTTAAAAGCTGAAGGTCACAGTCCTCATCGAGGACTCTCCATGTGAGATGTAAATCGACACCGGGTCATCACTGACCATCATGCTGTGGTCCACCCTAAAGCAGGCTATTCCTAGCCTAAAGAAGCAGCATCTTCACACCCCTGACATCCACCTACAAGATTACCAGGGGAACCGGGTCCCCATCATGGGCCAAGGCACCTTCCAGGTGAAGTTCAAGCAGTTCAGTGGGAAAGTCCCAGTAACAGTGGTCAGCGGCAACCTGCAGAGCCTCCTAGGGCTAGATTGGTTCCAAGCCCTGGGCCTAGAAGTGACCGGTATCAACGCCTTGAAAGACAACCGTGCTGAAGCCATCTTTAAGGATTTCGAGAATGTCTTTAGCACCAGTCTGGGTAAGTATGTGGGGACTCCAATTTCCTTTAGTTTGGACCCCAACATAGACCCAATAAGGCTAAAACCCAGGAGAGTACCTTTTGCTCTCCGCCCCAAAATTGACAGGGAAAATGACAAGCTCATAGGCCAGGGAATCATAGAGCTGGTCAATCACGCACACTGGGAGACCCCTATAGTGACACCTGTCAAATCTGATGGGTCTGTCCACATCTGCACGGACTACAAGTGCACAATAAATAAAGCACTACAACAGAGTGCATACCCTGTGCCCATTGTACAGCACCTCATTCATTCATTAGGCCCCGGACTTTTTTTATTTTGCAAAATTGGACATGGCACAGGCATACCAACAATTGCCTATAGATGGCACTACAGCGGAGGCACAAACCATTGTGACGCACAGGGGTGCATTCAAATGTCACCACCTGCAATTCGGCATTAGTATCGCCCCAGGACTGTTCCAAAGCATCATGGAACAGCTTTTGCAGGGGATTGCAGGAGTCGTCCCCTATTTCGACAACATCTTGATATAGGCTGCAAATGAGGTGCAACTTTTCAAACGTGTACGAACAGTTTTGACTTGAATTAGAGACAAAGGCCTCCGTCTCAAAAAAGAGAAATGCCAAATTAACGTGCCAAGGTTGGAATTCTTAGGGTACCTAATCGATGGCACTGGGATTCACCCGACCATACAAAAAATAAAAGCAATTCAGGATGCCCCCACACCTTGCAATCAAACCAAGCTGGAGGCATTCCTCTGGCTCCTTAATTTCTACAGCATCTTTCTTAAACAGAAAGCCACCATTGCTGAGCCCTTACACTGTCTTCTGGCTGACAATGTGAAGTGGTCCTGGGGCAGAGCCGAGGCTGCCAGCATTTGCCGCAGTAAAACGACTCCTGTCGGCGGACTCCTTTCTGGTACAATACAGTCAGACCCTGCCATTGGTGCTGACTGTCAGGGAAAAAACACCCTGTTGGAGATCAATGGACCGTGGCTGATTCCCTTCCGCATATCTTTTGAGATATTGAGAAAAATAAGTCTTTTAAAATATTCTAATTAATAAACAAACTTTAATAATAAAATAATAAAAGTAAATGAAACAGAAATTAACTAATTGGTTACATTTTGATAATGAAAGCTACGTTTGCCAAAGTTGGCTGCCGAACAAAGAAGAGAGGAATTTGGAATGTGTAACGCGTGCGCAATAAATCACTTTCAGATAACATTTTGTTTTATGACCTGCGCAATAAAGCTTTCTTAGTTTAACTCTTGAATGTCAGTTTAGGCAGTTCAGGCCTAGCAAACTTTTTAACATCGTGACACCCCTTCTTTTGCTAGTCTGGGCTGACATCATCAAATCATCAATTAAGGCACATCTTCTTTCGCAGATACTCGTGTTGATTTGTGGCAAGTGGTTTGTTAAGCATGTCTGCAATCTGATCATGTGTAGAAACATATTGCAATTTAACAAAACCTTGCTTAACTAATTGCTTTGTGTTTTGATAACGAATGTCAATGTGTCTGGACCTAGAACCTGTAAAATGTGACTCAGAAATATAGACAACAGATACATTATCTTCCATCACGGTGATTGGTCGAATCGGACGTGTCCAGATATCTGTGATCAAAGCATCAAACCACGTTAGAGAATTACAAGCATCTGAAACACAAGCATATTCAGCTTCAGTAGATGAACATGAAACAAAACTCTGTTTTCTCACTTGCCAGTAAACAGGACAACCATTTAGGAACATCATGTAACCAGAAGTGCTTTTGCGTGACTTCTTGTCGCTCGCCCAGTCGGAATCAACAAAACAAATCAACTTTGGTTGATCAGTGTGTGTTGGTTCTAGCAATAACTTCATGTGTTTAGTGTGTTTCAGGTATTTCAACAACTTCTTAATGCATGACCAATGAAATTGTGTTGCCTTACCTACGTGTCGTGATAAAAGATTAACACTAAGTGCGATGTCAGGTCTGGTCCAGCTACTAATGTATAATAGTGAACCAATGACTGAACGATAAAGTGTTTGATCCTCGAACTCAGGACTTGGTTCATGTGTTAAGTTGTGAAAATCTGTTTGCATGGGTGTCTTTGTTGTGCTAGCATCTTTCATGTTGCAATGATGTAGAATGTGGTCAATTTTCTCTTCTTGTGAAAGACTAAACCCCTTCTGTGTCTTTTCAATTTGAACACCTAAATAAGTGCTAATGTGTCCTAAAGATTTTAGTGTGAAGTATCTCTGCAAACTTTTGGCAAAAATCTCACTCATTTTCTTATTTGGACCAATATAAACAATATCATCAACATAAACAAGAATTATCTCATATGCATTGTTAGATCTTTTTGTGAACACGCATTCATCAGTTTCGGACTTAATAAAGCCCATTGAATTTAGTTTGTCAGTAAGACATAAATACCACATTAAACCTGACTGTTTCAGACCATAAAGACTTTTGTTCAGGAACCAGGTATCCCCTTCTTGCTTTCGGAATCCTGGAGGGCTTCTCACGTAGATCTCTTCATCTAGGTCTGCATGTAGATAAGCTGTGTCCACATCAAATTGAAAAACTTCTAAACCAAGAATAGTTGCAGTGGTTAAAGCAATTTTTACACTTTCAGTTCTGACTGTTGGTGAGTAAGTGTTTGTGTAGTCCTCAGGATAACGTTGAGCGAAACCCTGAGCTACAAGTCTGGCTTTGTATAAAGACTCACCATTTGGTTTCTTCTTGATTCTGTAGACCCATCGGGTGCCAATGACTTTCTTGTTTGCTGGAGGTTTTGCAGGTGTGAATACATTAAGTTTCTTTAAACTGTCCATTTCATCCTGCATTGCATCATACCATTTGTCTTGTTCTGAATCAGGAAGCTGTTTGATTTGTGTGAATGTCTCTGGAGGAAGAGTAACGTTGCAAATCAAAGGTAATGGTGATTTTGTCAGTTGCCATGAATAACGTTGTGGAGGGATTCCTTTTGTGGCCCTCTTGGAGCGTCTAGGAACATCAGTCCAGTCTTCTTCTTCTTCATCATCATCATCCTCGTCCTCACGTTCGTCGCTAGCATCAGCATCCGCGGCTTGCGAAGACGGAACATCAGGTTGTGAAGAGCTGGTAGAAGGAACATCTGCCTGCGAATTGTCATCAGGCTGCGTGGCATCTGGAACACCATCTCTAGGAAAATAAACTTCAGGATCATTGGAATGAATCCTGGACCAGTCAATGTCTTCCTCAAAATTAGCAGATTGTGAAATGACAATCACATGTTTAGTATCAATGAATTTGTACCATTTTGAATTATCATCAATACCCATAAATCTTAGTCTCTTTGGTCCTTGAGTTATAGGAGTGTTCACCATAGCATATGAACCAAAAATATGGAGGTTCTTGAGATCAGGCTTGTAGCCATACAGCATGTAGAAAGGAGTTTGATTGATTACACTGCTCCAAGTACGGTTGACAATGTAATTTGCATATTTGATTGCTTCACCCCAGTATGCGTTACTGAGATTGGCATCTTCTAGAAGACAACGCATCATGGTTTGTAGAACCCCTTGTCTTCTTTCTACGACTCCGTTATGAGCCGGTGTATATGGAGCAGATGTCTGATGAAGAATTCCATTCTTACGCATCCAGTCCTGGAAACGCTGAGACATGAATTCTGCACCACGGTCACTCTGGATTCTGGCGATGCGAACTTGGTATTGTGTAGAAACAAATGCTGCAAAGTCTTTAAAGATCTGAAAGGTCTCAGATTTCTCTCTCATAGGATATACAAATCCATATCTAGAATGATTATCTACAATTGTTAAAAAATACTTTCTGCCACCAAGTGTTGTTGGGAAAGGACCCACTATGTCAGTGTGTACCAAATCAAAAATGCGTGTTGACAGGCGTGTAGCGTGTTTGGGAATTGCAGCCGCCTTGGATTTAGCCTTTTTGCAAACCGCACAATCCAAAAACACCTTACACCCCTTTAGATCCAAACCTTTTGCGAACTCCGGCATCTTTCTAAGAACACGGAAACTGGCATGCCCCAATCTTCTGTGCCACTTATGAATACACCTGGAATGCAAAGGTTTACCAGTTAGTGAATTCTCAACATTAACAGTTTCATGAGGATCCTCAGGCTTGCTCTGAGCAATCTGTTTTTGTTTTCTCTGTTTGTTGGCTTTAGGAGCCTTTGGCACAGTAACGCTTTCTCTCTCTGGGACAACTCTCTCTGGGTCTGCGTTGTGCCTTTTTGGAGTTTGCATACTTGCCTGTGCTTGCCCTTTAGGCTTTGGCTTTAAGTAATAAACACCACCAATCAGCATGGTTTCAGCAACAATATCACCATCTTTAACTAAGTAACTTGCTTTTTCGAGGTGGTGAACCTGGAACTTTAACTCTCTAGACAAGTGACTTTGACTAAGCAAATTACTGGTTGCTGAAGGTATGTAATAAACATCAGGGATGTGTGTATCGAGCTCTTCAATGTAAACAGTTCCTTTTCCCATAACCTTGCAAGTGTGGTTGGTGAAGGAATACAGTTCTCGATACTCGGGCTCTGGTTCGCCCATCTCTGTGAAAAGTTCCCTTCTGTGGGTAACGTGCACAGCTGCTCCACTATCTAAAGTCCACAAAAGACGTCTGTCGAACTTTGGATCAGGTTGTGGAACGTTGGTTATGGCCAGTGTCGCAAGTGGAGCTTGTGAATCACGCCTTGTACCACGACGACCTTGTCTTCCGCCTCTACCTCTGCCTCTGGAATCTGTTCCTCTGGGCTGGTACGTGGCGGGAGCTGGAACTCGTTGGGGACAATCCCGGGTGTCATGTCCCACACGGTTGCAGGTGTAGCATTTTGGCATCCTTGGAGCGTAGCCTCTTCCTCGGAAGGGACGTCTGGCTGGAGCCTTTGGTGCTGGAGGCCGTTGCAGATGTGGGGTAGCTAACCTGATAGCTTCGTCTTCCACTAAAAGTCTGCAAACGTGGTTAACTGTGCGTTGAGCAATAGGCACGTAGTTAATCTTTGCAACAGCATCTTTCCATTCATAATTCAATGAGTTAATGATGATGCTAATCATTTGGATATCATCGATTACATGGCCATTTTGTCTCAATTCACTTCTCATTCTTTTCAGTTTGGTCAAATGTCCACCAATTCGTTCACCAGGTTTCAACTTCGAACCAGGGAACTCAGACATGAGCAAACATGAAGATTCAATTGAAACGGGCCTGTAGCAATCTTCCAAAATAGCCCATATTTCTTGGGCAGTTGCATCAGGTGGAAAGATACCTTGGTTCTCAATTTCCATTGACATGAGTAAAGTCGTGATTGCTCTGTTTTCGAGGTTTCTTATCGCAGGTGTCCAGGGTTGACGGGGAGGATCAAAAACCATGGAATGTGTGCCTTCTCTTCGAAGCAAGAGCGCAATTTCACTGACCCAGGCTTTATAATTCTCTCCTGACTCCTTTAATTTGGACTCACCAGTCAAGGGGGTGACTGTGAATACCTGCTGAGGAACAATTTGTTGCTCTGGTTGCAAAGCTGGTTGTTGAACCAGGGGATGCTGGGGTTGCATCATTGGCCTTTGCGTGGCAACATCAAATTGGCTTCCTCGAATTCGCCTTTGGCTTTGCCTTTTTTCATCTAGGGAGGATTCAACGCCGCCAGGGGGTGTTGAAGACTTAACCTTTGATGGCAAAGTTTGGGCTTCTGTAAAACTCATAGCTAATTCTTTAAAACTCATCATCTTTTGCTGTAATGATTTTTCTCCGCCAGCAGATGGCAGTGCAGCTTCACTTCTTGGCTGCAGCCCTCGATACATGGCCGGAAGTTCAATGGGCTCAAAGGGACCACGTGACCTCGGTGACGTGTACATATCTCTTTGTTCTAATTGACCAATGAACTCTGTGGGGTGTGTCTTAGGCTGTTGTTTTGAAGACAAGATGGCGTCCTCAAATATTTTGGGAGTGGGGGAGCTCCTCCTACTTCGCTTTATTTCGTTAAAGCATTCTCTCGCCTCCCTAGTATATTTTTCAAACAGCTTTAATCGATATAGATAGCTTTGCATTCTTGCTCATCATCTGGGGAGATTTCATAAAATCTGCTTTCTGTGTGGGAGGATTTTTCCTCTGCCGGCAGTTGCCGTTTAGACTTTTGCCGTTCGTTAATTGTATCTTGATAATGAGGAAGATTTACTGACCTCAGTCCGTAGATCTTGCCTTCTGTAACTCCTTCCCCCATTTCTGGCTCGGCACCTGAAGAATCTTGCTCCTCTGTGTCCGAGGGAATGGATTCTTTCAAGTGCTTTCCATGTCCGTGTTTTTTTTTTCTTTTCTTTCTCTTCGACATTGCTAATTAGGCTTAGTCGGTTATCTTTAGATAGCATGAAGGGAAAATACAGCCATAAATTGTAGCCATCTCAGCTTGTATCATCAAAAAAGCCAAACTCTGCATACCAAGTTGTCGGGGGAAAAACACCCTGTTGGAGATCAATGGACCGTGGCTGATTCCCTTCCGCATATCTTTTGAGATATTGAGAAAAATAAGTCTTTTAAAATATTCTAATTAATAAACAAACTTTAATAATAAAATAATAAAAGTAAATGAAACAGAAATTAACTAATTGGTTACATTTTGATAATGAAAGCTACGTTTGCCAAAGTTGGCTGCCGAACAAAGAAGAGAGGAATTTGGAATGTGTAACGCGTGCGCAATAAATCACTTTCAGATAACATTTTGTTTTATGACCTGCGCAATAAAGCTTTCTTAGTTTAACTCTTGAATGTCAGTTTAGGCAGTTCAGGCTTAGCAAACTTTTTAACATCGTGACACTGACCTGCGACGCTTCCCCATTCGGAGTTGGCGCCGTCCTCAGCCACCGCATGCCCAATGGAACTGAAGCCCCTATTCCATTTTACTCCAGAACCTTGTCTTCCGCAGAGCGGAACTACAGCCAGCTGGACCACGAGGCTTTGGCTGCAGTGGCCGGAGTAAAGAAGTTCCATGAGTATCTATATGGCCGGGACTTTGAACTGGTTATGGAACACAAGCTGTTGTTCAGCTTACTGGATGGGGACTGACCTACCCCAGTGTCATTATCACCGCGGATGACCAGATGGATCACCTTCCTAGCTGGCTACTCCTACCGTCTCATCCACCAACCAGGCTCCACTTGCCTGAACTTCTCACTGACCCTACCCCCAAGATGCCAGTCCTCCTCATTGACTGCCTTGAGACTGGGCCTGTCTCATCCAGTGATGTTGTCCGTCACTTTGCAAAGGACTCCACCATCAAACAAATTTTGAACTGGGTGTGGAGGGGGTGGCCCAAGGGGCCTGTTGGGGCTGACTTCAAAATGTATTTTGCCAAACGCGATGAGTTATCAGTTGTAAATGACTGTCTACTGTGGGTGGATAGGTTGTTGTTCCACCCAAACTGTGCATTGCAGTATTAGAGGCTTTACACGTAGGGCATCCTGGAATTGTCAGGATGAAGTCTTTGGCTAGGAGTTACATGTGGTGGCCTAACAGGGAGATTGAAGAATGGGTGGCTACCTGCACACCATGCCAGGAGTCCAGACCAGGCGCCCGCTAAGGAGTGGGAGCGATCTCAAGCATCATGGTCTAGGGTGCACATTGACTTTGCTGGCCCAGTTCATGGCCAGACATTTCTCATAGTTGTGGACTCCTTCTCGAAATGGTTAGAGGTCATCCTGATGACTTCCACTACGGCAGAAGCGGTCATCAAGGTGCTACAGAGACTTTTCTCCATGCATGGCCTGCCCGATATCTTGGTCTCTGACAACAGGCCCCAATTCACGGCCATGCAATTTGAGACCGTCCTAGCAGCTCAGGGAATCAGGCATGCTTTGATCGCACCATTCCATCTGGCCTCCAATGGTCAGGCGGAGAGAATGGTGAGATCTGCAAAACAGGCCCTCTCTAGGATGGGCCCGGGAGATTAGCAAACACGGGTTGACCACTATTTGCTAATTCAGCACATCACACCCAGTGCCACTACAGGGAGAAGCCCCTCCAAACTTGTTAGATCTGGGCAACGAGAGACAGACTGCAGACACGAAGTGACTTAACAGCTCTTTATTAATAGTAGTAATGATCCAGCTTGCTCTGTGGTCGGAGGGTTCCCCTTTTATAGGGATCGGGTACGCCCCTCGACCAATCAGAACGATACCTGTTTCCCGCTGTAGCAGAGGACCAGAGGGGAGACTTACTACGATATATGCTAATATCTAACACCCCTCCCCTCCTAGATGGAACGTTGCGGTAGGTAACATAGTCTTTTAGGTATGTGGGTGTTTGTCTTGCTCGGGAGGAGCGTCGTAGTTCGGGTTGGTTAGAAGTGGTTGCAGGATCGGGTGCTTTTCCTGTTTCACGTTCGGGAGGTTTTGTGCCTTCGTTGCTAAGGCGTTCTGGAGTCTGCTCGGTTGCGTTGTCTGGGGTTTGCTCTGCTTCGTGCGTGTTTCCTTGTTCCAAGCTTGGTTCGCAGGTGTCGTAGTTTTCTATGATGGGGCTCTCGCGTGGCTGACTTTCTGTAGGCAGGGAAATCTCGTCTTCGTTTCGAAGGTCTGAGTGTGCTAGGTGACCCCGAAGTTGATCGATGTGCCTTTTCCAGTTCCGCCCATCTTCTAGTTCCAGCAAATACGATCGTGGACCCGTGATGCCAATGACCTTTGCCGGCATCCACAATGTTCCCCCTGCATAGTTGTGGGCGTATACTGAATCCCCTATGCTGAAAGACCGAATTTTGCTTGTGGAGTCTGGGGGAGCTGTGGCAGAGTAATTTGGGTGGAGACGATCCAGGTGAGACCGTAGACGGCGGCCCATGAGTAGTTCAGCGGGACTCCTACCCGTCGTTGCGCTTGGGGTAATATGCTGAATTAGGAGGTAATGGTCAATGCGTGTTTGCCAATCACCTGGACCCATCCTAGCGAGGGCCTCTTTTGCGAATCACACCATTCTCTCCGCCTGTCCGTTTGATGCCGGATGGAATGGCGCGACGAGGGCATGCTGAATTCCCTGACCTGCTAAAAACGTTTCGAAATGCATGGCCGTGAATTGGGGCCCGTTATCGGAGACTAGGAGGTCGGGCAGGCCATGAGTGGCGAAAAGTCGCCGTAGAACCTTAATGACTGCCTCTGCCGTGGTTGAAGTCATTAGGACTACATCTAGCCATTTTGAGTATGCATCCACAACTATAAGGAAAGTCTGACCTTGGAATGGCCCTGCGAAGTCGATGTGTATTCGCGACCAGGGTGCTTTAGGTTTCTCCCATTCTGTGGCGGGCGCTTCCGGGGGTGCTGGTCTCGATTCCTGGCATGGGTCGCAAGTGGCCACCCACTCCTCTATTTCTTTGTCCATGTTTGGCCACCAAACGTAACTTCTTGCTAACGCCTTCATTCTAACAATCCCCGGATGACCCACATGTAAAGCATCTAATACATTCCTACGTAAAACATACGGAATAACAACTCGATCCCCCCACAATAAACAAACTTGTAACACTGATAGTTCGTCCCGTTTTGACCAATACATTTTGAATTCCGGGCCCACGTTTCCTTTAGGCCACCCCCTCCAAACCCAAGTTTGAACTTGCTTTATTACATTGTCTTTAGAGGAGAACCTTGCAACGTCATATGAAGAAACCGGTCCAGAGTCCAAACAGTCAATGAGCAATACCGGTACTTCTGGAGTGGGGTCTGGCAGAATGTCAGGTAATGGGCAACGGCTGAGTGCGTCTGCGTGTCCGAGAGTGGAGCCCGGTCGATGGATCAATTTGTATGAATACGCAGCCAGGAAAACAGTCCACCTGGTCATGCGTGGAGAAAGGGAGACCGGGGTGGGGCGGTTTCCCGCCAAAAGTCCCAACAACGGTTTGTGATCCGTAATTAGTTCAAAATCGCGGCCGTAGAGGTATTCGTGGAAACGCTTTACTCCAGCTACAGCAGCCAGCGCTTCCCTGTCCATTTGGCTGTAATTCCTTTCGGCCGATGAAAGAGTTCTGGAGTAGAAGGCGATGGGTGCTTCTTTTCCGTCGGGCATCCTGTGGCTGAGGACTGCTCCAACTCCGAAGGGTGATGCGTCGCAGGTCAATACCAGCGGTAGGGTCTGGCTGTATTGAACAAGCAGTGAGTCAGTGGTGAGCAGGCGCTTTACCCCGGCGAAAGCTGCAGCTTCGGATCGTCCCCATTTCCATGGTGCGTTCCTCTGGAGTAGACGGTGTAGTGGCTCAGCAACGGTCGCCTTCTGCCTCAGAAAAACGCTGTAGAAGTTAAGTAATCCGAGGAAGGCCTGCAACTCGGTCTGATTTCGTGGTGTGGGGGCGTCCTGGATCGCCTTAATTTTCTTTGAAGTGGGGTGTATTCCCTGACCATCGATTCTATAACCCAGGAATTCTACGCTAGGCACGTTAATTTGGCATTTTTCCTTTTTAAGGCGGAGACCCTTTTCTCTGATTCTGGCCAAAACAGTTCTGACTCTTTTATTTAATTGCTCCTCGTTTGCAGCGGACACCAAGATGTCGTCAAAATAGGGGACGACTCCCGGTATCCCTTGCAAGAGTCGTTCCATGACGCTCTGGAACAATCCTGGGGCAATGCTCACGCCGAATTGCAGCCGGTTGCATTTGAATGCTCCTCTATGCGTCACTATAGTTTGGGCCTCCGCTGTGGCGCTATCCACTGGCAGTTGCTGGTAAGCCTGTGCCATGTCTAACTTAGCAAATACCTTTCCTGGCCCCAACGAGTGCAATAAGTGCTGTACTACCGGCACAGGATATGCGCTCTGTTGTAGCGTGACATTAATTGTGCATTTATAGTCCGCGCAGATGCGGACTGATCCGTCTGGTTTGACTGGGGTCACGATGGGTGTTTCCCAGCGCGCGTGATCTACCGGCTCAAGGATTCCTTGCTCCACTAACTTATCTATTTCCTTATCTATTTTTGGGCGGAGTGCAAAAGGCACTCGTCTCGGTTTAATTCGGATTGGCGCCACTTTAGGGTCTAAATTGAATGATATTGGTTTACCCACATACTTACCAAGACCGGGGCTGAACACATCCTCGAACTCCTTAAAAATCTGTTCAGCGCTGCTGTTCCTCACGGCGTTAATTCCGGTGACTTCTAACCCCAGGGCTTCAAACCAATCAAGCCCCAGAAGGTTCTGTAATGGTGCGCTGGCGATGGTCACGGGCAGCTGGGCTTCGATGTCCTTGAAACGGATGTGGAATGTGCCCTGGCCCACGATGGGGACTTGGTTCCCCTGGTAGTCTCGCAGCAGGACGTCTGGAGCGCGTAGTTGGCTCTTTCTGAGGCTAGGGATAGCCTGTTTCATGGATGCCCATGAAATAATCGTCAGGGTCGATCCTGTGTCGACTTCTAGCTCGCAGGGTGAGCCCTCCAAGAGGACTGTGACTCTCAGCCTTTTGGGCCACTTAGGGCGGACCTGATGTATTGTGGTGAGATACGTTCGCAACTCCTCTCTCTGGGTCAACTCTATCTCATCGTCTACATCCTGAAAATACTCTCGTTGAGCGTCTTGATAGAACGCTCTTTCAGCTCTTTGTGTGTATTCTCTCTGGGGATACGCTCACTCAGCTCCGTGTGAGTAATCTCTCTGGGGATACGCTCGCTCAGCTCTTTGGGAATTTCCTCTCTGGGTATACACTTGTGGATTTCTCTCTGGGCGCCCTTTCTGATTCCGCCAAGCCCCTGGGTTGGGCTTCTGTTGGCGGTACATGGGTGGCTGCCATGAGGCAGGGACTCCGCTCCGGCACACTCGTGCGATGTGCCCAAGTTTGTTGCAGTGCGAACAAACAACGTTCCTGAACCTACAAGTAGACCTGGGGTGATTCCCTCCGCAACTTGCGCAGGGCGGCAAACGGGATCCGGGTCTTCCCCCAGGCCTCATGTGACTGCTCCGCATCAGGTGACTGTCCTCGAACTCGGGATCCTCGTAGGCGGGGCTTGTGTCCTCGTAGTGAACTTTGGTGTGTCTTGGCGCTGGCTGGTCAGTGTTGAACCCGCGTTGAATTGTCTCCGCTGATCTGTCTGCTGCTTCTGAAGCTCTTGCCTCCTCGAGTACAATCTGTAGGCTTAAATTGGTTTTTGCTAACAGCCGCTTTTGTAGGGAAATGTCTCTCAGCCCGCTAACGAGTCGATCCATAATCTGCTCATCCAGGTCTCTGAATCCACAATGTGTGGCTGCTTTACGTAGGGCTGCAACATATTGGTTGATAGATTCTCCCGCCTTCTGGTTCCTCGTGTTGAACGCTTGGCGGCAAACATGGTGGGAAGGTTTTGGCGTGTAATGAGTCTGTAGGGCCTGTTGCAACGTCGCCCATGATACTGCCTGTATTGGAGTAGGCGCGGTGAGGTCTCTGGCCGTATTGAAGACTTCCTTTCCGCAGTAGCCGAGGAAAATGTTTTTCTTCCTTGCGTCGGTGATCCCTGTGTATTCGTTCGCTTCGAGGAAACACTCGAAACGAATCATGAAGGCTTCCCATTCGTCGTTTTCTGGGTCGAAAGGAGCGGGGGGAGCATGCATCGCCATCTTCTCTGTTTGAATTTGCCGCGCTGCGGTGATCTGATATGGCGGCCGGAATTTCTGCCGAATTCCTGGGCTGGATCAAATCCGGAGATTCTGGAGGTAGCGTTCTTCGTCCTATCTGCCTCTCGATCCCATCCTCGTCGCCAATGTTAGATCTGGGCAACGAGAGACAGACTGCGGACACGAAGTGACTTAACAGCTCTTTATTAATAGTAGTAATGATCCAGCTTGCTCTGTGGTCGGAGGGTTCCCCTTTTATAGGGATCGGG
The DNA here is from genome assembly GCF_964273705.1 of Natrix helvetica. Taxonomy (NCBI): domain Eukaryota; kingdom Metazoa; phylum Chordata; class Lepidosauria; order Squamata; family Natricidae; genus Natrix; species Natrix helvetica. Next base: position 71,210,253 of record NC_138549.1, on the reverse strand, counting down.
TACGCCCCTCGACCAATCAGAACGATACCTGTTTCCCGCTGTAGCAGCGGACCAGAGGGGAGACTTACTACGATATATGCTAATATCTAACAAAACTTCTCATGGGTCACCAGCTAAGGTCCCACTTAGACTGGCTACACCCCAAGTATTCTGCCTCATCGCCCCCAGACTCCACAAGCAAGATTTGGACATTTAGCGTAGGGGATTCGGTATATGCCCACAACTACACTGGGGGAACTCTGTGGATTCCTGCCACAGTGATAGGCATCGCCGGCCCTCGCTCTTACCTCCTAGAGCTCGAGGACGGTAGGAATTGGTGAAGGCATATTGACCAACTCCATGGCCACCTCTCCAACTCTACTCTTAGACAACCAGAGGTAACTCCTGCATGAGTTAGCCAACGCCCTACCCAAACAGAGCAAACATTCACTCCTTCCATGGCCAGCTCAAAGCCGAGGCTCCTGGGAAACTTATCTGGTTATGTTGCAGGCCTGCAGCGAGCTCCGAGCAAACTGGCTCTAGAAGTTCCAGCCGCGGCCTGTGAAAGATTCCAGGAGTTTCCACCAAGCGGAGCTGCAGGGCAAACAGGTCCGTCCAACCTGTACAAGGAAATCCCTCCTACTGAACTGCGCAGGTCAGGCAGAGCTACCCAAAAGCCTGCCTACCAGTGTGACTACGTAACAAGTAGGATTGTTCCATCCAAGAGGGGAGGGGTGTTAGATACTTGTTCTAACTACAGTGGTTTCCACCAAGGTCCTCTGTTCTGGTGGGTTTCCACCAAGGTCCTCTGTTCAGAGGTTTAATCCTATTGGTCGAAGGGTCTGACAGCTCCCTATAAAAGGGTTGCTGTCAGACTCAACCTTTGCTGGATTGTTCTCACTTGTACTTAATAAAGAGCTGTTGTTACCATTAAGCCTGTGTGTGCCTATACATTACCCAATTTAACAAACTCCTTCCTCACTGAGCAATTCAAGTTGGTAGTTATTTCAAAAGTATGTAATGGTCCAGGGCTTGGCCTTCTAATTTTTGTAAACAGCTACATTAAATCACTAGGTAAGGTCACCATTGGCTTGGATTGCGGAATCATTAATCTCTTGTTGATACCCAGTATATGGGAGATGTGATAGAAAATCTGATTCAATTTCTAAAGGCTTCCAGGGATTAAATAGGGAAAAATGGACTCAATTCATTTGAAGTAAATAAAGCCCATTTAAAGGATGGATAATTTTCATTTTTGTCAATCAAAATGAATGCTGCTATAGTGAGCAGCACTACAACTAGAAATTGGAGCAGGGATGGTTAAGAAACATAGAAGATAAGAAAGTTGCTTTGTTGAGTGTAGGAGAAAAGATAAATATTAAACCAATATTATTAGCATGGTAAATTCCTTCTAGCTAGGTACTTGGTTCATTGCAAAAACTTAACTTGGGCCAGAAAAAAAAAATGGCCAATTTTCATTTCAAACCTTCACTATAATGATTTTATAAAGACTGAAAATAGGGAACTTAAAAAGGATTTAACAAGACATTACCAACAACAATTTCAGACTATGTTGTCCTTGTAATTGCTTTACATAGTACTTGGATGGGATTCTTCCAAATAATACTAGGGATCTACTATAAATTGAGAAGATGAAAATGAAATCCTATAAGATCATTTCTGTATTGCTTCAAATTAGTCTTAGATTTAAATTCCAGACAAATACAAAATTTAAAATACAGAGACACAAATTAAACATAAATATAAATTTTAAAATACAAGGAAAAAACAAACCTGAAAAAATAATTAATAGGATGAAGCTGTCACCTGATTTCTTCAGGTCATAGAGAAAAGTAGCCAATAAGGGGATTTGAAGTTGAGTATGGGATCCAGAATATGTCTTCCAGAAGCTTAGATTGAACAGCTTCTAAAGTTTCTAATGTCTTATAGAAAGTTCACTTGGTTGTTCCAGTGAATGGAAAATTGGAAACAGATACTTGAAGTCCTTAATCTGATTGATTGGTTCTTTAGGTTTTTTTTTTACTGATTTGACTTAAAAAGCTGGTATGTGATTCTATGTGACTTTAATTTGATATTCCAAGCTTATCCTAGGCCCAATAAAACCTGATCAAAATTTAATCAGGAGGTGTGAGACTTAAATGTTCAGGGCTAATTTTTTTCATTTTTATTACAGTAATATCACCATGGACTTCAAAACATAAATCTTTTGCTATGCATAGAGGACTTTTTCCTTTAATCCAACTCGGTGCATTATCCAACAGGACAATGACAACTAGAAAACATCTCTTGTAAAAAAAATCATGCCTATACGTGGAATTTGAATCTGACTTTCATATCATATTAAGATGTCCACTACGTATATTCACAATGGTGATTAGAATTGATAATTCAATTATTAGGTATTTCATTTTCCCTCACAATGTGATCACTGTTTTTTTCTTTTAAGTGACAAATTTTTAGATCTATCAAGGATGATGGAGAAATTCCTACCTGTAGCATTGGTCTATAGAAACCGATTGTAACTGTCTCTCAGTTTTGATTCATTTATTGAAATATTTTTATGCATGCATTTTAATTGTTATATATTTTCAATAAGTAAAATATATTCCATGGTGAAATGTACAGAGTATGTAGAAACATAACAAATTGATTGAAAAATATTTTAGAATTCAGGAGAAAATATCAAGCTGTGTTTTAAATTATGCACATAGCATGAAACTACTTTCTCTTCCTTCTCCTCTACATGGGTTCCAGTCTGGTGCATTAATCCTTTTTCCTCCTGCTTCGGTTTGAATTCCTCCCTCTCTTCTTTTAAGCCATTTCAAAGAAAGAAAGAAAAAAAATCATGGAAGTCAAAATATAATATATCATGAATAAATCTGATGGAGTAATGGATGACATTCCACTATCCCTACAATAAAGCAACTAGTAGATAAAGGTTGGGGTTTTGTTGGTATTTTTTTTCTTTTTGGGAATAGATTTCCACAGTTCCAATGGTACACATTTTCTCCCCATAAAAGCACTCTGCAAAGTTTAAAAGTCCTATTTGGGTCTAAATATAATTCTTGAAAGTGAAGATTCCTTGGGCCACAAAAGTTCACTTTTTAGTATAGTACATTCAGCTTCCCTCTCTTTTATTTTATTTTTTTTAATGTAAAAATGAAAAGCAGCTTGGCAAGTACCACAACTCTTGGCTGAAGACTCATAGAAACATTATTTTCCCTTTCCATCACATTTTCTCCTCATAACAGCCTGTAGTTATGAGGAGGCTGCCTCAAACATTTGCATGCTTATGCAAATATCATCTATTTCATTCTTTTGAATCAGTGCATAATCTCAAATTGAATTTTTAAGTCCACGTTTTGTGCTGTACCTGTTTCATTAAAATACATGCACACATAACCACAGATTTATGCAATCTTTAGCTTCTCACAGATGACTTAATGAGATAATGTTCCCTGAGTTCCCTGAGCAATTCTTGAGTCCCACTGTCCTTGTTGATCATTGATTAACATCTGATGTTGGATAGGATTCCTTAGCACAGAATTCATTGAATGAGCTATAAAGGCAATACAAAAACTAAGCATAGAGATGAAACTGATACTTGTGCTTACAGCTGGATGGATTTGTCTTTCCAGAATAAGCTAAAGGAAATGCTCCTTCCTTGACTTTCAGCTTGGTAACAAATATGTCTACATGGCATTATCAGTGGCTACTCCAATATTTAACTGTTACTAATTGTGAATCATAATTCTATTTAATGAACATGGAGGAATCTGTATATACCAACCTAGAGCTCTGAGGAAAAGGTGGGGTACAATTCAAAAAAATAAATTGATTGTGAAAACATTATTGATTTTTCCTGTATTCCTAGTGGGGCGATAACCCAATAACTCTGATGGATAATATGTTTTCAAGATGCAAAGTTGAATCTTTTTATTTATTGTTTGGATTGGCCAAAAGTCACATTTGCTTAGCATTTTCAGAAATATGTAATCAGCAGAGGTTTAATGAAAAAAATCAGAAGTCATTATGCTGGAAAAACATGCCTGTCACTGTTACTGACCTTTAAGATCTATTGCTTCATATTTTTTAAAAAAATTAATTATTGCTTAAATTCATGCACCACATTATGAATTGATGACAATATATGAATATAAATAGATAGTCACTTTAGTTTAGTAGGTTAGATTAAAATGTATTTGGGAGAAAACATTTGGAAATTTAAAAGTAGGATGAGCATGTTTTGTTTTGCAAATCTATCATGAATATCATATAACAAAAACTATTTTTATTCATTATTTATTTAAATTCAGACACCCTACCAAATATATATTGGCTTCAAAGTAAATGAAAAACAAAAACAAATAAATATTCGTTAAAATCAAAGCAGTAACCAACTAAGAAGCAAATATAACTGCCAAGTTAGCAATCCTAGAAAATTAAATCCACACCTATCTTGGAGCAATTATGATAAGTGAAATTTAGCAACCTCCTACTTATTTCTATAGACATTACCCTATAGGAGAAATACATAGGTTCATCAATCAGCCTGATGAGCAACTAATAAGAATACTATTAGGGCAGAACTAATAACAGTGTTACTAGATCAGAACACCAGGGTTGGTACCTAGGATAGTGCAATCAAATAACAATATTTCTGAGCAGAAGTAAAAAAAAAAAAAGTCTTGTAACTAGATAATATCAGCTTTTCTCTCTTAGAGAGCAAGACAGTAAATCCACCTAACAAAAAACAAAAAGAAAAACACTCTCTAATGTGAAACAGAGCCAGTTTGATGTAGTGGTTAAGGCATCAGGCTAGAAACTGATACACTATGAGTTCTAGTCCCACTTTGGGATAGAACCAGCTGGGTGACCTTGAGCTGGTCATTTTCTCTCTGCCCTGAAGAGAGAAACCACTTCTGAAAATTGCAAGTACTTATCCAAGCAATCTCCAAGTATCCACAATTCAATGAAGGTGAATTATAAAAGAATTTAACTGTTTGCTTAGTGGGAAAATAAAATTCAACCTTTCTGTAAGCCAGTATTCTGGACACAATACTTTTAAGACTACTTTCTCATATCTTTATTAGGCAAGAATGGATCTGAAGATTGAACTAGGGTTTCTCTTTGAACCCTATAAAAAAGAATTTAGAAGGCTAGATAATAATTAACAAGTAATTCACAAAAAAGTGATGGCTACAGTAACTTGTAAATTAATTAAACTTGATTCTCCCCTCAAAAAAACCCTCTTAACTATATACTATTCATATCAGATAGATGTAAGGTATCAAAGTTACTTATTGCCATTTTGTCTTGATATAAGAGGAATCACTTCTGATGTATGCTTCTGTTTTTTTTTTTTTTTTCTTTTTAATGATGGGAGGGGCAGATACATTGTGAAGTAACATTTACACAAGTGGGTCATCCTTCTTTTTCTCTTTTCCACATAGGACCATATCATATCTTATGGTAACATTTGTGTTTGTTAGATGTTAAGGAAGAGAAAGTCATTTCACAAGCTTTCTATCCCAAAATCTCTGCACTTTTTTCTCTCTCTCATTACCGCTGCACCCCCTCCAAAAAAGTCACATTTTAACCTCCATTTACTGATCTCTGATTCAACACTCTTGGATAGAGGTTAGGCAATATGAGATGCTTTTTCCTCTCTTAGGCACTGGGTGGATCATTGCCCCTGACAGCTTAATTCACTAGAGTAAATTGGTTTCAGATGAAGAAGGAAAGGACCACTTTCACATCAAAACAACAAAGCAAAACTCTGTGTTGTGTCTTCAGTGGAATAGAAATGAGACAGAGGTGTCTACATGAGATTAAGTCCTCAGGAAATGTTATCAAGGTGATTTTCCTGATGCAGTAAGCAGCGCATTAGGGTGAACTCCAATAGCATCAGTTTTCTGACTGCGCAAAAGAAGACCAGAGGCAAAGAAAGGAACAAACAGGATGTCCCTTTCTGATTGTCCAATGTCCATAGTTTAATGCCAAAGAACACAATGCAAAGAAGTAATTCATTTGGAACATATTTTTTTTCTCTATAAGTAAATATCTAAAAGATGCAGTTTTGGTTTTGGGTGAAGCAGAAATATCTGCATTTTGTAACATCTCTTTATTTTTAAGAAGTTTTTTTTCCCCTTCATATAGTCTTTATTCATTTGGTGGCACTACCTTAAGTGTATTTGTAAGTTGCAAATTTCTGAGGGAAGGATTTTACAGTTATTAAGGGACATGATAACTGTCTATTTTATGCATGTCTACATAATACAAGATTGTTATTTTTCCCCAGCTTAAGGCACATTTCTACCACTGGGTTAATTCTCTTGAAAACAAAGGTCGGTTAATGTCATACATCTGAAGGCCTCTGAACAAAACATTTCTTTCATATTTGTTTCTCCCACTTGCCATTACTTAATAGAAAACAACTCCTTTAAGATACATACTGAATTAAAGCCTGTCAAGGAAAATCAGATTTGCAACTCCTCTCAGACAAATGGGTTTGACGGTCATCCAGCCAAGGAAACTGGAAACACAAATTAAAACAAAAATTCAGCAAGCAGAAGCTTTGGAATAGAACACAGGTGCACTATTCTATACCTATATCCAGAAATTTGTAATAATGAGATTTCTTTAGCCTTGTTAAATTAGCACCCCTATGTATGTATGTTATAATATTCATTAATTAAGGTATTGGGTGATGAAACATAAAAGTGAGAATAAAATAATAATAATAAAACCTACATGATAATGAAAGTTCCAACAAAAGGGCCCACACCAGGTAAATGCAGGCGGATTACCTACTTACTAACCCTTGTTGTGGCTATTATACAACAGCATGTCACTGAAATCAAGTTATTTCCCTCTAAACAGAAAGGAAACAGTCCAAACGGCAGAGGAACAGAAAAAAAATCAGGTCCTAACTAACATCATGTTTTTGGAAAACTGCAAAGAGAAAGAAGATCAACTTGAATATAGCTTGAATTGATTATAAGAAAGAATTTGGCCCCTGCCACATGATTGAATAATCAAGTGCCTAGAAATAACAGGAGTCAATAAAAACATCAGAAGCTTTGTTCTAACATCAATGACACAATGGATGACAGTTACTGCTCAATAGTGTTAGACTGGGAGGGATTCACATCAAGAGAGGCATCTTTCAAGTAAATTTACTAACATCACTATTATTAGATAGCCATGAGCCTCATATTGCTTATTTAATAATCCAGACCACCTTTCACAGCAGCTTTAAGCTCCAATTTGTTATTTTTAAGAACAAAATACCAATTTAATATTTCTTTCCTCCCTCCCTCCCTCAACCAAGAGCTGATTCTTTCAACTTTGTACTCTCCTTTCCCTCAAACTCTAGTCACTTTACAATCTAAATCAGGGGTGTCAAACTAGTGGGCCATGGGCTGGATGCGCCACACAGAGGCAAATTCCACCACAGCTCCAGGAAGGAAAAAAACATCGTGAAATGTCACATGATGGCAATGTGACACTGTGAGTTTGACACCTGTGATCCAGAGATGGTATTCAGCGGGTTCTGACCAGTTCTGGAGAACTGATAGAGGAAATTTTGATTAGTTCGGAGAACTGGTAAATACCACCTTTGACTGGCCCCACCCCCATCTATTCTCTGCCTCCTGAGTCCCAGCTGATCGGGAGGAAATGGGGATTTTTCAGTAACCTTACCCTGGAGTTGGGATGGAATGGAGATTTTTACAGTATCCTTCCCCTGCCACATCCACCAAGCCATGCCCACCAAGCCATGCCCACAGAACCAGTAGTAAAAACATTTGAATCCCACTACTGCCATGATCTAAATGATGGACCATGCTGTGTTTCTCCTAAAAATAGGATCTATTATAGCAAGATGCCCACATGTCTGCCTGACATATGGCAGGACATTTTGTGCCTGTATAGGCCTTACCAGCCACCTGCGGACACATTGTGGACAGCCCACAACCTGTTAGATGTCAAAGTCCTCTTTGAATATGATGGACGAACATCATCATTATAGCAAGATTACACTACCCCAGTTCATTCAATCTAGTGATGAATCTTAGAGAAGAAGCAACAAATTTAATATCCTTGTAAACATATGAATGGTCAAATCCTACCTCATTTTGTTAAGTATGGTACAGAATTTGTCCAAGTGGGGAAGGGATGGCAAGCAATGTACTTGGGATACAAACCCATGCCAGAAACCCAAGGAACATTAAGAACAGAAGGAAAAACATCAAGGATAATCCATGTTCCAATCCAAGATATTTAAAATAGCAGAAAAAGTATCCTGCACCTGGAGGAGCAAATGAAAAGTATAGTCAAGTAGCAGTTCACTGTTCAATGGTCTGGTAAGAAGGCTTGGACAAAGTATACAGGCATGATTCAACTTCTAGACAACTCTGTCTAGATGACAGAGAATCTTCATCGACATTATCTTCAATATATTATAGTTTTATGTCCAAAAATGTAAT